>NC_135235.1:24221993-24528779 GCF_051348905.1 Ranitomeya variabilis
CCCCATAATATATAATGTAGCCCCCCATAAAATATAATGCAGCCCCCCATAGTATATAACGCAGCCTCCCCCATAGAATATAATATACCCCCACAATAGTATATAACACAGCCACATAGTACATAACATGGCCTCCCCCATAGAATATAATATACTCCCCATAGTATATAGCAAAGCCCGCATATTATATGGCACAAACCGCATAGTATACAGCACAGCCTGCATACTATAGCACAGCTCGCGTAGTAGATAACACAGCCCACACAGCAGTATTCAGCACAGATCACACAGTAGTATACAGCACAGACCACACAGTAGTATACAGCACAGTCCACACAGTAGTATACAGCACAGCCCACAGAGTACTATATACAGCACAGCCCACAGAGTACTATATACAGCACAGCCCACAGAGTACTATATACAGCACAGCCCACTATATACAGCACAGCCCACAGAGTACTATATACAGCACAGCCCACAGAGTACTATATACAGCACAGCCCACAGAGTACTATATACAGCACAGCCCACAGAGTACTATATACAGCACAGCCCACAGAGAACTATATACAGCACACAGTAGTATACAGCACAGAGCACAGCCCACAGAGAACTATATACAGCCCACAGTAGTATACAGCACAGAGCACAGCCCACAGAGAGCTATATACAGCCCACAGTAGTATACAGCACAGAGCACAGCCCACAGAGAACTATATACAGCCCACAGTAGTATACAGCACAGAGCACAGCCCACAGAGAACTATATACAGCCCACAGCAGTATACAGCACAGAGCACAGCCCACAGAGAACTATATACAGCCCACATCTCTTCTCTTCCTCCCCTCACCTCCTCCGAGAATGGCCCCACAGTCCAGAAAAAAAAAAAACTCTCCTCACCTCTCCTCGTGCCCAGCGTTGCTTCCTGGTTCCTGCTCCTGTCTCAGCAGCTGCAGTCTGCCCGGGACACAGCAGGTGCGCGATGATATGACGTCATCGCGCACCCGCAGTGTCAGAGGCAGAGCGGGGAATGATGGGAGAGGAGCGTCTGTAGACGCTCTCTCCTCCATCATTGCATTCAACTGTACCGGCGTCTATACGCCGGTATAGTTGAATGCGACGGCGGGGGCGGCGGATTGAGCGGCCCACCACTGGCACCGGCCCTTCTGGCATTTGCCAGAAGTGCCCTATGGCCAGTCCGGCCCTGGACACTAGTGATGAGCGAATTTGTTCGGAAAACGATGGCCAAATATAAATGCGGTACAAATATGGCACATTTGGATTCGTCATCGGAAACGCAAGCAAAATTTTATAAAATCGGTAACATTCGGTTAAAGAGTACTGGAAAATATTTGCATTGCCACAAAAGTATCTTCAGCACTTTTGCAATGATAATGGTGGTGTATCATGAGCATTTTGCATGTGTTTTTGAAGGGAGGGAGGGAGTTTGCAGAGCTCAGAGGTGCGGCGTTCTTGTAATTTCTTTTTTTTTTTTTCCTAACTGTGTGCACATTGCGGCTAGCTATTCAGAGCGCAGGAAACCTCCACAATGTCTTGATACCGCGGCTTGTGTCATTGGCTGCTGAAATGACATGTCCCTCTCCTTATAAAGAGCGGACATCTTGTTTTGACAATGTACAGAAAGTGTAGCTAGCTATTGTCCAGTGTGTTAAATTTACCTTCCAGAACTTTTTTTTCTTTTGTTGTTTGGCCATTACTGAGGTCCACAGACAAAGCCAGCAGGGCACATGTCCTACAAGTGTGCTGTGCACTGCTTCTATTGTGCTTCATGCATGAATATAGCATTCTAAATATTTTGTTGCTAATTCTGTGCTCCTACCACACTATCTGAGCAACATGACTGAAGAAAAAGCGAGGCCATGGTGGAAGGGGAATTAGGCTTGAGGTTCAAGGTGTACGTGGGATAGGTGGCAAGGTTAGTGAACCAATAACGTCCCGTCCTATGCAAAGGCATCTGACAACTTCTGTTACTGGACGGCCTACTCCACTAACTTTCTTTGGCAGATGCACAGAGTTTTGCTGAGGCCCAGAAAGAGCATGTGCTCGAGTGGATGGCAAGCACAGCTTCAAGTGGCCTCTCCTCCTCTTCCTCAACATCACACCCAGTACCTTCCACAGAGGTGGCACCCAAATTCCCCTTGCTCCCGTCGTGTCTCAATTCTCCAACAATACAACTGACTGTATGGAACAGAGATGGATGAGTCTGAAGAGCTGTTTACACATTCTATGCCACGGTCATCAGAAGTGTACACAAAAGCTTCAGAGTCAAGAGGAGGAAATCTGCATCGATGCCTTAAACTTTTTTTATTTTTTTTAGCTTGGATCTGGGGCAGGAAGAAGTAGGGTCTGAAAAGCATCCTGACCCTCATCAGATGATAACCCCTGGGGGAGAGGTGATCCTGATGACACACATATATCTGAGGCTCACGTGGACTGTGCTGACAGGGCAGGAAGAGGGTGATTCCAAGGGCGAGAAATGTGACAATGGTAGTCTACGAAACTGATATTTGTGCCACCTGAATGTGGCTCAGCATGAAAGCAGGTTGAGCTGTTGCATGTGGTATCAGGGCTCCCAGCACAGGAGGTCTACACCGATCCTTCAACCACCTTGTCTTTCTGTGACATTCAATTGAAAGCTGTAAATGTTGTCCCAGACCATGATATCTTGTGCCTGGCTGATTGCTGCAGTTCCATGCTACAATTTGTAGTGTGTGTGAATTGAGGCCACTTTCCTGGTGTCTGTCCCTCATTTGATGTGTTTTGGCAGCATTAGGGGCCATTATAAGGTGTTATGCACGCATTTGTTTTTGCCTCCCATTGACATGAATGACTTTGGGTGAATATTCGACAAATTAATCAGTGAATATTGCAAATTCGACAATCGTAATCTGAACCGAATATTTAAATATTCGCTCATCTCTAGTAGACACCCCAATGATCATTCTAGGGTGGTTTTGCTGCTGCTTATGACCATCTATATGTTTAGAATGCAACCACAATAATTGAAAAGGAATGGACTAATAGTTTCAAAATGAACTTGTAATGCCTATAAGGCTAGGATCACATTGCGTTAGGGCAATCCGTTTAACGCATACGCTAGCGGATTATGTGCTAATGCAATATTCCAAAAGGGATCGCGTTTGGCGATTCCCGCTAGCGCAGATGCCCGATCTGCGCTAGCGAGGAACGGACCTCGGACGCTGCAAGCAGCGTTTGAGGTCCGTCCGAAAATAATGGGACATCGCTAGCGCATGCCAAAAATGGCATGTGTCAGCAATGCGTTGGCGACCCGTTAGCACATTGCGGTCAATGGGTGCGCTAACGGACCCGTTACTTAGCATTAATTGTGACAATTGCGCCATGTAACGGAGTCCTCTAGCGGACACCCATTAACGCAATGTGAACCTAGCCTTATTTGTTTTTTGTGTGTGTGGTAGCCATGCAAAAAATTGAAATGCTGACTTCCAGGTTTATGAAGATCATGGTTGATCACTGGTGGTCCCAACTCTCAATAGCCAGAAACCATATTAATCATCTGGGAATCCTTTTAGCTAAAAAGGATAACATAATATGTATGAATGCCATCTGGACGCTTAGGTGTAACCCACATAACAGCGAGGAGAACATGTAAACTATTGCTAATGATGGTCTAGATTCCTTTTATCAGTTGTAATAATGGATTACATTGATGGCTCTAATCCCAGGACATGTGGACCATCCATATTTAAATGGTCAATGTACTTTCAGACAACTTGGTTTTATGTGAAAAATCTTCATATTCCTCTTCAATTCACTTTATATACAAAATGTTTGTGGTTTTACCTCTAAAAAATCGCTTCAAAGTTTCGGCCATTAGGTGCTTCCCTTTTGTGTAAATTGCGGTTCACAGCCTGTTGTTTAGTGTAATCCATCTCTAGTAGCAAACAAGTCCATATTTTTTACAGGAGGTGGGTCTTTGTCACTCTACAGGAAGTGGGAGGTGGGTCTTTGTCCTTCTGCAGGAAGTTGAGTGACTTTTTGCCTCCCCTTAAGAAGATGAGGCTGATCTTTATCCCTTTACTGGAAGTGCAGTGGTTTTTGTTGCTCTACAAAAAAGGGGTGACGGTGAATCTATTTCTACCTCCTGTTCTAATTTCTGTCAAGCTACAGTACAGAGCAAAAGTTTGGACACACCTTCTCATTTAAAGATTTTTCTGTGTTTTCATGACTGTGAAAATTGTACATTCACACTGAAGGCATCAAAACTATGAATTAACACATGTGGAATTATATACTTAAAAAAGTGTGAACAACTGAAAATATGTCTTATGTTCTAGGTTCTTCAAAGTAGCCACCTTTTGCTTTGACTGCTTTGCACACTCTTGGCATTCTCTTGATGAGCTTCAAGAGGTAGTCACGGGGAATGGTTTTCACTTCACAGGTGTGTCCTGTCAGGTTTAATAAGTGGGATTTTTTGCCTTATAAATGGGGTTGGGACCATTAGTTGTTTTGAGCAGAAGTCTGGTGGATACACAGCTGATAGTCCTACTGAATAGACTGTTAGCTGCTTTTTTCTTGCCATAATACAAATTCTATGTAAAGAAAAATGAGTGGCCAATGGCCATTGTTTAGTTTAAGAAATAAAGGTCAGTCAGTCTGAAAAATTGGGAAAATTTTGAAGGTGTCCCCAAGTTCAGTGGCAAAAACCATCAAGCGCTGCAAAGAAACTGGCTCACATGAGGACCGCCCCAGGAAAGGAAGACCAAGAGTCACCTCTGCTTCTGAGGATAAGTTTATCCGAGTCACCAGCCTCAGAAATCGCAGGTTAACAGCTGCTCAGATTAGAGATCAGGTCAATGCCACACAGAGTTCTAGCAGCAAACACATCTCTACAACAACTGTTAAGAGGAGACTTTGTGCAGCAGGCCTTCATGGTAAAATAGCTGCTAGGAAACCACTGCTAAGGACAGGCAACAAGCAGAAGAGACTGGTTTGGGATAAAGAACACAAGGAATGGACATTAGACCAGTGGAAATCTGTGCTTTGGTCTGATGAGTCCAAATTTGAGATCTGTGGTTCCAACCACCGTGTCTTTGTGTGACGCAGAAAAGGTGAACGGATGGACTCTACATGCCTGGTTCCCACCGTGAAGCATGGAGGAGGAGGTGTGATGGTGTGGGGGTGCTTTGCTGGTGACACTGTTGGGGATTTATTCAAAATTGAAGGCATACTGAACCAGCATGGCTACCACAGCATCTTGCAGCGGCATGCTATTCCATCCGGTTTGCGTTTAGTTGGACCATTTATTTTTCAACAGGACAGTGACCCCAAACACACCTCCAGGCTGTGTAAGGGCTATTTGACCAAGAAGGAGAGTGATGGGGTGCTACACCAGATAACCTGGCCTCCAGTCACCAGACCTGAACCCAATCGAGATGGTTTGGGGTGAGCTGGACCATAGAGTGAAGGCAAAAGGGCCAACAAGTGCTAAGCATCTCTGGGAACTCCTTCAAGATTCTTGGAAGACCATTCCCAGTGACTACCTCTTGAAGCTCATCAAGAGAATGCCAAGAGTGTGCAAAGCAGTCATCAAAGAAAAAGGTGGCTACTTTGAAGAACCTAGAATATAAGACACATTTTCAGTTGTTTCACACTTTTTTTGTTAAGTATATAATTCCACATGTGTTAATTCATAGTTTTGATGCCTTCAGTGTGAATGTACAATTTTCATAGTCATGAAAATACAGATAAATCTTTAAATGAGAAGGTGTGTCCAAACTTTGTCTGTACTGTATATACAGACATAAGAGTGGCAGTTCATTTCATGGCAGGCAATGCATTCTAGGATGTATGGCAATGAAATTCAGATACCTATAGTAATCATAGAATGCTGATGAAAGCTAACCACCTGCTCAAAAAGAGCATTGGGACATTTCCTGGATACATTATGTGCACTTAACTCAATTTTGCACATTGTTGGGGATGAGGAAAGCCCAACAACATGGTTTTACCTGGGGTAAAGGACAGGTATGCTTAGAAGTCCCTTCCCTGTTTTTAGTTTTGAAAGACACAATAAAATCATGACCGTCAAAGGGGATTCAAACTTTACTTGTGACAAAAGAATTATGGTAGTAGAAATTGGGAGCCATATGCTGGCTGCAAAAGATTACAGAAGAATCTAATCTGTGCTTCCTTTCCTTTGGTCAGAGGAAGCATTTGCAGCACTTACTCCCGTGTCTTATACTAGTTTGCCATATGCTTTTGGTTGTAAGTTGCATAGAATGTTAGAGCAGTTTAGTAGCATTATCATATATACATTGGTGTAACGTGAAACTTCTGGGCCACAGTGAAAAATTTCCAAGAGGGGTCTCGAACTGCCACAGGTTTTTAGTAGTATAGATCTTCTCATATGGCCAAAGAAACCTTGTGGGCTGACTATGAATGCAACGCCCTGCTCCTATTATAGTTACACCCCTGCATATATCCATGTAAGAGAAATATCTCAAAGTTATGAAAGTTTCAATTTTCCTTCCAATTCTCTCCTTGTAGATGCTCCTCAGCTCACATTAAGCAGTATTTTAGCCTGTGTACTAGATATTTACCTGCAATCATTTGACATAAATTCCTTGAAACCATGTTCTTGCACTTTGTCCGATAGGTCAGACAGCCTTACATCTCGCTGTCATGAGACAGAATGTGGCGATTGTTCAGGAGCTGATTAAGAATCGAGCCAATGTTAGCACTCCCCGGGCTATCGGCACTTATTTCCAATTCAAGCCCGATTCCTTTTATTATGGTGAGTAACTAACTATTCATTAACTTGTAAAGAAACTACTTATTACCCACTCAAAAAATATTCTACCATTTTTAAGTGTCATTAGTAGAGTTGAGCGACTTTTACTTTTTTAGGATCGAGTCGGGTTTCACGAAACCTGACTTTCTCAAAAGTCAGGTCGGGTGAAATCGGCCGATTATTGCGAAAAGTCGGGGATCTGACTGAAACACGAAACCCAATGCAAGTCAATGAGGAAGCAAAGTCGGCAGTGAGTGGAGGACAGGAAAACACCTACAGTGCCCATTTTAATGCCAAAAACATCAATTCTTGTTACTTAAGCTTGTCAATCTTAATTTACCTTATAATAATAATAATAATAGTTAGGCATTGAAAACTGGGGGTCATTTGGCTAAAGTTGTGGGGGGGTAGGGCTGGCTCAAGATTTTTGTGGGCCCAGGAAATGCGGACTACGTCACGGCGGTGGAGCAGGGAGAGATAAGTATTTCAACTTTGCAAGTGCTGTGATCCTGAGCAAGCAGGGGGGGCCCACTCGTTCGCATTGGAACTGGCACAGGGCCCCTCATAGTTCGGCGGCGTGTTTGACGGCGGTGGCACCTCCCACCAACAGAGACACTTTTGCGTACTATGAGGGGCCCTGTGCCAGTGACGTCGCCAACGAGTATGTGCCCCCCACCTGATGAAGGAACCTGCACTTACATCTGCACCTTCCTCTTTGTCCCCATGTAAGGTGGTATAGTATGCGGGAAGGGGAACCTGACTTTCAGCAGGGTCAGATTCTGGCTGTGTAGAGTGCAATGGGAATGTAGTGGTCTGGGTCAATGTACCAGCAGACTCATCTAGCAGTGGCTGGGCAATGGGCAGGATGAGGAGGAAAAACAGAGATAGAGGCCCAAATAATAAAGTAGGCTAAATGCAAAATTGGTAACAGGAGTAAACAGGCGGCACTGCTGTTCAGTGGAGGAGAACAAGCAGCGGCAGACCCCGTTAGTAGGCCCTACCAAACAAGTAGGCCAAATGCAGTTTAATATTCGACACAGGATGAAACTGGCGGCTCAGCTTTGTTCAGCGGAGGACAATTGTAAGGAGTGGCGCAGACAGACTTAGTAGGCCTAAAATAAAAAAGTAGGCTAAATGCAGTTCAAAATTGGTAACTGGAATAAACTGGCAGCATTGCTTTGTTCAGTGTCGGAAAATTGTAATGAGTAGCAGACAAAGTTAGTAGGTCCAAATAATAAAGTGGACTAAATGTCTGCCAAATTGTTCATAAGTAAAATGGTGGCATAGCTAGGCACAGGGGTGGGCTCCTCTGCTGAGTAGCAGACAGTGTTAGTAGGCGCAAAGTATTAGCTGGTCTAAATGGAGGCCAGGGCCCCTGTATATTTTTACTATCTATCATTTCAACAAATTTGTATTGGCAGTGCCATTGAAGGATTTAACAGCACAGACTACACAGTGGTGGAGCAGGGAGAGGTAAGTATTGCTAGTGGTAGAGCACTATTTGAGCAGGGGGGGAACACTCTCTCGTGGGCGGCAGTACTGGCACAGGGCCCCTCATATTACGACGGTGTGTCTGACGTTGGTTGTGCACCACCACCGTCAGAAACACTTCTTTGTACTATGAGGGACCCTGTGCCAGTGCCGTCGCCCAAGAGTGGGCACACCCACATGTCCAGGCAAACTGCACTCGCACGGGTGCTTGCGCCAAGTGGTGACCATGGCCCTTTGGGGGGAGTCAGCCCATTTAGGGAGGTATAAAAATGGCCTATGGTGGACATTCAGCAGCTGCAAATGGAGGAATTGGAGAAGTCAGTAAGAGGAGGCCAAAAGCAAGACATTTTTCAGGCAAGCTACGTGTCAGCAGGGGAAGGTGGGGCAAAATAACTTGAAATCCATGATTGGTTCATTTTAATGAAGGTTAGATCATCAACATTTTTGGTAGCCAGACGAGTCCTTTTTTTCGGTCAGGATTGAACCAGCAGCACTGAAGACTCTTTCTGATAGCACACTAGCAGCTGGGCAAGCGAGCTCCTGTAATGCATATTCTGCCAATTCAGGCCAGGTGTCTATTTTAGATGCCCAGTAATCAAAGGGGAATGACCTGTGAGGGAGAACCTTGATAAGGGAGGAAAAATAGTTCGTAACCATACTGGAAAAATGTAGTCTCCTGTCGCTTTTGAATCGATGCAGCAGTACCTGTCGTGTCTGCGGTCATTGCGAAATCACTCCACAACCTGGTCATAAAACCCCTCTGTCCAATGCCACTTCTGATTTGTGCACCTCTGCCATGTTGCCCCCTACGGCTCATGTGAGAACAATCACCGCCGCTGTGTGCTGGGAATGCCTGAACCAAAGGGTCTACAAGAGTTGCTTGTTTGGTAGCCAATATTTGCTCAAGGTTCTCATGTGGCATGATATTTTGTAATTTTCCTTTTATATCATGGATCCAGGAGGCAGGGCAACCAGTAATCGTCATCGGTCATCATTTTGATAATGCGGGGGTCCCATTTTAGGATACGCAAGGCATACTCTGCCATGTGGGCCAATGTTCCAGGTGTCAATTCACTGCTTGTGCTGGGTTGAGGAGCACTTTCTTGCAAATCTACATCACAAGTGTCCCGCAAGGAACCTGTACCAGACCTTGCAGCGCCACCAGTTTCTATTGCCCCCTGAGAAGCTTCCTTATCCCATACATATTCAGCCCCATTATCTTCCTCCTCCTCTTCGTCCGCCACCTCGTCCTGGACAGTTCCCTGACCAGACAATGGCTGACTGCAGCCGAGGATGAGGGAAGCCTTGATGACAGACGCCTGCTCCTTAATGTGCGTCAAACTTTTCATCAGCAGACGCATTAGTGGGATGCTCATGCTTATGATGGCGTGGTCTGCACTTACCAGCCATGTGCATTCCTCAAAACACTGAAGGACTTGATAGAGGTCTTGTAGCTTCGACCACTGCACACTTGACAACTCCATGTCTGCCATCCAACTGCTTGCCCGTGTATGTGTATCCTTCCACAAAAACATTACAGCACTCCTCTGTTTGCATAGCCTCTGAAGCATGTGCAGTGTGGAGTTCCACCTTGCTGCAACATCGATTTATTAGGCGGTGCTGGGGAAGCTTCAGCGGTCGCTGATGGTTCAGCATACGGCTGGAGTGTACGGGTGACCGGCGGATGTGCGAGCAAAGTCTTTGCACCTTCAGGAGCAGGGCTGGTAACCCCGGATAACTTTTCAGGAAGCACTGCACCACCAGGTTCAAGGTGTGAGCCAGGCAAGGTATGTGTTTTGGTTGTGAAAGGGCTATGGCAGCCATAAAATTCCTTCCGTTATCACTGACTACCTTGCCTGCCTCAAGATGTACACTGCCCAGCCATGACTGAGTTTCTTGCTGCAAGTACTCGGCCAGTACTTCCGCGGTGTCTGTTGCCCAAACACTTGATTTCCAACACAGCCTGCTGACGCTTACCACTAGCTGTTCCATAATGGGACACCTCGTCTGCAACACTGGCAGCTGCGGATGGAATGGTCGTGCGACTGCGCTCTGTGGACGAGCTTTCACTTCTGCTGGAGGAGGAGGAGGGGTGCCGAACACCTACAGCCAACTGTTTCCTAGACCGTGGGCTAGGCAGAACTGTCCCCTGTGGACCCTGCATCCACCACATTAACCCAGTGTGCCGTGATGGACATATAATGTCCCTGGCCATGCCTACTGGTCCATGCATCTGTTGTGAGGTGCACCTTTCTACTTACTGATTGCCTCAGTGCATGGACAATGCGGTCTTTGACATGCTGGTGGAGGGCTGGGATGGCTTTTCTCGCAAAGAAGTGCCGACTGGGTAGGTCATAGCGTGGTACTGCGCAGGCCATCAGGGCTTTGAAAGCTTTGCTTTCAACCAACCGGTAGGGCATCATCTCTGACGAGATTAGTCTTGCAATGTGGGCATTCAAACCCTGTGTACGCGGATGAGAGGATGAGTACTTTCTTTTCCTAATGAGTCTCTTGTAGGGTGAGCTGGTCTGGAGAGCTGCATATGGTGGAACAAGCGGTGGTGGTGGTGGACATGGCGGATTGAGAGAGGGTTGGTGATGGTATTCTTGATGTTGACCTACATACAGTGTTTCCTACCAAAAACCTTGTGATTCCCTGACTGCTTTGGCCTTGCGACGATACCTCCACATTTGCTGCTGGTGGTGTCCTGACCGGTGGGCTTACAGTGAGGGAAGCAATGTAGCGTTGCTGACTACCTTCATTCTGAGCAGGTGCACCAACGGTACGGGACGTTTGGTAGTTAGTCCAGGCTTGCAAGTGCATGCTGGTTAAATGTCTACGCATGCACGTTGTATTTAAATTTTGGGGATTCGTCGCTCTGCTTAAGGTCTTTGAGCATTTCCTACAGATAACTTTGCACTGATCATTCGGATCTTGGTTAGAAAATTGCCACACTCCACTATTCCTACTATCGAATACCTTTTCAGGCATTGCACGCTGTGCTACTTTCACCGGATGGCCATGCTGTCCTAAAACTGTTTTTCTGGTTGACAAACGTTTTTGGCCTGAGACGGGCCTGCCAGATGAAAGCTGTTGCGATGTAGATGGCTGCTGCAGATCCTCCTCCTCCGCTTCTGAGCTACTGTCAGTGGCACTCTCTTCCCCCAATGGCTGCCAATCTGGGTCAACAACTGGGTCATCTATCACCTCCTCTTCAATGTCATGTGCACCTTTCTCTGTGTCGCCGTGTATGGTGCTATAGCGTTCGGGATGGGGCACCATAGTCTCATCAGGGTCAGATTCTGCCTCAGTACACTGCGAGGGCAATGTAGTGATTTGAGTCAATGGAACATCATAATAATCTAGCTGTGGCTGTGCATCAGTGCCCTCCATGTCCGATTCATCTTGTAATGGGCAGTTAACAATTTTCCCTTTCTAACCCAGGCACAGTTTGTGTAAAGAGCTCCATGGAGTAACCTGTAGTGTTGCCTGACGCATCCTTCACTTTTGGTTTGGGTGAAGGACACAAGGAAGCGACTTGTTCCTGACCGGGAGCATCCACTGATGACTGCTTTTAAATTTGGAACTTTCTGCACAGGAGGCGAAAGAGCTAGAGGCTGTGCCAGCAAGGAAAGCCAAAACTTGTTCCTGCTGCTCTGGCTTTAACAGCGGTTTTCCTACTCCCTGATAAGGGAGCCTTCAAGGCCTTGTGTAGCCAGAAGATGACGCTGGCTCAACAACTCGAGCCTTAGCTGCTATTTTTCCCACTACCACCAGATGCTGCTCCACCACCATCATTACCAGCTGGCAACGACCGCCCACGGCCTCTTCCACCAGACTTCCTCATTTTTGGGAAAATGTAACCAAAATAACTGTTATATGGTACTGTAAAACAAGGTAGAAGGTGTATCTAAACTTGTTGAGAATTTAAATCTCCCTTTTTTGGGGGGGGAGACTGCAGCAAAACTCAGGCCCTGTGTATAAAACAACACAATGTAAGTGGCAGAAAGTGGCTGGCAGATATACGGCAAACTAACAGAACTGACGTATATCCAGTGTGTGACAATTTGAATCTCCCTTTTTCTTTTGGGGAGACTGCACCACAACTCAGGCCCAGTATATTTTACAACGCAATGTGAGTGGCAGCAAGTGGCTGGCTGATACACTACTAACTAAGAGGACTGAGGTATATCCACTTTGTGAGAATTTCAATCTCGCTTTTTTGGGGGGGGGAGACTGAACCCAAACTCTGGCCCACTGTTTTTGAAAACACAATGTAAGTGGCAGAACGTGGCTGTCTGATATACGACAAACTAACAGAACTGACGTATATCCACTTTGTGAGAATTTGAATCTCCCTTTTTTGGGGGGAGAGACAGCACCACAATTCAGGCCCAGTGTGTAACACAACGCAATGTAAGTGGCTGGAAGATATCTGAAAAAATCCAAGGACTGTAGTACAATTTCTATCTCCCTACAATGATCTCAGGACAAGTATGGCAGCAACAAAAAGGACTGCTGCACACAAGTGTGGACAAATAAACAAGATAACTGCAGAAAGGAGCAACAGGATTTTTGCTTTTAAAAAGCAGTTGGTTTGCACAGCAGCGGTGCAAACAGCAATGCAGCTATCAGGGAGCCTTATAAGGCAGCCTAATAAGCTACAGAGCTGATGCACAAAGATATAGCCTCCACTGTCCCTGCAAAAAAAGGTGGTGTTGGACAGTGGAAATCGCTACAGCACAAGCAGTTTGGGGGTTAATCTTTCCTCCCTAACCTCTCCCTATGCTGAGATCGGCAGAAGTAAGATGGCGGTCGGCGTGCACACCCCTTTATAGCCCCTGTGACGCCGCAGAAAGCAAGCCAATCGCTGCCATGCCCTTCTCTAAGATGGTGGGAACCGAGACCTATGTCATCACACTGCCCACACTCTGCGTCCTCCTTCATTGGCTGAAAAATGGCGCTGAAAGCGTCATAAACGCGACTTTGGCGCGCAGATCGCCGACCACATGGCCAATCCCACAGTGGGATCGGGTCGGGTTTCACGAAACCCCGACTTTGCCGAAAAGTCGGCTATTTTTTTATTTTTTTTTTTTAATTTGTCCGATCCGTTTTGCTCAACCCTAGTCATTAGTTCATACAATTTATCCCCACTTGCTAAATAAATGTTGGCAAAAAGTAAGGGGTGAATAGAATGGAGTATGACTGAAGGATCAGACTACATGGGTTTGTTGTTTTTTTTGGTGTAGTCTGTAACCACAAACACATTGATCCGCATAGGAGCTGTAAACCTAAAACACTAGACGTATAGGGAACGTAGTTTGGGATTTTAAGATATACCGTACTTCTATTCAATTTGCTTTTACTTTTCCCAAAAACCATTTCAAAATGGCCTGAAAAATTAAAAAAAAAAAAAAAAGCTATACTCATCCTTACCAATCCACTTTCTCCCTGTGCTTCCTCAGGTGTCTGACCCCATCTTGACACGCTAGAAATGTCAGTAAGTGGCTCATCAGCCAACCCGTGACTAATCCTGGTCATCCCTGTAGTCGCGGTTTTGCTGAGCTTTCATTTCAGCCATTTCCAGATGGGATCAAGAAGAGGATTGGACATGAATGAATTTTGCTTTTTATCCTCCAGACAAACTCTTTAAATTGATTATTTCAACACGTTTAACTCTTAATACAGGACATCCATCTGCTTACTTCCTCAGCTATGGACAGCCGCAAACACACACATGTGTTCCATGGACAGCTTGAGTCATCCAAAGCAGAGACTGGTCTCGTACAAAGCCCCTTAGCTTTGGTTCATGAAACTAAGTCCTTACAATAAGAGTCCACTTCATCTGTTGTAAGATGTAACTTTTTTCATTACAGGAGAGCACATTCTTTCATTTGCCGCATGTGTGGGTAATGCAGAGCTGGTTCGACTGATATTGCTGGAAGGAGCTGATGCTAATGCCAAAGACTCCAACGGTAAGTAATTTACACAGACACAAAGTTCACATGTATTATCATCTTGCACCAGCTTTATTTTATTTCTATTTTTTTCGTGTGCCAGGGGTGGCTCTCCTTAAGACCTTCTATTTATGGAGCGTTATTGGCTATGAGTTTTTGGGGGCAGGAGAAAAAAAGAAGCACATTTCTCACAGAATGAATAACCAATCGTTAGGGCCACCAAATATATCAGTTTCCAACCCTTAACTGAGCCTTACAACACGACTATTAAAACAAGCGTGCATCTTCAGACAAGTTTTTGGGTCCTTTCCTTCATTGGTGTGTAGCGTGGTTTCTCTGGATGATTAAGTAGCCCTTCAAGCAACTTTGGGTTGAGGTCTGCTCACCTTAAGTATTAGTAGGTTTTCATGGTAAATTGGGTCCCTCCCAGTAAGAATATTTCTAGTACAATCTATAGGGGTGGCATGCTATTATTTGACTGTAGCCAAGAAAATGTATTAGTTTTGGGGTTAGCACCATTTTCATCTATTAGTCTCTCTCCAGGTAATACCATCCTCCACATCCTGACATTACAGCCAAATAAGATGTCTGCCTCTCAGATGTATGATCTTATCGTCAGCCATCATAGAGAGAAGTATGGCCAAGGGCTTGAAGAAATATACAACAACGATGGTCTTACACCATTAAAAATGGCAGCGGTGGAAGGTAACACTGTGGTATGTATGCAGAAGAGACCACATCTATTTGTATACCAACTGCAAGTTATAACTTATTCTACTTATATTTATATAAGTATTTTGGGCAATTTTCAAATTGGCCATATTAGACATCTGGTGGACTTTGAGATTTAGAATGAAAGTGGGCAAAGCATCTTTCACATACCTATTCCGCTTTTACACAATACATTCACTTTCTCTGCTTGTCAATTTTTTTTTTCCAGCTGTTCCAGCACATGGTACAAAAGAGAAGACAACTTCAGTGGACATTTGGTCCCATTAGCTGCTATCTCTATGACCTGACTGAGATTGACACGTGGGAAGATCCTCACTCCGTACTGGATTTGGTGATTTCGGGGAAAAAAAAAGAGGTGTGTGTATATAATGCAATCCATCTATTAAAGTGTATTCTGGTGCCTTGAGATTGAGGGAAAAGCAAGTAGTTGTAAAGATGTAAATAAATGTTTGGCAGTGCCGTGAAGCACCAAGCAGCAGTACTTTAGTTTGAATAGTCCTCCGTGCTGACAGGCCCTTTTAAGTAATTAATGATGCAAAGGTGCTTCATACTTGATTAGTTGGAGCCTGTATTACATATTTTTCATACAAATCTCCATTTGTTGCCAGGCACGACGGATATTGGACTTAACTCCAGTAAAGGAGCTGGTCAGCACAAAGTGGCAGAGGTTCGGACGTCCGTATTTCTGGACCTTGGCTGCTCTTTACATTCTGTACATGACCATTGTGACTCTAAGTTGTGTGAACCGACCTCTTAGACCAAGACCAGACAACAGGACTGATCCTAGGGACATCACAATTCTGGTGCAGAAGACCCTAAAAGTGAGAATCTTGTCTATATTTTACACACTGTCAAAATAACTTTTTGATTTTTTTTATATATATATATATATATATATATATATATATATATATATATATATATATATATATTTTTTTTTTTTTAAGATGGTCACTCCACAAACTCCAATTAGAAACCAGCATTTTATATAGAGATAGATTTGCTTTGAATGTGAATGGAGCAGAAAATTCAGACAACTCTAAATCATTATAAAATAAATAAAGTAAAGGATTTATAATTGAATTTAGAATTTACATTCTGGGAAAAATGTCTTATTGTTTTATTATTATGCACGACATGACAAGGAGGCAGTAAATAAAAAGCTACCAGTTATGGTTGCTTCTCTGACCCAGTGGTGAGGTCGCAATGCAGATTTCCTGGGTTGTTGAGTTTCTTGTTGACTTCAGTGCTAGTCACATGTAAATATTTCTATAAATTCCTTGGTGATTGACAAGTTGAGAACAAAATACTGATATTTTTTTTTCTTTCTTTCTTTTAGTACTGATGACAGATTTTAAGTATACCTTTGGCCATGTATAAAGCATTCCTAGCGCACCATTATGTGCCGTCTCATTGCCACTTGTCATAAATATGTTGTCATAACTTTTGCAGAGTGTTTCCCCTTAAATATTGTAAAACATCCATAAATATAACTCCTTGAGTTCTCCTTGTCCGGCCATTTCTTATTTGTTGTTGTTTTTTTTTCTATTAACACACAACGGCAGCTAATTTGACCCGTCACCCGACTCCTATAGATTTACTAGAATTTTTTTATTCCATTTTTGTGGGTATAAGGGGAAGTTGGTGAACATTCAATATTTGTAATATGCAAATACCGTATGTTATTTTTTTTGTCACAAGTGACCCTACTTTTGAATCTGCTTCAATACAAAAAAAAATCAAATAGCTACTTGGTTGATCTGTCCACTTTTTTATTCTTTGGGCTTTGGTTGAAACGTTCCATAAATTTTGATGCACTTTCCTATAGAGCAACCCCTTTCATTGTTAGAGTTGTGTTTTTTGGTTTTTTTTTACCTTTTTCGGGGGTGGTAATTTTAGCAGAAATCCATATATTTGGGAATTTTTGAGCCAACCAATATTCCTATAACCAAAAGCATCTGGCTGAATAAGAGATTCACAGAACTATTACAAGATAAACCAAAAGTTAAAAGAAAATGGTACAGCAAAATATCTCACAAGTATTTCAACAATATAAAATATAACTGATTTTGTTAAACAGTACCACAATGGAGGGCTAACAACCACCTACCAAGGCTATCAGCAGTATAGTTAGTATGCCCAGATATCTATTGCAGTACATTCCCTAGTGGTCAACTACATATTTTCTAGCATCATTTTTCTTTTTCTTTTGGTTTATCTTGTGATATTTGGGAACTTGATGGGGCAAAAAAACAAAGGCCCATTGGACGTGTTGTGCCTCCCCTTTTTCTATTCCTAGAAGAAAAGCAGAATATGGTCCCAAAAATGTGCTTTAATTATATTGCTATATTGTACCTACATGAAAATGTCCCCATTAATAGTGTTTAAAGGGAACTTGTCACGACTAAATTTTTCTAATCAAAGCAGTGCAGTAATAATAAAAAAAAAAATTACTCCAACATGGGTATCAATTTTCCATAGCTGAGACATTGAACTTAGAAGCCACATGCAAAAAAGCCTGCAAGTGCATTGAGGGCGTATTAATTCGCCTAAATCGTAAAATTGTCCTGACAGGTTCCCTTTCAATTCATAACATATTTCTATATGAGCAAATATTGAGGCCAATGACCATTGGTGCTTTCAGTATTCTATTCCATAAAGAAAAGAACCAGAGGATAGCCCAGTAATTTCAGCCTAATGGCACTGCCAAACAGTGCCAAATATTAATACCGCCATAAAGTCATTTTAGATATTCCAGTCATAATAATAGAATACAGGTAAGATTATGCTCACACGTGAAGGAAGTAGTTGGTCCAACCTCCTTTCACTAATGCATGTAGTATTTTTTTTTTTTTTTCTTTTGTTCTAGGAAGCGTATGTCACATCTGAAGATTACCTCCGTCTGGCGGGAGAAATGATTAGTGTTGTAGGAGCAATTCTAATCTTATTACTAAAGGTAAAGACTGGACTAAGTTACATAGTCCACTAATACTGTTCTGCACTGTAATTTGTGCATCGACGCTTATTTAAACAATGCAGTTAATGCTAGCTAACATATCTCTCCATAGATTCCGGACCTGTTTCAGATTCGAGAAGCAACATATCTGACCCACGCCGTACAAGGAGGACCATTTACCCTTATTATGTAAGAAGCTCCATGGTATCGCCAATGTCTCCTCTCTTAACTATTTTTACTTACGTCATATAAAAGATTGTTTAATCTTCGTTAGGGGAAGTAATCTTGCTAGAGATGAGTGAATAGCCTTGGCTAACTCCTTATCCGAATAGCTATAGCGCTTACTGAATAGCTGCAGAGGGAACCCGGATACCTGGAGCGCTCCCGATTATCAGATTTTCGGCACCGAAGCTACATGTGTCGTGACAGTCACAACAAACAGGCTCTCCATGCATGTGCTGTGACTATCACACAGTCGTGACACACAGGCAACTGTGGCATCGAACATCTGATTATCGAGAGCGCTCCAGGTATCCGGGTTCCCGATGAAGCTATTCGGATAAGGAGTTACCCAAACCTATTTGCTCATCCCTATTACTTACTATACTCTGGGATCTTTTCCAGAGGCCCCATCTCATCTTTCAATTATTAAACCCCTTATTTCTCTCTAATAACCCACCTGTAATTGTGAGCTATAAAGTTTTAGCTCGCACCCTTCCATGCAATCTAACTCCTAGTGAGAAACTACTTTTAAGATGACCATGATGGCCCCCCAACTTATTGGGGCCTTGTGCAGTGGTACAGGTTGCCCTAATGGTGTGTCCTCAACTGCTGCAGACTCCAGAGCATAAGCATAGGTTGAAAAAAAAAAATACAGCTCCTCTCGACGCTCGCTGCTCTTGCCGTCACAGAAGATAGAACCACATTAAAAAATATATATGCTCCAATACAAGCTGCTGGCCAATCAGAAGCCAGCAGCTCATGTCTGCCTGCCAGTGACAAGGGGCGCATGGCAGTGACGTTATACGCTGCCCGTCAGTTGCACTCTGAAGTCAGCTGCCGACACCTGAACTGGCTACAGAAGAGGACGCCGCACAACGTGGGAGTGGAGGAAGGTGTGTAAAATCATTTATTTCTTTTTAAAAAGTGCTGGAGAATAACAGAATAGGGGCCATTGTACCAGGATGGGGGGGAGAAATGCTATAGCATGGAACCCAGGATGGGGGAGATTATTACAAGAAGGAGCCACGACAGTGTACATTATATGGGGGGTCAACACTTGTCTTTAGGCAATCTAAAGCTTTAAGGGCCCATACATCTGACCAACATGCAGGTTGGGGCCCAAAACCAAATTTTGCACCAGGGCCCATGGGACTCTAGTTACTGGTTCTTGTGTTCAAACCACGTAATGCGTCAGGGGTGGTTGTGTTGTGTGTGTTTTGTTTTTCAAATCTTGACCTGTCTTGGATTTTTACGTTTTTCTGAAGTTATAAAGTTAAAGATTATTATTTCATCTACGAGTGACAGTCTCCTACGATAGTTGGAGGTCTCTTGTAGATTTTCAACTGTGTCCATATCCGTTTAATTCTTAATGTGTGTATTCTGTGACCCCTCCACAGAATTTCTTTCCCATGTCTGGTTCTGGTGGTACTAATTCTGAGACTTACCGACACCGATGGAGAGGTCATCCCAATGTCTATGCTGCTAGTACTGGGATGGTGTTACGTCATGTATTTTGCTCGTGGATTTCAAATGCTTGGACCATTTACCATCATGATTCATAAGGTATTTAGATTTTATTACATAGGTCTCACCATAACGTCACCTTCAGATCAATAGACTGAGTAGTCCCAAAAGAAAAACCCTTCAAACACTTGTCACATTGCATGTCTGCAAATTGTCTGTCAAGGTACACGTGATGGATGTCTGGATTTGGCATAAGTTCAATTTGGTGCATGTGCCACCATCAAAAATGGTAAAAGTGTTGAGAAAATTTACTATACTTGTCTTTCTCCAGATGGTTTTTGGGGACTTGCTTCGGTTCAGCTGGCTGATGGTTGTGGTCATTTTTGGATATGCTACCAGTAAGTAAAATTTACTGACCGGTTTTACAATAATGGTAGAGACCATAAAGGCATTCATTTAAAAAAAGTCAATCTTCCAAAAAATAGTTGCTTTACAATAGAACTTTGTATTCTTTTCTGCAGCTTTTTACATCATATTCCAGACCGAGGACTCATCCCAGCTTGGAGAATTCTACAACTACCCTATGTCGCTGTTCAGCACCTTTGAACTTTTCCTCAATGTCATCAACTCTCCAACAAACTATGATGTTGACCTTCCCTATGTATTCCACGTTGTGTATTTTACCTTTACAGTCATTGCCAATCTCCTCATGTTAAACCTTCTTATAGCCATGATGGGGGACACTCACTGGAGGGTGGCACAGGACCGGGACGAGCTGTGGAGAGCTCAGGTATACTAACTATAAAAGTTTGGGGGATTTGTATGTTGAAAAATATTCTTCTAGGGGAAAACAGAAAGTGGCTTCTTGGCATTATTTAGTGTGGTTGTAAACCTGAACTTACTATTGTAGTTAAATTTTAAATATATATCTCAAGCTAGTCATATTAGACCTTTTGCATAAGATTAAATTTCAGATGAATCTCATGTAGCCAGGTCATCTTGTGTGAATCTGGGTCTTGTACGGTTGACTTGTGGTTGTGGAATATTACTTAATCACCTGCCTTTCTTCTATTACCACAGGTAGCTGCTACCACTGTTATGTTAGAAAGGAAGGTCTCTCGATGTCTCTGGCCACGAACTGGAGAGTGTGGCACAGAGTATGGCTTGGGGGATCGATGGTATCTCCGGTAAGTTCAGGTCAATGATGCCTAGTTTGATCATAAATGCTATATTATCAATTTAATGGGTATTTGGGTAAAAATTTAATATTGCAGAACAAAATTTGTTGCTAAACCATGGCATCATTTGGGGGAAAAAAATGTTTGCTTCAATTTCATAGGATTAACTTTGGTTTGTATTCCAGCGTGGTGCTGAAGAAAGACCTAAGTCAACAGAAGATTCGCCGTTATGTTGAAGCATTCCACGGACCTGAAGGAGACCACCTCGATGAACAAGTCCACAATATCCCCAAATCGGACAGAACGTTTTCCTCAACCATAAATTCCAATCTTCCCACCCTGCAGGTCACAGAGATGGATTTACATGGGCTACCAAGGACGTCAGAAACTCAACATAGAGAATTACATGGTGACACAACAGGAATGCGCAAGACCTATCTTGAGCTGCCACAAGTGTATGTAGAAAAGCAAAAAAGGGAATTGTCTGGTGAACATAATGTGCCATCAGTAATACAGAAAGGTAGCAGTCGTGGGTGGCAGATATTGAGATCAGATCCTATACAAAAACTACAAGCGCCGGTACCACAAGATGCCAGTAGTGAAGCTGAGGAAGAAATATACCATGTTTGATAAAATGCAGCAATGGTGTAGACAAAGTGAAATTGTTTCTACGTAAGAAAAAAAAAATTAACTCAATGAGTTAAAGTTTAGTATTAACCAGAAAACATTTATTGGCTTTCTACAAGTATTGGAGGTATAGTCACCTAAAGGGACTGCGAAACCAAGAACAAAGTCGAGTTTTAAGAAATGGGTTGTTGTCCCAGAAGATTCAGTATTGTATCGTTTCTAACTATGGCTGCCAGAACCGTGAGGAAGCGGTGATGTGCTAAAGACATTGCCCTGTGATAAAGTTGTACAGCGATACCAAAGGACTACTTTGTATAGAATCTACTACAAGAGTTGATCAGTGCTGTATATGGACCGATAAAATATGACGCAATCTGTTTCCACCATCTTTCTACCAGATAGTTCCATTAATTTTCTGTAATGCTAACAAATATATTTTTTCTAATAAAATTTGCAAATATTTCTGATGTTTCCAGGAAAGAAGCTTGCGGCATACTGAAACATTCAGCGATTTGGAGCCTCAGCTCCTTAAACAGTAGAGAAAAACCATCACAAAAATAGCGAGATCTGTGATACTGAAGACAGACAGATAATACCACTAGAAATATATATAATAATACAGCGCAAGTGGAAATATAAAACTTAACTTTTACTCATTAATACAGATAAAAGGGAATAAAGTCACCCAAAGTGTAATTAAAAATTGGGGTACAGTCTAATGCAAAAATGACCTTGGAGACTCGTTAACCCCAAATAGGATTCCAAACTCCGCATATAGCAACACCTGGGGAATATAAATGGCCCAAGGTACGGTATACAAATCTGCTGCAAGAGAAATTACATGTAACTAGCAGCATGAATGCACATACACTTGGTTGCATAAAAGATAATTGATCATCTTAAACAATGGTGGCACATGGAACAAAACCGTGCCGAATTATAAATATATAGTACTGGAAAAGGAACAATCTCACCAATTCCAACGGTGCAGGCACAGGAGCGCTGAATAGTCCCCGGTCAGGAGTACATCCAAGAATTGATGGGAAATGACAATACCCTGTCAATCCCTATGGGGCTATTGATAAGCTATCCCCAAAGCTCCTGCCCTTACAAGGGCAGTCCACAACTACCCCTGCACACACATGCCCTGCACTCTCCCTGTATCATAGTCCACCCTCTGTGCTATCTTGCAGAGGATAATCTGCAAGATGGCACAGAGGGTGGCAGGACTCTTTGTCCTCTAGCATAGCACAGGGCACTTTGTCTTCTCATACAAGCCAGTCCCCTGATGAATTAGCTTGGAAGAAACGCGTTGGGACTATGACACAGGGAGAGTGCAGGGCATGTGTGTGCAGGGGTAGTTGTGGACTGCCCTTTTAAGGGCAGGAGCTTTGGGGATAGCTTATCAGTAGCCCCATAGGGATTGACAGGGTATTGTCATTTCCCATCAATTCTTGGATGTACTCCTGACCGGGGACTATTCAGCGCTCCTGTGCCTGCACCGTTGGAATTGGTGAGATTGTTCCTTTTCCAGTACTATATATTTATAATTCGGCACGGTTTTGTTCCATGTGCCACCATTGTTTAAGATGATCAATTATCTTTTATGCAACCAAGTGTATGTGCATTCATGCTGCTAGTTACATGTAATTTCTCTTGCAGCAGATTTGTATACCGTACCTTGGGCCATTTATATTCCGCAGGTGTTGCTATATGCGGAGTTTGGAATCCTATTTGGGGTTAACGAGTCTCCAAGGTCATTTTTGCATTAGACTGTACCCCAATTTTTAATTACACTTTGGGTGACTTTATTCCCTTTTATCTGTATTAATGAGTAAAAGTTATGTTTTATATTTCCACTTGCGCTGTATTATTATTATTAGAGAACAACCATCCCAAACAATCCCCATTGAGACCGTAATTACTAAATATAGAATGTTTTAGAGTAAGGTCATGAAAGGAACATTGTGTCCTTGGTGCAACTGATGCCACTCTAGCCAACGCTTTTACTGCAAATTAATATTCATTTAATATTTTGGTGCAGGTATATGAATCTTAAAGCTCCTCTCTTTTCCAGCCATCCATGTGAAATTGCAGTCTCTTCAAGTAAGACAGAATGGTTTAAAAAAGCACAATAAATTGGTCTAAAACCTAGATGTGAGAATTTGCACCAAGATAAGCCAAAACTTTCGGCCGATGTTGGGGGAACTTGTAACTTGCTATTAACCTGCAGATATCTGGATGATCTTCAGATTTAGAGATGGGCAAACCCGAACAGTAAAGTTTAGCATCTGTTCTGAACACCTACTGGTCGAGCACGGACTTCATCAGGAAGTCCATGTTACTGTTCAGGTTCGGCTGACCGAACACCAGGTGTTTGTCAAAAGACAGCGTGAGAGCTCAGCTATGATCGGAGATATAAAGTTTCCCTCCAGTCACTGGTGTCTGCGGATGGGACTACTGCTCCCATCATCCGACAAAAGCTGCAGCTAACAGCGAGAGCAGGAGCAGCTGATGGGCGTATTCATTAGTCGACCCCTGTGCTGTAAATAAATAATTAAAAAAACAAAAAACTCATGGGTTCCCCTGTATTTTTGATAACCAGCCAGGCAAAACTTACAGCTGGGGGCTGCAACCTTCAGCTGTCAGATTGAACAAGGCTAGTTATCAAGAATAGAGGGGTCTCCATGTCGTATTTTTTAATTATTTAAATTTTTTTAAACTGTGTGGGGTCCCCCCCCCATTTTTGACAACCAGCCTTGCTGAAGCAGACGGCTGGGGGCTGGTATTCCCAGGCTGGTGAGGGGCCATGGATATTTCCCCCCAGCCTAAATACAGCAGCCCACAGCTACCCAGAAAAGGCACATCTACTAGATGGGTCAATTCTTGCACTTTTCCCAGCTCTTCCCGCTTGCCCTGTAGCAGTTGCAATTGGGGTTCCTATTTGTGGGGTTGATGTCACCTTTTGTATTGTCCCGAGACATCAAGCCCACGGCTTAGTAATAGAGAGGTGTCTATATACATTACTAATCCTGTAGTTATGGTAAATTAAAAACACAGCCAGAATACATTTTTATTAGAGATAAAACAAAACACACTAACTTTGTTATTTTTAAATTAAAAAAAAAAAAACATGGTTATACTCAAACACTTATTCCAACGAAGCCCTCGTTCTCCTCTAATAAACCAAAAATAAAAAAAATATCGCTCACCTATTCGTCGTTCTGTCCCATGCTGTAATCCATGTCTGGGGGAAAAGTGGTTTTCAACCTGGATGGTGCCAAGATGCGACTGTCCAGGCTGAGAACCACTGGTGAATGAGCTGCTGCGAGTGCAGACTCGGTGACCGGTGGTGACATCATCGAGGTTATCTCCGGTCACTGAGGCTGCGTTCCCAGCTGGGTTAAACTGCGGTAACCTCAGTGAGATCCCTGCTAGCACTATGAGCCTAGTTAAAGCTGACAGCTGAGTGTTGCAGCCCCCAGCTGTGAGTTTTGCCTGGCTGGTTATCAAAAATACAGAGGAACCCACGCTTTTCTTTTTTTTTTTTTTTCATTTTTATTTATATACAGAGCAGCAGCTGGCTAATGAATACACCAATCAGCCGCTCCTGCTCTCACTGTTATTGGCAGAACCAGGTGTCGGCTGATGGGAGCAGAAGTCCCATCCGCTGACACTAGTTACTGGAGGTAAACTATACCTCCGATCACAGCAGAGCGGTCACGCTGTTTTCTGACAACGTGGGAATCGCAGCTCTCTGACCGGCGGGGATGATTTTACTGCCGAGCAGAAGTAGTGTTTGCTGCACTGTCACGCACATGACAGCATGTCAAATACTGGATGTTCGGGCCCCCTATTCAAGTGAATTCGGTCCGGGTACTGTTCTGGTACCCAAACTCGAACTTTTTGTAACATCCAGGTGTCTGCCAATCTCTATTCAGATTTATAGTGATACTAACCTGCCCGGAACCTGCTTTTAGAGGAATGCTGCAGGGAGAAAATTTACTTTATTTCCCCCAGCAGCATTTGGGTTTCTTTCACGGGAGCAGTGGCAGTGCGGATTTAGTCACCGCTCTGAAAATGGACAGAGGTGGCTGTAACCACACCCAGGCCCTGACTGACAGCCTGCCCTAATGCATTTTAAAGTATGTGGACACTTTAGAAAACAATTCTTTTTTTCATTAAAGGGGACCTGTCGCCAGATCAAAAGTAGCCATTTTTGTGCTTGTTATTCTTGGTGATCCCTTGAGTATTCCTGGGGTTATTCTGGATTTTTTTTTATGCTTTTATTTAAATCCGCCACACAGTTCCAGAGATGTTTTTGTGGGGTTTTTTTTCTCCATTTATTGCTTTTTGTTTTTTCATGGTCCTTATGTAAGGTGGTGCAGTAATCATGGGCAAGATATTCAGTTCTTATGCCCCGACACAATACATTAAGGTGGAGATCTTGGCTGAGTGTGTGTAGATTTCATCAAAAGGGAGCTACACCCTTGCAAGCCACATGATGCTGATGACTGTGGCTGACCAGGACCAGATGTTGAACTGTTCAATGAGGGAGACAACCACTTGAAAATATCCTGTTACTCACCATTAACTTGGTAGGAAATACAGTATGTACAATAGATAGTGAGTGCATAACTTCACGAATGTTTTTTTCACAATATGGCGAATCTTCACACATTGTCTCTCTAACTCTTCAAGTTTGTTTGTCGTCACCTCCACTCAGCACACTACTACAGTCCAGTTAGTGAGAGACCTATTCTCACCCTGCAGTTCCAGTCCTCCTCTCTCAAGAGAACTAGTTTGCCAATATGGCCGGTAATTAACATTTCAACTTGCTGATGTCTTGGAACTCCCGCCCAGGACACCCTTTTTGTCTCACGTTCTCTGTTCCATCCTAGCCAGTTACTTCTCTGAGTTATAGACTCGGGACTGTACCGCTAGGCATCCTGTCCCGGGACATGTCTCCAGTACATCATTCTGTCCTTTTTCCACGTCTTTTTCTCTGCTCAGGATCACGCTATCTACTACCTAGGCTCCACTCACATTGGTGACACCCATGTCATGCAACCCTTAGTACTCAGAAATAAAAATTCTCAAAAAAACCTTCACATGAACAGTAAGGTGCATCTTCCATACAGGTGTATAGAAAGAGTATTTCATGTGTTCTTAAGCCAGTTTCTGAAAGGATTTTGAATTGGATCCATTAAAAAAATCTTCTCTAAAAAATGCCATCTAAACATAGCCTAACGGGTTGCAAAGTTGTACATCAGTCAATCAAATTAGTCATTGCCACAGCTATGAAGGAAAATCCCATCTTGACAGTGACTTTTTTTTTGTAACTACTACAATATATAAATAGGAGCCAAGTTTGGAGAATCTTTATTAAAAATAAATAAGACACAAGATTTTCAGTTTCTACTGGTATGTCAGTAGTTTTGTACACCCTGCGTTCCCTATTAGCCATTTCATCTAGCCAATAGTACTGATGAGACAATTTATATTTGGTGTGTTGTGAAATTATTTAACAATAAGGTCAATTTTAGGAAACATTCTATTAAACTGCTAAATTAAATAGAGCTCCTGATGTGCATTGCCCTGTAACTGGTCGATGGTTGCCCGGCGGACGATCTGCCATCCTCGACTGGATTTCCTTTCTGCACCATTGTTTACATTTTCTATATTATCCCTGTTGGATGAAGATGTGGAGTTTTTCAGTATGTTCTGTGCTGACATAGAAGTTAGATCTGACGCTTCCTTTTTGATGCTGAAACCAAAAAAATTTAGTTACGCTCGCAAATAAATAACTGGCAAAGAAAATTGGAGCTGCTGAAAACTGAATAGTTCCTTAAGAATTGTAAAATGTAAACGCATATTTAAGAGGGTCATCTGGGGAACGGAAAGCAGTTTTTTTGTATAATGCTGGAAATGGGCTAAAAAATCAAAAACAAATCACACTATACGTCATTGATCAATGCGACTCTCATTTCAGCATTGCCTGGTCTCTCGTTGGTCTTTGCTTCTCGCTTAAATGACAGTTCGCCAATGGAACATGAGATCTCTGCAGCCGGTTACTGACTGTAATGAAACACTAATGTAGCCGGCGAGGGATTAGGCAGCATAGGAACGGGAGAGAAGCTCGTACATACAGTGGGGGAAATAAGTATTTGATCCCTTGCTGATTTTGTAAGTTTGCCCACTGACAAAGACATGAACAGTCTATAATTTTAAGGGTAGGTTAATTTTAACATTGAGAGATAGAATGCTAAAAATAAAATCCAGAAAATCACATTGTATAAATTATATAAATTTATTTGCATGTTGCAGTGAGAAATAAGTATTTGATCCCCTACCAACCATTAAGAGTTCTGGCTCCTACAGACCAGTTAGACTCCTAATCAACTCGATACCTGCAGTAAAGATAGCTGTCTTACATTGTCACCTTTATGAAAGACTCCTGTCCACAGACTCAATCAGTCAGACTCTAACCTCTACAACATGGGCAAGACCAAAGAGCTTTCTAAGGGTATGTTTCCACGGTCAGGAAACGCTGCTTGTTTGACGCTGCGCAGAGCTGCAGCGTCAAACAAGCAGCGTCCAGATGTTCCAGCATAGTGGAGGGGATTTTATGAAATCCCGTCTCCACTATGCGTGGAAACCCGCACGCGGCGGCCCTGCGACTCCGGACATGCTGCGCGTCTTTTCAGATCGCAGCATGTCCGTACACCTTGCGGGGACGCAGCGTCCCCGCAAGGCATGTCACAGGGCGCTATGGGAGAGAGCGATCATCCCGGATGTGAAGAGTTAACACATCCGGCATGATCGCGTCCCAGAAAGGGGGCGGGGCTTAGTGCCGAGCGGCTTCGCCGCTGCGGCGATACCGCCGGCCATCCTGACAGTGGAAACATACCCTAAGGATGTCAGGGACAAGATCAGTGTTTCCCAAACTCCAGTGCTCATGGCGCCAAACATGTCAGGTTTGCAGGCTTTCCTTAGTAGTGCACATGTGAAGGAAGTATCAAGGCATCAGGTTCTCTCTTACCTGTGCAATACAAAGGAAATCCTGAAAACATGACCTGTGGGGGGGGCCATGAGGACTGGAGTTTGGGAAACACTGGACTAGATCATAGACCTGCACAAAGCTGGAATGAGCTACAAAACCACAAGTAAGATGCTGGGTGAGAAGGGGACAACTGGTGCAATAGTAAGAAAATGGAAGAAATACAAAATGACTGTCAATCTACATCAATCGAGGGCACCATGCAAAATCTCACCTCGTGGGGTATCCTTGATCATGCGGAAGGTGAGAGATCAGTCTAAAACTACACCGGGGAACTTGTTAGTGATCTCAAGGCAGCTGGGACCACAGTCACCAAGAAAACCATTGGTAACACATAACGCTGTAAAGGTTTAAAATCCTGCAGCGCCCGCAAGGTCCCCTGCTCAAGAAGGCACATATGCGGGCCCGTCTTAGTTTGCCAATGAACACCTGGATGATTATGTGAGTGATTGGGAGAAGGTGCTGTGGTCAGATGAGACACAAATTGAGCTCTTTGGCATTAACTCAACTCGCCGTGTTTGGAGGAAGAGAAATGCTGCCTATGACTCAAAGAACACCGTCCCCACTGTCAAGCATGGAGGTGGAAACATTATGCTTTGGGGGTGTTTCTCTAATCAATGGGAGAAAGGATGGAGCCATGTACTGTAAAATCCTGAGTAACAATGTCCTTCCCTCCGCGAGGACATTAAC
The DNA here is from genome assembly GCF_051348905.1 of Ranitomeya variabilis. Lineage (NCBI taxonomy): Eukaryota > Metazoa > Chordata > Amphibia > Anura > Dendrobatidae > Ranitomeya > Ranitomeya variabilis. The sequence goes on from NC_135235.1 coordinate 24,251,168, forward strand.
AATGGGTCGTGGCTGGGTCTTCCAGAAAGACAATGACCCAAAACATACAGCCAAGGAAACAATGGAGTGGCTCAAAAAGTAGCATATTAAAGTAATGGAGTGGCCTAGCCAGTGTCCAGACCTTAATCCCATAGAAAACTTATGGAGGGAGTTGAAGCTCCGAGTTACCAAGCGACAGACCCAAAATCTTAATGATTTAGAGATGATCTGCAAAGAGGAGTGGAGCAAAATTCCTCCTGACATGTGCACAAACCTCATCATGGACTACAAAAAACATCTGACTGCTGTGCTGGCCAAAAAGGGTTTTGCCACCAAGTATTAAGTCTAGTTTGCCAGAGGCATCAAATACTTATTTCTCACTGCAAAATGCAAATAAATGTATATACTGTAATTTATACAATGTGATTTTATTTTATTTTTGACATTCTATTTCTCAATATTAAAATTAACCCACCCTTAAAATTATAGACTGTTCATGTCTGTCAGTGGGCAAACTTACAAAATCAGCAAGGGATCAAATACTTATTTCCCCCACTGAACCTTATGCTGCCTCACATGAGCCTCACTATGTTTGCAGTAGACTCACCATAAATACCACTGGTTTCCAAGTCCATATTGAGATCCACAAATGCCGAGTCGGGGCCAGAATCGTTGTGGTATCTTACTTTCTAACATAATTGTAGTTGCTGCAAGCTGCATTGAATAAAAATCAATTAGTTATTGACTAAGGACAAAATCTGACTGTATAGGCAAATATTAATTTTTAGACACACTCGCCACCTGACTCCTGGAATTTGCCCAGTGCTGATCAATTGCAATGAAAGATTCTTATCTACTGTTTCCACTGACCTGAGCCCTCCAGAGATCGTCTCTCTCCTGTGCCACCCTCCAGTGCGTGTCTCCCATCATAGCGATCAATAGATTTAGCATTAAGAGGTTGGAAATTAAAGTGAAAAAAAAATAGATAATGCTAAAAATGATTGGCAGGTCAACGTCATAGTTGGCCGGAGAATTAATCACGTTGACGAAAAGTTGATAGGTACTGTAAAGAGACATGGCGCAACTGTAAAACACTCCCATCTGAGTCGGGTCCTCTGTCTGGAATATTATATAGAAAGCTACAAGGAGAGAAGAGATGCAATTTATTATGATTAGTAATAGGGAAAGGAAATTTGGTAACAAGGTAAGAATGTTGCTTCCAATAACCCTCCTTCTAAACTTGAAACTTAATCTATTGAACAACTAGATGTGTAATGATGAAGTTACTTTGCATAACAATGTTACTTATCTATGATGTGACTTTTTTAATATTGATGTTTTGTTTAGTGTAAGAGGGAACTTGGACCCCTCAAATATCAAAGATTTGGCATAATTGTAAATTTGCAAAAGAAGTGGGGAGTGGGTCTTTGTCTCACAACAGGAAGTGAAGGCAGATCTTTGGTCCCCACTTACTGCACTGAGTCAAACCAACCCACTTCCTGAAAAGAAACAATCTGCCTTTCTACAGGAAGTGGGGAGCTGGTCTTTGTCTTTCTACAGGAAGTTGGGGTGAGTCTTTGTATCACTACAGGAAGTGAGAGTGGGTTTTTGTCTCTCTTCAAGAAGTGGGGGGTTTGTCTCAGTGCAGCACGTGGGGACAAGTCTATCTGTCTACAGGGAGTGTGGAGTAGGTCTTTGTCTTTCTACCTGAAGTAAGGGGGAGTCTTTGTTTCACTACAGGAGGTGATGGTGGGTCTTTGGTTTGTCTCAGTACAGGAAGTGACGGCGGGTCTTTGTCTCCCTTCGGGTAGTGGGTGGTTGTCTCAGTGCAGTAAGTGGGGACAAGTCAGTATTTCTTCAGGGAGTGTGGAGTAGGTCTTTGTCTTTCTACCTGAAGTGAGGGGAAGTCTTTGTTTCACTACAGGAGGTGATGGTGGGTCTTTGGTTTGTCTCAGTACAGGAAGTGACGGCGGGTCTTTGTCTCCCTTCGGGTCGTGGGGGGTTGTCTCAGTGCAGTAAGTGAGGATGAGTCTGTCTTTCTACAGGCAGTGGGTAGTGGGTCTTTGTCTCTCTACAGGAAGTAAGGGTGGGTCTTTCTCTTACTACAGAAAATGAAGGTCGGTCTTTGTCTCTCTTCAGGAAGTGGAGGGTTTGTCTCAGTGCAGTAAGTGGGAGCGAGTCTGTTTGTCTACAGGAAGGGGGAAAGGTCTTTGCCTTTCTTCAGAAAGTAGGGGCGGGTCTTTATCTCCCAGGAAGTGAAGGCAAATCGGTCTGTTTACAGGACGGGGGTGGGTCTTTGCTGCTCTAGAGGAAGTGGGTGTGGGACTTTGTCTCTCTACAGGAAATGAATGTGGGGTTTTGTGTCTGAAAAATGTAGGGTTAAGTCATTGTTTCTCTTAAGGAAGTAGAGGTAGTTCTTTTTTTCTTTACGGGAAGTACGGTTGGATTTTTATTTCTCTACAGGAAGTGCTGCTGAGTCATTGTCTCTCGGCTCCCGTTTTCTGCACTACCTACCGGCAGAACAGAGAAACAGACTTTCATTTCAATTGGTAAGTAAGGGAAAGAATGTTTCAGCATCTACAGTTCTGGAAGAATGTTGCTTAAAGAACACTAAAAGAGTGAATGGCAAGCAGGAAAATCGCGAAAGAGGCTTGACATATTAGTGTGGAATGTGCACGAACCAAAGTTTTAACTTGTTGTGGGGGATGAGCGAATGCAGCAAGACAATGCTTTTCTACAAGTTTTGTATGAATATGCAGGAATACTTCAAGACAAATTGCATTCACAGTAACTGCCTCTGTTAAGAAATTGTCAACCTTGATAAAATTAGAGGTCAGTGAAAATGTGCAGATATAAAAGGTTTTTTTTCCAAATATTAAAAATATTAACCACTTACACTTGGTATTTTCCATCTCAGATGTTTACCTAAGTCATGAAACTATAGAATAACTCGATTATTTTCCTATTATCTGTTAATGGAGGGCAGAAGATGCTCTGGTCATACCTGTTCCAAATCCTAAAATGACAACCGTCATAAGCCAGAAAAACCTTAGGAGATCTCCAAATGCAATCTAAGATGGAAGAAAATCAAATGACAAGATAATTATTTTACTGTATTGAATACAGGTAACATGCAAATATATAAGACCAGATCTACTATTTTCAGTATTAATCCATTACTGAATGTTATACATCATAAAAAAAGGCAAAACAAATGAGAAAGGCCAAAACCACCACTCTGACCTCGTTCCCGTCGTCTGTCTATCAAGCCCTCCAGCCATTGACCTCAAAGGATTAGGACTAGTATAAAACCGTTCTTTATGGACGAGACTATGGGATCCATAACACTGTCCCGCAAGGGGAACTTTGGTTAGATAACACTGTTCAACAACAAAATTGTAAATTGACCAAAAGTTTCTAATTTGTATATATTTCACGCTGCTAAGAAAAAAAGAAAAAATGTGGATAAAATTGAGAATTATTTCTAGTTTTTATTTTAAGTGTCGATGGTGGACATTTCTTCATATTCGGGTGTATTATGTCGGCAATATCCGGGGAAGAGAAATACTTCAGCCTGGTACAGAAAATGTACAAAATGAAACATTGGTTGATTCTAAGAAAACGGTACTCCCTCCGCTACACATCAAACTAGAACTAATGAAAAACCTGGTAAAGAGTAACAAGGAGGTGAAGGGTTCGAGTATTTGACATCAAAATTTCCTTGAATATGTCATTCAAAAGATGAAAGTGCACATCTTTGTTGGCCCCCAGATTAGGGAGCTTTACAAGGACATTCAGTTCGATGACGTACATCAGGCTGTCAAGAAGGCAACGCGGCATAGTCTTAATCCCTTCACCACCTTGCGATTTTTTATTTTTGCACTTTAGTTTTTTGCTCCCCTTCTTCCCCGAGCCATAACTTTTTATTTTTTGGGCAATTATAGCCGTATGAGAGCTTGTTTTTTGCAGAACAAGTACTTTTGAATGACATCATTTATTTTACCATATCGTGTACAGTAAAACAGGAAAAAGAAATCCGAGTGCTGTGAAATTGACAGGCATCGTCCGACGGGACTATTAGTCCCATCCGGCTATGGCTGCTACAGTGACAGCTAGCCGTAACAATAAAGGAATAACAATAAGGATGTGAAAAATGTGTTTAGTGTTTAATTTCATTAAAATACTTTATTCTGGATGTGTCTTTATTTATCCCTTTAATATCTATAGGATTAGTAATGGATAGGTGTCTTATTGACACCTCTCCATTACTAAGCCGGCTTGATGTCACCTTACAATTCAAAGGTGGCATCAACCCCACAAATATTACCCCATATGCCACCACTGCAGGGCAGTGAGAAGAGAGGGGCTAAGTGCCAGAATTGACGCATTTGTAGCCAGAGGGGGCAATATCCATGGTCCCTTCCTAGGGTATGAATATCAGCCTGCAGCTGTCTGCATAGCCTTTTCAGGCTGTTAATTAAAGAGGACCCCATGTCGTTTTTTGGGGGGTCCCCCCATTTTAATAGCCAGTAAAGGCTAAATATACAGCTATGGGCTGATATTCATAGACTGGGAAGATCCATGGGTATTAACCCCTTCCTAGGCTATAAACATTGGCCCCCAGTTGCTGTCTTTCCCTCTCTGGAGCAGAAAATTGCACGGGAGCCCACGCCATTTTTTTTTTTTTTTTTTAAATTAAACAGAAATTGCATTTAAGGCCGGGGTCACACTTGCGAGAAACTCGCACGAGTCTCGCATCTCAATACCCGGCACTGATGCCAGCACTCGGGACCAGAGACTGCGGCTGCATGTATTTCTATGTAGCTGAATGCTCCAGTCCGAGTGCTGGCGGCAGCGCCGGGTATTGAGGTGTGAGACTCATGCGAGTTTCTCGCAAGTGTGACCCCGGCCTAACACAGATTTTGTGTGTGTGGGTGTGTCTTTATTTAACTCTTTATATACCATTTTATTATGTTTATTACTAAACATCAGGATTGGTATTATCTATCCATCTATCTATAGATAGATAGATGGATAGATCTATAGATAGATATATCTATAAATACGGTAGATAGATAATAGATAGATCATAGATAGATCTATAGATAGATCTATCTATTATCTATCTACCGTATTTATAGATATATCTATCTATAGATCTATCTATCATGTCTGTGTGTGTAAACATTATTCTTCAATGGATTATGTAAATGAAGAGGTTGGACAAGAAATTATATCACTTTTTTTTGTGTGTGTTAAATAATAGATCTTTATTTAGCTTACAAAAACACCTACAAATCTGCATCAAAATCTGCATCAAAAATGCATCAAATCCGTGTGGATGCAGAATCTGCGCAGAAAATTCCACAAGCAAATCTGCAACGTGTGCACATACCCATAATATTTTTGCTAACTTTTTTCTTTTACTTTTTACTGGCTTCAATAGTCTCCTTAGAAGACTTGACACTGTGATTGTCCGATCTCTTGTGCTACACATAGCTGAGCTTCAGCCCTGCTATGTGTAGCAGAAATCATCACCTTCTATGAACATTGGCCACAAGCAGATTCGCGGCTGTCACGACAACCCATCGGCACCCCGTGATCATGTGACAGGGGCGTCAATGAGCGGGACTAGTAACGCGCTTCCAGCCCGCGCGTCTTATATGCTGCTGTCAATGATTGACAGTGCCATCCCATGTAATTATAGTTTGGCATAAAAATTCCCAATAAATGTGTGGAAGCTTTTTGCAATTTTCACCTTGTAACCATAAATTGTGTATTTCATGAATTTCTTTGCTCCTATTTTAAATACTAGAGCTAATGATTTTGCGACACGGTAATATTCTGTTCCCTTATGGTCTTATATATGTAGATAACCTCATTTGAATGCATTTACAAAGAATTCAATAAAGTTTGTTGGACAGCGTAATTATATATTTACTAGATGGTAGCCCGATTCGAACGCATCAGGTATTCTAGAATATGTATGTAGTTTATTTATGAAGATTTTTGAATAATGCAATTTATACACAGGGTTCGGCCGGCCGCGACCAATTAGCGAAGCGTGGTTCAAATCCCACGCCAATTCGCGGCCGGACAGCCGCCTGTCGCTGATTGTTCGCGGCCGGCCACGTAGTATATAGCACAGCCACGTAGTATATTGCACAGTCACGTAGTATATAGCACAGCCACGTAGTATATTGCACAGTCACGTAGTATATAGCACAGCCACGTAGTATATTGCACAGTCACGTAGTATATAGCACAGCCATGTAGTATATTGCACAGTCACGTAGTATATAGCACAGCCATGTAGTATATTGCACAGTCACGTAGTATATAGCACAGCCACGTAGTATACAGCACAGCCCACGGAGTATATACAGCTGTGGCCAAAAGTATTGACACCCCTGCAATTCTGTCAGATAATACTCAGTTTCTTCCTGAAAATGATTGCAATCACAAATTCTTTGGTATTATTATCTTCATTTAATTTGTCTTAAATGAAAAAACACAAAAGAGAATGAAGCAAAAAAGCAAAACATTGATCATTTCACACAAAACTCCAACAATGGGCCAGACAAAAGTATTGGCACCCTCAGCCTAATACTTGCTTGCACAACCTTTAGCCAAAATAACTGCGACCAACCACTTCCGGTAACCATCTATGAGTTTCTTACAATGCTCTGCTGGAATTTTAGACCATTCTTCTTTGGCAAACTGCTCCAGGTCCCTGATATTTGAAGGGTGCCTTCTCCAAACTGCCATTTTTAGATCTCTCCACAGGTGTTGTATGGGATTCAGGTCTGGACTCATTGCTGGCCACCTTAGAAGCCTCCAGTGCTTTCTCTCAACCATTTTCTAGAGCTTTTTGAAGTGTGTTTTGGGTCATTGTCCTGCTGGAAGACCCATGACCTCTGAGGGAGACCCAGCTTTCTCACACTGGGCCCTACATTATGCTGCAAAATTTGTTGGTAGTCTTCAGACTTAATAAAGCCATGCACACGGTCAAGCAGTCCAGTGCCAGAGGCAGCAAAGCAACCCCAAAACATCAGGGAATCTCCTCCATGTTTGACTGTAGGGACCGTGTTCTTTTCTTTGAATGCCTCTTTTTTTCTCCTGTTAACTCTATATTGATGCCTTTTGCCCAAAAAGCTCTACTTTTGTCTCATCTGACCAGAGAACATTCTTCCAAAATGTTTTAGGCTTTTTCAGGTAAGCTTTGGCAAACTCCAGCCTGGCTTTTTTATGTCTCGGGGTAAGAAGTGGGGTCTTCCTGGGTCTCCTACCATACAGTCCCTTTTCATTCAGATGCCGACAGATAGTACGGGTTGACACTGTTGTACCCTCGGACTGCAGGGCAGCTTGAACTTGTTTGGATGTTAGTCGAGGTTCTTTATCCAACATCCGCACAATCTTGCGTTGAAATCTCTTGTCAATTTTTCTTTTCCGTCCACATCTAGGGAGGTTAGCTGTTATGACCCCAATGGCGAGGGTCTCAGAGATATCAGCCAGTCTGCGAAGTACAAAAATCCAGCTCATAGGGCAGTGGTAACTGGGTTGACCATATATCTACTCCTAACGCCAACACTAGAAGTAGCCGGGGAACATGCCTACGTTGGTCGCTAGATGTCTCGCGCCAGCCGGAGAGCTAACTACCCCTAGAAGAGGAAAACAAAGACCTCTCTTGCCTCCAGAGAAAGGACCCCAAAAGTAGGATACAAGCCCCCCACAAATAATAACGGTGAGGTAAGAGGAAAATGACAAACACAGAGATGAACTAGGTTTAGCAAAGAGAGGCCCACTTACTAATAGCAGAATGTAGTAAGATAACTTATATGGTCAACAAAAACCCTATCAAAAATCCACACTGGAGATTCAAGAACCCCCGAACCGTCTTATGGCCCGGGGGGAGAACACCAGCCACCCTAGAGCTTCCAGCAAGGTCAGGATACAGATTATATACAAGCTGGACAAAAATGCAAACAAAAACAAATAGCAAAAAGCAAGAAAACAGACTTAGCTTAAACAAGCAGGAACCAGGATCAGTGGACAAGAGCACTACAGATTAGCTCTGATATCAACGTTGCCAGGCATTGAACTGAAGGTCCAGGGAGCTTATATAGCAACACCCCTGACCTAACGACCCAGGTGAGCATACAAGGGATGAATGACATACCCAGAGTCAAATCACTAGTAGCCACTAGAGGGAGCCAAAAGGTAAATTCACAACAGTTAGCCACAGTGCCATGGGCTTTAAACTTCTTGATGACACTGCGCACGGTAGACACAGGAACATTCAGGTCTTTGGAGATGGACTTGTAGCCTTGAGATTGCTCATGCTTCCTCACAATTTGGTTTCTCAAGTCCTCAGACAGTTCTTTGGTCTTCTTTCTTTTTTCCATCCATGCTCAATGTGGTACACACAAGGACACAGGACAGAGGTTGAGTCAACTTTAATCCATGTCAACTGGCTGCAAGTGTGATTTAGTTATTGCCAACACCTGTTAGGTGCCACAGGTAAGTTACAGGTGCTGTTAATTACACAAATTAGAGAAGCATCACATGATTTTTTGAACAGTGCCAATACTTTTGTCCACCCCCTTTTTATGTTTGGTGTGGAATTATATCCAATTTAACTTTAGGACAATTCTTTTTGTGTTTTTTCATTTAAGACAAATTAAATGAAGATAATAATAACAAAGAATTTGTGTTTGCAATCATTTTCAGGAAGAAACTGAGTATTATCTGACAGAAGTGCAGGGGTGTCAATATGCAGCGCCCCAGAGTCCTGGTCGTTGCAGTACTGTGGCTCCGCCACTAAGGGGAGCTACGGTGCGTCCGATGGCACTGAAGGAGTTCATCTGATCAGGTATCACAGACACCAATACATTTCACAGCTGGGCCTCCGGGGGGAGCTAAGGGTTCTATTCATTAGGCCACTCCCCACCATAGTGGGTAAACTGGGGGTCAGGCAGGAAGTTAGATCAGAAAGCTGACTGGATTGGACGAAGCAACACCTAGTGGCAGAGGGTGTTGTGGAGGAAGAGACAGTAGGGTCTCTGTCAGGGGTGGGATCCTGACAGAGGCTTGGCATTGAAAAGAACGTAACGGGTCCGCGCCAGCTCCGGGAAGCGGCGGGACCCAAGAAAGGACTAGAAGCGAGATAGATTGTGCTGAGTGAGAAACGAGATCAAGCAATAGGAGAATTCCAGTAGGGGTCGTGCTGTAAGACCGGAGCAACACCCTACTGAGGCGCACTACCGGTGGCCGGAACGCCGAGGGAGTATTATAACATTCAGCTTCAAGCAATACTCTAAACAGCGGCAGGACTGTCAGTTTAAGGCGGGCTGTCTAACACATATCACCTATGAAGTCTTGGGAGGCAATTGCGGGAGAGGGGCGTCTCTAGGGTCCCGGAAGAACTCCAGGCCTATCCGACAAACGGGTGCCGTTCTAACTGTAACATCAGGAAGGGACGGAAGATTAGAAGAACATCATTTAATCGAGTTGTGAGGGAACTTAAGAAACAGACACAACGGTTGTGGGGTACTTTCCGTAAGCACAGCAGGGAAGGACTACAACACATAGCGCTAAGAAGGAAGGCACCGATTTCCTCCTGTGAAGTGAACTCTGGAGGTGCCATTGGACCGGCCAGACTTGCGCAGCCTGGTGAACCGTATTCTGGACTGAGGACTCAGAGATCTCCAGTAAAGAGGTAAAGAGACTGCAACCTGGTGTCCTCGTTATTTACCGCGACCTGCACCCCACAACTGCACCGTTACAACACCACTTATTGCACTGGACGTCCCCCACTGACAGACAGGGCCACGGACCGGGTCTAGCCACCGTGACAACCCCAGAGCAGAGACCCAGAGGCCCGGCTCCGGGTACCCCTCGGCCCTGCGGTGGTGTGGGGGCGCTCCAAACTTGGCGTCACGAACGGGATCTACTTAAGCCTGAAGAATCAGGTCATGTGTGCCTTGGAACTGTGATTTATTGTGCTTGGACTGTACTTTATTGCAAAGACTGTGGATTGTCACTTGCCGCCAAAAGTTCGCGCCAAAACCGCCGCCATTACAGCGCTAAGGAGAGCGCAGGAGAAGAAGAAGGGCGTGGAAGTGGGCGTGAACAAGCTGAAGAGCGCGAAAGACAATGGCCGCCCAGTCTAAATATCTCGGCCCCTTGAGGACGTGTCCGTCAGCAGCCGAGATCCGCCTCCTGATCCTCAATGGTGGGCAGAGACAGAGAAAACGAAACCGCCCACGAAGGAGAGAGCGGGAAAAGGATCAGGAAGAAGAATTCAGCGACATGGAGGACGCCATGGCGAGCCGCCCGGAGCCGGAGCGTGGGGTCGGAGCAGAGGACTTCCCCAGCCACCCGGAGGGGCACCGCAACCAGGCCTCCACCGCTGATGCTGAATTCCTGCAGGCCGGAGTGGACGAGCTCAGCGACCGACCCCGGCGGACGCAGCTGAGCACTGAGGCCGGGTGGAAGAAGGCCATCATCAGGAGCCTCACCGGACATCTGTCGGCAGCCTCATCTGGTCCGGAGCAGGGAAGAAGTCCCAGTGCCCCGAAGCTGGAAAGCAAGGCCCTGCCGGAAAGGGGTATGCTGCAAGCAGAGATGACAATGTCGCAGCACAAGGCCCTGCAACCAGCGTTCCAGACCCCAGCGGAGGCAGAGCAGACCGGCACCGGAGGGACCGCATCTGAAGCAGGTATGAAAGAGGACCCTGCCCTGACGACCGACACCCCTCCAGTGACTGCTAGTGCCACAGCTGCTGACTCCGTTCCAGTGACTGATCTTGCAGCGGCCGCTACCTCTGCTGCAGCAAATGCCCATACTCAAGCTGCGCAGACCTCCATCGCTGCGCATGATTTAACCATACATGAAGGACGGATTAACGGCGTTTGTCCAGCACTGGTTGTAACCCTGGACCTCACTTTGCCCAGGCCAAGAAGGGTTAAGTGCCAGGTGCAGCCCTGGAAGCCGTCCAACTAAGCCTCGGAAACCTGAAACTGTAAATAGTTAACTGTTTATTTCCTTGCTGTTTTGCTGCTAAAACCCGTCCTGGGTTAACTCTTAAAGGGATCCCTTTGTTTACCCTGGATCCCTATTGCTTTTTATTTTTGCTTTCACTTTCATTTTTGCTTTTTTGTTCCACAATGTTATAAAAACTGCTGAATCATGAACAATGCATGATACAAACTTCTTGTAAATAGTTTGCACCTTCTTAAAGGTGCTATCTACTGGTTCTATATGAAGAAAGGACACTGCGAAGATATTGTTTTTGAAAACATCACTGAAGTCCTTATTACAAACAGACTTGCAGCTTGAGGAGTTGCACTATCTCATAGAGACTTGGTCCCCTCTTAAAGGGGATGTTCACTGATGGTACTTAGAGAATGATGTTGCTCTAAAAAGAAAGTTAATGATGCTGCTGATATGTACAAGTTGTATGTAACTAAATTGTTGAAAGAAAGAAGTGTTTAATAATGTGTTCTGAGATAAAGTAATTATTGGAAAGATGCAGTAGACCCGTAGGGGTAGACATAGTGTCCTGCATAGTTGTTAGCAAGAAAGTAAAGATAGAAGTTAATGCTCTAAGAAAATGTTTGGTAATGTTGATAGAAAATGGGGATAGAAGGTAAACCCTGAGTCCTGATAGGAGTCAAGTAGAGATGACTCAGTGCTCTTAAACTGAAAGCAATGTTATGTTCTATACTGTGTATAGTAGTTGAAAAGGCAGTAGGTCCTGGCTGAACGGGGCGGTCCTGTAACAGAAAGGAGAGGCAGTAGGTCTGGTGCCGTTAGGACAGGCGGTCCTGCAGATTCAAAGAAGGAGAATGAAAAAGTTAACTTACCTTATAATGTGATTATAGGAAGGTCTTTGGTGGATACAGAGTGTATGTCCTTAAAGGCAATGTTAAATTATTGTTCAACAATTTTTGCACTTAGTAGAATACCCGGTTGGGTAACAGGAGTTAATTATAGCCTGTAATTTATAATGCTTAACCATGTTTTGTAACGTTCAAGTGTCCTTACCTCCCATAAAGGGAAGCCTGTTCAAATATGCTTATTGTTATTGCACTCAACAAAATTGTATGTCTTTTTGCTAACTTGTATTGTTGTTTTCTTCCCAGTCCCGGAGTACTGTGTTTAACCAGGGGGGAGTGCAGCGCCCCAGAGTCCTGGTCGTTGCAGTACTGTGGCTCCGCCACTAAGGGGAGCTACGGTGCGTCCAATGGCACTGAAGGAGTTCATCTGATCAGGTATCACAGACACCAATACATTTCACAGCTGGGCCTCCGGGGGGAGCTAAGGGTTCTATTCATTAGGCCACTCCCCACCATAGTGGGTAAACTGGGGGTCAGGCAGGAAGTTAGATCAGAAAGCTGACTGGATTGGACGAAGCAACACCTAGTGGCAGAGGGTGTTGTGGAGGAAGAGACAGTAGGGTCTCTGTCAGGGGTGGGATCCTGACAGAGGCTTGGCATTGAAAAGAACGTAACGGGTCCGCGCCAGCTCCGGGAAGCGGCGGGACCCAAGAAAGGACTAGAAGCGAGATAGATTGTGCTGAGTGAGAAACGAGATCAAGCAATAGGAGAATTCCAGTAGGGGTCGTGCTGTAAGACCGGAACAACACCCTACTGAGGCGCACTACCGGTGGCCGGAACGCCAAGGGAGTATTATAACATTCAGCTTCAAGCAATACTCTAAACAGCGGCAGGACAGTCAGTTTAAGGCAGGCTGTCTAACACATATCACCTATGAAGTCTTGGGAGGCAATTGCGGGAGAGGGGCGTCTCTAGGGTCCCGGAAGAACTCCAGGCCTATCCGACAAACGGGTGCCGTTCTAACTGTAACATCAGGAAGGGACGGAAGATTAGAAGAACATCATTTAATCGAGTTGTGAGGGAACTTAAGAAACAGACACAACGGTTGTGGGGTACTTTCCGTAAGCACAGCAGGGAAGGACTACAACACATAGCGCTAAGAAGGAAGGCACCGATTTCCACCTGTGAAGTGAACTCTGGAGGTGCCATTGGACCGGCCGGACTTGCGCAGCCTGGTGAACCGTATTCTGGACTGAGGACTCAGAGATCTCCAGTAAAGAGGTAAAGAGACTGCAACCTGGTGTCCTCGTTATTTACCGCGACCTGCACCCCACAACTGCACCGTTACAACACCACTTATTGCACTGGACGTCCCCCACTGACAGACAGGGCCACGGACCGGGTCTAGCCACCGTGACAACCCCAGAGCAGAGACCCAGAGGCCCGGCTCCGGGTACCCCTCGGCCCTGCGGTGGTGTGGGGGCGCTCCAAATACTTTTGGCCACAACTGTAGCACAGCCATGTAGTATATAACAAAGGCCACAGAGTATATAGCACAGCCACGTAGTATATAGCACAGCCAACGGAGTGTATAACAGCCCACGTAGTGTATAACACAGCCCATGTAGTATATAGCACAGCCCACGTAGTATATGGCACAGCCACGTAGTACATTGCACAGCCCACGTAGTACATTGCACAGCCCACGTAGTACATTGCACAGCCCATGTAGTACATTGCACAGCCCACGTAGTACATTGCACAGCCCACGTATTATATTGCACAGCCCACGTAGTACATTGCACAGCTCACGTAGTACATTGCACAGCCCACGTAGTGCATTGCACAGCTCACGTAATACATTGCACAGCCCACGTAGTACATTGCACATCCCACGTAGTACATTGCACAGCCCACATAGTACATTGCACAGCTCACATAGTACATTGCACAGCCCACATAGTACATTGCAGAGCTCACATAGTACATTGCACAGCCCACGTCATATATTGCACAGCCCATGTAGTACATTGCACAGCCCACGTAGTACATTGCACAGCCCACATAGTACATTGCACAGCGCACGTAGTATATTGCACAGCCCATGTAGTATATTGCACAGCCCACGTAGTACATTGCACAGCCCGCGTAGTACATTGCACAGCCCACGTAGTACATTGCACAGCCCACGTAGTATATTGCACAGCCCACGTAGTACATTGCACAGCGCACGTAGTATATTGCACAGCCCATGTAGTATATTGCACAGCCCACGTAGTACATTGCACAGCCCACGTAGTATATTGCACAGCCCACGCAGTATATTGCACAGCCCACGTAGTACATTGCACAGCCCACGTAGTATATAGCATGGTGGGCATCATATCCCTGTTAAAAAAAGAATTAAAATAAAAAATAGTTATATACTCACCTTCCGTTGGCCCCCGGATGCAGGCGAAGAGTTTACCGATGCTCCTCGCGTGCTCCGGTCCCAAGAGTGCATTGCGGTCTCATGAGATGATAACGTAGCGGTCTCGCGAAACCGCTACGTCATCATCTCGCGAGACCGCAATGCATGGAGCGGTCAGCAGAGCGTCGCTAGGGCCGGGAAAGGCCTGTTCCTGATCAGGGGGCCGACGGACGTAGTATATAACTTTTTTTTTTTTACATTAGATCTTTTTACTATTGATGCTGCATAGACAGCATCAATAGTAAAAAGTTGGTCACACAGGGTTAATAGCACCGTTAACGGAGTGCGTTACACCACGGCATAACGCGGACCGCTAACGCTGCCATTAACCCTGTGTGAGCGCTGACTGCGGGAGTATGGAGCAGCCACTGACTACGGGGAGGAAGGAGCGGCCATTTTGCTGCCGGACTGTGCCCGTCGCTGATTGTTCGAGGCAACCTTTATGACATCATGACATCATCGTCGCCATGGCAACCATTATGACATCTACGTCGATACTGTGCCCGTGCCTGATTGGTCGAGGCCTGGCGGCCTCGACCAATCAGAAACACAGGATTTCCAGGACAGACAGACAGACAGAAAGACAGACAGACAGACGGAAAAACCCTTAGACAATTATATATATAGATTTGCATGGCATGGTAAGTCAAATTGTTTCCGAATTTTCTAATATTATAGCCACCAACCTTGTGTATCATGATCGCAAAAGGCCCAAGCATGTAAAATCCTCTTGCAAAGTATATAGAAAAGCACCAGCCAAAAACTAAGGCCAGGGACATGGGGATGACTTCTCCGTTTGAGTTTGTGAGTCTCAGGGCCAGCGTAAAAAGTACCGAGCAAGAGAAGAAAAATCTGCAATAATGAAAAAAGAAAACAAATGAATAGTTTTAGAAGAAAAAGTGTGAAGTGTAAATGTGCAGCTCAGTGTGTGAGAGGTTTAGACTGCAAAATATTTTGCCTGATTTTTGCATTGACTCTTAATTTTTTTGAGCTGCAGGTTTAGGGCTCAGTGGTCATTCCCTGTAAAATTAAATATTATAGTGACAAAATAGGATGATGAAACAGATAATAAAAATATGTGATTCTTAGATGTGAATCTGTCTATATATTAAAGAGATTTAGGCTGCACTAGGATTTGATTTTTCCTCCATGCTTGAGCTGCAATTTCTGGGATCAGTGGGTGTTCCCTGCCAACCCACCATAGTGCTAAATTTCAAGACTTGTTTAGTAAACATTTTCATACATTAAAGATATATTTGTACTTTAATGCTATATCTGGGTAAAATGATAATTAAAAAAAAATCTCATAACTGATTATTCTTGTCATTTTTTTTACTGCATATCATGATTGCTAAAAACTATAAAGAGGGTCAAAACTAAATATACATACTTACAGAATAAAATGAAATATTCCCCCTGAAACCGTGTCCTGGAGTAAGGCAATACTTTGTGTACTCATTAACACTGGGATCTAGAGACAGTAAAATCATAATTTCAGAAAAGTTGTTTAGTCATCTAATGTGACAATCACTCACTTTAGATAAATGGGGTTTCCAATTTAGGAAAACCACTGTCCACTCGCTGCTCGCAAAATGAGTTTTACTCACCCTCCCCGGATCTACCACTGAGTTACCATTGGTGCTCTCGATGACTTTTATTGTCAGTCACTAGGAACAGCGGAGAAGAGTCGGCACTGGATCTGAGGAGGGTGACTAAAGTACAGTTTGCTTCTCTAAAATAAACTGCAGCCAGGGGACAGGATTTTTTTCCGAAACTGGAAAATGTCCTTAACAATATATAGCAAGCTCAATTACAACTTCTGCATCCATGTCATTACCTCTAGGAGTAACATCACCAATGCCCCAATTACTGAGAGAATTTCACCAAATAATCTTAGCTCATCCAGGGGTGTGTTGTAAGATTCCTAAAAAATAATTTTAAAAAAGTAAGCGTAATAAAAGATAAAATTCTATTTCTCCACCCATCCTGCCTAGTTGCCCTCAGCGAGTTGCTGATGGTATTTATTTGTCTTCTCTCCTTTTGGTGTTTATTTCGACATTCTAAAACTGTAAATTTCAATTAAGAAAAATGAAAAATTTGATAGTTTCTTACCAGAAGGTCCATCTGTTCCATGATGGTAATATCCCGAGGATTCGATGATAGGTTTTGTAAAGGCTTTAGAGGTCGATTAGCACAGCACAACGAGACACACGTCATATACAAAACATAGATTGAGGCCAAAAGCCAGAAATATGGCCTTCCAAACCTCTGCCACTTCTCATCGATAAGCTCCTTTACCGGAGAAAGGTCCAAAATTTTACGTGCCTAAAGTAAAAAAAAAATCCCAAAGGAAATTCCTCCATGAAGTGATCCTTATACCTACAGTAAATATCTTCCTTTTAAAAACTTGCCACCAGAATGATTTATAAATTCATACTAACAAAATTATAACGCCCCTTTGAGTAAAAGAGATAAATGTCAGAAATATAAAATAAAATTTTAAAAAATGTGTAATAAAATATATAATAAAGTTTTGTCCTTTTTGTCTAGAGAACTTACCTCAGCCTTACGGGAGGAGGCAATGAGATGGAGAACAGAACATGGAGTTCCCCAGGAGTCAATCTCAGTCAGATCATACAGGGTGTACACTGTTGGACCCATTGAATGCACCGTCCTGACTCGTTTCTTGAGGAGATGTTGAAACATCTAGAGATGAAGGTTGATGAAGTAGTAAGCAAAATTGGATATGGTGCACCAAAATATTCCAACACTGATCACTTTTGACACAAGCCACAAACTTTACTTAGAAGATCTCAGTGCATTGGCTTCTACAGATGACAGAAGGAGCTTATTGACTTAATGTGGTCAGTCAGGTTTCTTCATAGTTTCAGCAGTTTTGAAAGAAGTATTTTGAGCTATTTTGGTCCAATTTCTCTAAAACAGCAACGGGATTGTCCAAACTAACCTCCTGATGTATTGTAAACAAATGCTTACAATTAATTTAAGTTTATATTTGCTCTTGAGTCTTCATCACAAATTTTATCAGATGTGGTGCACTGTTCTTGCTGGCAAAATGATGGACACCACAACTCCACTTTGACAAATCCTATTGCAGGTCAATGAGATTCTTTGGAACAACTTGGCAAATGATGGACTCGCCACTTTGTCAAGACTTCCATTACAAACAGAAGCCATGACGAACTGTTGATGTAAACATTACTTTTCTATGTCACTGCACTCAACATTAGTAGCGTAATTCCGTATAATGATCCACTCCTTTCAAAATACAATCTCTTACCACAATATTTCCTTCAGCTGCAGCCATCTTAAATGGGGTGAGACCCTCATTATTCATTACTTGGTCCAAACGAGGGCCACTTGGCTCAGAATCCAGTGAGAGGAGTAAGTCATACATCTGGCAGAACATAGACTTACTGGGCTGGAGGGTCAGGATGTGTAGGGCGGTGTTTCCTACAAGATGGAATTGGTCAGTGAGAACGTCAACTCAGGTTTAATATTTGAATAGGAGGTATGAAATTTATTGGACTCTCACCCCAGCAGTCCTGAGCGTGCATTTTTGCCCCATTCTCTACCAGTAACTTGATAATTTCTGTGTTTCCAAAGCAAGCAGCAAAGCTTAAAATATGTTCTCCTAAGGAGAAGAATACAACATGTAGACAGCAAGTTACTGAAGCTATAACTTTGTAAAGAGCTTGTCCTCTGGAATCTATGGCTTCATGCTCATGCACACGCATAATGTACAGAAAAAAATGTGGTAAAGCTGTGACCTTCATTGATTTACCATACAATTAAATAAGCAATTATCCTCATGACTCTTGGAAAAATATTTTTTGCATTGAGCATGGGGTCATTTGTGGCCCAAAGTAGCTACAGATATTCTGTGATTTTACAAAAATTTCCAGGTAAAGATGAGAACATCTAAAGAAATTAGTTTTGGGCAGTTTTGTTCTTTGGCCATCCCATTCATTTTGATCCTATAAAGTGGGTCTGAATTGAAGGAGCCAGATTACTATTTCTAATTTCTCTAGACCACAAAGCGTAATAAATTATGGGGAAAGGTGTTAAAAATATAAGAAAAAAACACATGCTCACCTGTCCTAGACCCTCACCTGACTCTTTATGCCACTGCAGCTCCAACCATCCTCGATCCTCCCTACAGGTCTTTGGTTCTTCTAAGGGGCAAAGCACATCATTGACGAAACAAAGAGCAGGGACGGGGTTAGTTGTGGCAGCAAAGGCAGTATAAAAAGTCAGGTGAGGGCCTGAGTCATATGTTTATGATGCGTTTCTTTCCTGTCATCCCCTTTCTGGCCCTCAAACAAATCCTTCAAAGCGGCATCTGACTGGATTCATGCAAATCAAATTCTTAAACTTTTTTTGGGGAAAAATTGTATTAAATTTGATTCATAACGAATCGTTTCTCTCATCTCTACATAACGTAGCTCAGACAGTAGCCGTGGGCAAGGTACTCGTCTTCCACACTCTGGCACGTTACCGGAAAATGGAGGTACGTCCTGGCTGGGTGTGTAGGTTTTATCTGTGGAGGCACTAGCCCTTGCAGACCGCATGATGTCGTTGACTTTGGCTGGCCAGGACCAAAATGTTGCAGAGATCATTGAGCGAGACCACCAATCAAAAATAAACTGTCTTTTTGTTAACAAAAACTCTTAGAACATGTGACATCTTCATACATTTTCCCATTCTTTCCTGAGCTCACTTCACTCTCTCGTTTGTTTAGCCTCTCTCTTTAGCTTCAATACTGTGCAACACAGCACTTCAGGAGCTTCTCTAGTGACCGACAACAGCACTACTAACCGGTAAGCCAGAGCCCTGTTTCTTAACTCACAGACATGAGTCCTCTTCCCATTAGGGGTCCTACTTTTGCCACTATAACCGTTACTTCGCCTCTCTGCTTGATGACACCTTGGAACTACTGTACAGCGCACTCACTCTTCGTCCCACTTTCTTTCTCAGCGCTGCTCCTTCACTTGACTGTTAGATAGATCTATACTGTCCCACTAGACTTCCTGCCACAGGTCACATACTCTGAAAATCACTCACTCCTTCTATTACTTTTCCTTGTCTCTACTACGGATCACACAATCTGTTGCCTTGGTCTCCTCTCACTTCTAGAGACACCCACT
The DNA here is from genome assembly GCF_051348905.1 of Ranitomeya variabilis. Classification (NCBI taxonomy): domain Eukaryota; kingdom Metazoa; phylum Chordata; class Amphibia; order Anura; family Dendrobatidae; genus Ranitomeya; species Ranitomeya variabilis. The sequence continues at coordinate 24,270,622 of NC_135235.1, forward strand.
TCATGCGGCTCTGCTGTTTCATCAGACTAGAGGTCTGCTCTAGTTTCAGCTATTTCCTATCTGACTCCTGACTTGGTATGAACATTAGGTTAGGCATGTTCTGTACAGACACTGAAGAAACAGGGGAATACTTGGAAATATGAAGTCAGAGCTGAGAAGAAACCATCAGAATTATTATAGAGTATAGGTAGGTAAATTATTATACCAAAATAGAAAAGGTTCGTGGGTTTTCGAGTGAAGAAACTGCCGGTGGCTCTTGGAGAAGAGACATCCGCCCCCCTGTTTATGAGCATCTTGATGAAATTCATGTTCTGATTGACAGTGGCAATGTGAAGAGCAGTCTGTCCTGTAGAAAAAGTAGTGACAAAGGGAGATTTGAGTGAGAATATTACGAGGAGCTCAAAATACTACAACTTCAATGGCTGGATACACGTTTAAAGCTTTTTGAATTGTTTTGTTTGAGTTTATAATTTTTTTTTTTTTTGCTTTTTTGGCATCAAGTGACTTGAACATGCAATCACTTGATCAATAGTACAGTTCACCGAAAAACCTCGGTATTTCACTGTATACTTCTACGACTACTCATCGTTTCAGACAGATCGGATTGGAAATTTTGTAAGTCTATACACCTCTCTTTTCTTTCCCTAAGGGAAAGCTAACCACTTCTTCCCTTATGTTTAAACAGTCAGAAGGATTCTTAAGACCTGTGCCCCCAACAGATGAAAAACTACTAAACATTGGCTATAACATAAAACAGTTTTTAAAGTTTAGTTACCCTTTGATAGATTTTCTATCGTGTTTATAGTGTTAAAAAATACATTTGTATTCCCATTCATCATTTGTGGGGGAAGGGGGGGGGTAAGTTATTTTTCTTTTTTTGGCTTCCTACAGTCATTGACTATTTTGACTTCAAATTCTTCGAAATGATGCAAATGTTGCACAAAATAAAAAATGATCTTTAGTTTTGTGTAGCATTTTTGCTACTTTGTAGTGCAAAAAAGACAATTATTCCACTAAAACTTTGCAATAGTTCATGAGTACATAAACTTTTTCCAATAGGGGGACTAGAGTAAATTTGTGCAAAAAAATGCAACTTTTTAAAAAGTCTCAATTTATTAAACAGCCAAAAACATCTGTAAACCCCAAGCACCTCCGAGAAGGAAGAACATAAAAAGGCAAAGGCATGTAAAATAGATTTTAAAAAAGTGCAAATTAAAAGAGAAATGAGTTGAAAATGAAAAACAGACACAAAACATCAAAAACTAGACGAGGTGCAAATGCAATAATGAATCGAGCCACATGTGTTAATAAGTCAGTTTTCTAAATACTGAGGATTTTTCAGTTTCACACGAGCGTAAACCAGATGCATTTTTTTAAATCTTTTAAGGCTGCAAATCCCGGCTAAACGGCAGCTGTCATGCATCCCTATAATGCTGTTAGTTACAAGTGTAACCGGCCTTCCACAAATAATCTCTGCTCCACATAGCATTTACATTCAATGGTCTTATAACAGATTCTGAATATTTTTGTTGAGCGTCAACATTGACCTTGGTAGATCTCAGAGGTCATGGGAAGGTTCAGCAGATACGGAGCCTCGGTAAGGAGAATTTCCGCTGCCTCCAGGTTATCGTGTAAAGCCGCTATGTGCAGGGCTGTTTCCCCTAAGGCACCTATTACAATAAAAGACAAAATAATTTGGTGAAGTCATGATAATCCATCAGTGTCAACTGCATTGCTGTCCACTAAGTTTACGCCTACTCTATTGTGCCATATTCTAATTTGAAGACCTAATATGAACTGGAGGATAAAGGCAAGTACTGAAGACAAAAAAGGAACATTTATTTCCCCCTAAAATGCAAAAAATATAGCAGTTTGGCCTCCACATCTGCATTTTTAAGCTATTGGTAAGCAGTGGTGTAACTTGAAGCTTGTGAGCCCAAATACAAAACTTTCAAAAGGGTCCCCAATTAATAGTAATGGTAGAAAAGAGATCGGTTGGATCCCCTAAGCTCCAGGTCCTGGGGGCAATTGCCGACCATAGTTACACCCCTGTTGGTAAATATACTAAACTTTTCTTAACTCTTGAAGTTGGGAGTTTATCACCACATAACTAGATGTTAAAGCCACGAGGTTAGCCACACTGGTTGAAAGAAGCTTAACTGGAGACCGATATCAGTAGCGTTCCTCCATGCACATGAGGAAGATCTAAATCCACAAGACAGGTTATAACAGGTTATAAATGTTGCACTGCTACCTCCAGAGCAAATGGAGCTTTAATGCGAATGACCGCTGCTCCATTTTGGCAGCACACTACTTTCTATGGATAGTAATGTTCAATGTTGGCCATCGAGGTCAGTGCTAGCACACGTAGAAATTGGGCAAGTGCCAGGTTTCCGTTGATGACATCCCCAAACTATGTACTGCGGGTGTGCACTGCATGTATACAGCAGGTTCAGAAGTTGAGCCCACTCCATACAGTGCAGGTGATGGCCATCTATCCCCAACCTATTAGACGCCGCCATCATTCTTGACCATGGCATTTAAAAGGTTGGAAATTGGAATAAATGGCTACCATGAGAATTCCCTCACTCTTTTGTTCCAGGCGTGGGGCTGATGGAAGTCAGAACTCAGAAGAGACACTTTCTCCCATTCCCAACCTCTAAAATGCTGTTGTCACAACTAAAACAAAACATTAAAATGACAGAATTGCTGTTTTTTAACAATTAGCTTTCTAAAAATTGGAACAAAAGAGATCAGAAAGTTGTACAGACGCCAAAATGGTAATGATACAAACTTCAGCTCTTACTACAAAAAACAAGTCCTGATACACCTCTATTAACTGATAAAAGTGATTTTGCTTTTGTTTGAAGAAAAAACAAAAAATGAGGAGGGGCCCACTGGGTCTATGCCCAAGGGCCCACATACAGTAAAGAGCAAAATGCAATAATGTTTTGAACTTTTGACTTTCAGGCTCCATCTCTCATTATCTAATTCTCCTTTGAACTTGAGTCTGCCATCTAGTAGTGGATAGTGAAACATGGAGCCTGAAAGTCAAACGTTCAAAACATTGTTACCCTTTTGATCTTCACTGTGTACCTAGAGCTGACCATGTTGGTCTTTAAGTGCCTGCAGAAAATCAGTGAGGTGCCATATTTTTTACTAAAAGCAATGTTTCTATAGGAGAATCTGTCCATAAAATAGCATAAATTATGTCACAATCCATTAAAAAAAACAACATTGTATAAAATTGCTCCATGTTCACGGACAGTATGGGCCATTCGCAGGCAATGGGTGCCATATTACAGATCTGTAGAATAGACATATAAAATAATGTGTGGGGATGTTAAATGGATTTCCCATAAATAACATTTATCTCCTAACCTCAGGATATAAATGTATGATCATTAGGAGTCTGGGTGTTAAAACCACTACCCACACTGAGGAAGAGGGGCCTAATGATCCCCTCTTGAATGGAGCTTTATTGAGCATGTGCGACCACCGCTGCTATAGACAGTAAATGAAGCTGTACTGAGCATGTGTAATCACCACTCCTATAGATAGTAAGTGAAGCTGTACTGAGCATGTGTAATCACCACTCCTATAGATAGTAAGTGAAGCAGTACTGAGCATGTGTGATCACCACTCCTATAGACAGTAAGTGAAGCAGTACTGAGCATGTGTGATCACCACTCCTATAGACAGTAAATGAAGCAGTACTGAGCATGTGTGATCACCACTCCTATAGACAGTAAGTGAAGCAGTACTGAGCATGTGTGATCACCACTCCTATAGACAGTAAATGAAGCCGTATTGAGCATGTGCAAATACCACTCCTATAGACAGTAAATGAAGCCGTACTGAGCATGTGTAATTACCACTCCTATAGACAGTAAGTGAAGCAGTACTGAGCATGTGTGATCACCACTCCTATAGACAGTAAATGAAGCTGTACTGAGCATGTGTAATTACCACTCCTATAGACAGTAAGTGAAGCAGTACTGAGCATGTGTGATCACCACTCCTATAGACAGTAAATGAAGCCGTACTGAGCATGTGTGATCACCACTCCTATAGACAGTAAATGAACCTGTACTGAGCATGTGTAATTACCACTCCTATAGACAGTAAGTGAAGCAGTACTGAGCATGTGTGATCACCACTCCTATAGACAGTAAATGAAGCCGTACTGAGCATGTGCAATCACCACTCCTATAGATAGTAAGTGAAGCAGTACTGAGCATGTGTGATCACCACTCCTATAGACAGTAAATGAAGCCGTACTGAGCATGTGCAATCACCACTCCTATAGATAGTAAATGAAGCTGTACTGAGCATGTGCAATCACCACTCCTATAGCCAAACAATGGAGATTTATTGAGCATGCGCGACCACCACTCTTAGAGACAGTAAATGGAGCAGTATTGAGCATGTGCAATCACCATTCCTATAGACAGTAAATGGAGCAGTATTGAGCATGTGTGACCACCACTCCTATAGAAAGTAAATGGAGCAGTATTGAGCATGTGTGATCTGATCACCACTCCTATAGACAGTAAATGAAGCTGTACTGAGCATGTGCGATCACTAATCCTATAGCCAGACAATGGAGATTTATTGAGCATGTGCGACCACCACTCCTATTGACAGTAAATGGAGCAGTATTGAGCATGTGTGACCACCATTCCTATAGACAGTAAATGGAGCAGTATTGAGCATGTGCGACCACCACTCCTATAGACAGTAAATGGAACAGTATTGAGCATGTATGACCACCACTCCTATAGACATTAAATGGAGCAGTATTGAGCATGTGCGACCACCATTCCTATAGACAGTAAATGGAGCAGTATTGAGCATGTGTGACCACCACTCCTATAGACAATAAATGGAGCAGTACTGAGCATGTGCGACCACCACTCCTATAGACAGTAAATGGAGCAGTATTGAGGATGTGTGACCACCACTCCTATAGACAATAAATGGAGCAGTACTGAGCATGTGCGACCACCACTCCTATAGACAGTAAATGGAGCAGTATTGAGGATGTGTGACCACCATTCCTATAGACAATAAATGGAGCAGTACTGAGCATGTGTGACCACCATTCCTATAGACAATAAATGGAGCAGTACTGAGCATGTGTGACCACCACTCCTATAGACAGTAAATGGAGCAGTATTGAGCATGTTTGAACACCACTCCTATAAACAGTAAATGGAGCAGTATTGAGCATGTGTGACCACCACTCCTATAGACAGTAAATGGAGCAGTATTGAGCATGTTCGAACACCACTCCTATAAACAGTAAATGGAGCAGTATTGAGCATGTGTGACCACCACTCCTATAGACAGCAAATGGAGCAGTATTGAGCATGTGTGACCACCACTCCTATAGACAGTAAATGGAGCAGTACTGAGCATGTGTGACCAGTGACCACCACTCCTATAGACAGTAAATGGAGCAGTATTGATCATGTGTGATCACCACTCCTATAGACAGTAAATGGAGCAGTACTGAGCATGTGTGATCACCACTCCTATAGACAGTAAATGAAGCCGTGCTGAGCATGTGCGATCACCACTCCTATAGACAGTAAATGAAGCTGTACTGAGCATGTGTGATCACTACGCCTATAGCCAGACAATGGAGATTTATTGAGCATGTGCGTCCACCACTCCTATAAACAGTAAATGGAGCAGTACTGAGCATGTGCGACCACCACTCTTATAGCTAGACAATGAAGCAGTACTGAGCATGTGCGACCACCACTCCTATAGCCAGGCAATGAAGCAGTACTGAGCATGTGTGATCACTACGCCTATAGCCAGACAATGGAGATTTATTGAGCATGTGCGTCCACCACTCCTATAAACAGTAAATGGAGCAGTACTGAGCATGTGCGACCACCACTCTTATAGCTAGACAATGAAGCAGTACTGAGCATGTGCGACCACCACTCCTATAGCCAGAGAATGGAGCAGTACTGAGCATGTGCGTGGACCAGTACTATAGACAGTAAATCGAGCAATTGTCGCACATGCTCAGTACTCCTCCATTCACACAAGGATTTTTGATCTCCCCTTTCTTAAGATCTTAAGATTGGTGTGGGTTTTGGCAGCAGGACCAACACTAATTATACATTTATTATCTGTCCTTTGGATAGTTGATAAATCTTTATGGGACAACCACATTTAGAAACAGCTGACTCAGGGCTACCCCATAAGTTATTACTGCAGGGACTTTTTTTGGCTTTTTTTGAGAGAGGGGTGGACTTTTTTCTGTCAAATACAAGACCAAGTCCATATAGGATGAGTATATCAGAAGCTCTATCTCCTTGCCTCTCTGGAAGGGATCACATTTGTCAGATGACAGGATCTTCCTCAGAAAATCCACGTTATTCTCTTTTGCAGCTCGAAGGATCGGCATCTCCTTTATCCTAGAATGTCAAAAAATAATACACAAAGTAGTAAAGGGGTCACACAGAGGGGTAAGCAACACAAACCACAGGGCCATGTCTACCGTGGACTATTAGTGTCTTCTCATGTGGCATGGAAGCCACGCAAACCCCTCCAAGTATGACTGATCCACATGCCTGTCAGGATTTAGATCTCTGCGCTCTATAAACATTTCCCCCAAATTTGTTCTAAATTGTTGAGAAATTTCAAAATCGATCATTTTTTTAATGGGGTAATGATATCAATGAACGAATTAGACAGGTTACTAAAATTTATCAAAATGGTTGATGTGGCGTTATTTATTATTTGGTCTGACAGGCCAGATTCATCAAAACTCTCATTGTTGCCTATAGCAACCAATCACAAGGCAGCTAGCATTTTATCAGTGCTGTTTTAAAGATTAAAGATGGACTCTGATTGGTTGTTATGAGCAACAAAGACATTTTTGGTAACTGAGGCCTACTCTCCCTTCTGCCACCTCATTTCTGGCGCACATGGACTGCTATAATATGCAGCAAATAAAAAAATAGAAGAGACCTAATATATTTTATTGTAAAACATAATTACTTGTTGTTTAAATAAAAAAATGGTGTAGTATTACTATAAAAGGAATTGTCTAAGGGAAAGGGCATGGTATCATATAAAGGGAAGTGGCTAGAGGAAAGGGTGTGGTATCACTGTATAAAGGGACGTGGCTAAGGAAAAGGGTGTGGTATCACTGTATAAAGGGACATGACTAGGGAAAGGGCGTGATATCACCAAAAAAGGGAAGTGGCTAAGGGAAAGGGCATGGTATCATCATATAAAGAGAAGTGGCTAGAGGAAAGGGTGTGGTATCACAATATAAAGGGACGCGGCTAAGGGAAGGGGTGTGGTATCACAATATAAAGGGACGTGGCTAAGGGAAAGGGTGTGGTATCACAATATAAAGGGACGTGGCTAAGGAAAAGGGTGTGGTATCACCATATAAAGGGACGTGGCTAAGGGAAAGGGTGTGGTATCACAATATAAAGGGACGTGGCTAAGGGAAAGGGTGTGGTATCACAATATAAAGGGACGTGGCTAAGGAAAAGGGTGTGGTATCACCATATAAAGGGACGTGGCTAAGGGAAAGGGTGTGGTATCACCATATAAAGGGACGTGGCTAAGGGAAAGGGCGTGGTATCACCTTAAAAAGGGACGTTGCTAAGGTAAAGGGTGTGGTATCACAATATAAAGGGACGTGGCTAAGGGAAAGGGTGTGGTATCACAATATAAAGGGACGTGGCTAAGGAAAAGGGTGTGGTATCACAATATAAAGGGACGTGGCTAAGGGAAAGGGTGTGGTATCACAATATAAAGGGACGTGGCTAAGGGAAAGGGTGTGGTATCACAATATAAAGGGACGTGGCTAAGGGAAAGGGTGTGGTATCACAATATAAAGGGACGTGGCTAAGGAAAAGGGTGTGGTATCACCATATAAAGGGACGTGGCTAAGGAAAAGGGTGTGGTATCACCATATAAAGGGACGTGGCTAAGGGAAAGGGCGTGGTATCACCATAAAAAGAGACGTTGCTAAGGGAAAGGGTGTGGTATCACAATATAAAGGGACGTGGCTAAGGGAAAGGGTGTGGTATCACAATATAAAGGGACGTGGCTAAGGAAAAGGGTGTGGTATCACCATATAAAGGGACGTGGCTAAGGGAAAGGGTGTGGTATCACAATATAAAGGGATGTGGTTAAGGGAAAGGGTGTGGTATCACAATATAAAGGGATGTGGTTAAGGGAAAGGGTGTGGTATCACCATATAAAGGGACATGGCTAAGGGAAAGGGTGTGGTATCACCATATAAAGGGACGCGGCTAAGGGAAAGGGTGTGGTATCACCATATAAAGGGATGTGGCTAGGGGAAAGGGTGTGGTATCACCATATAAAGGGACGCGGCTAAGGGAAGGGGTGTGGTATCACCATATAAAGGGACATGGCTAAGGGAAAGGGTGTGGTATCACCATATAAAGGGACATGGCTAAGGGAAAGGGTGTGGTATCACTATATAAAGGGAAGTGGCTAAGGTAAAGGGCGTGGTATCACCATATAAAGGGACGTGGCTAAGGGAAAGGGTGTGGTATCACCATATAAAGGGACGTGGCTAAGGGAAAGGGTGTGGTATCACCATATAAAGGGACGCGGCTAAGGGAAAGGGTGTAGTATCACCATATAAAGGGACGCGGCTAAGGGAAAGGGTGTGGTATCACCATGTAAAGGGACATGGTGTGGTATCACCATATAAAGGGAAGTGGCTAGAGGAAAGGGTGTGGTATCACTTTATAAAGGGACATGGCTAGGGAAAGGGTGTGGTATCACCATAAAAAGGGATGCTGCTAAGGGATAGGGTGTGGTGTCACCATATAAAGGGATGTGGCTAGGGAAAGGGTGTGGTATCACCATATAAAGGGACATGGATAAGGGAAAGGGTGTGGTATCACCATATAAAGGGACGTGGCTAGGGGAAAGGTTGTGGGTTCATTATATAAAAGGACATGGCTAAGAGATAGGGCGAGGTATCACCATATAAGAGGACATGGCTAAGAGATAGGGTTTGGTATCACCATATAAGAGGACATGGCTAGAGGAAAGGGTGTGGTATCACTGTATAGAGGGACATGGCTAGGGGAAAGGTTGTGGTATCATTGGAAGAAGGCATGTGGCTAGAGGAAAGGGTGTGGTATCACTGTATAAAGGGACATGACTAGGGAAAGGGCGTGGTATCACCATAAAAAGGGACGTTGCTAAGGGAAAGGGTGTGGTGTCACCATTAGGGTTGAGCGACCTTGACTTTTTTAGGGTCGAGTCATGTTTCGCAAAACCCGACTATTTGAAAAGTCGAGTCGAGCGAAATCGTCCGATTACTGCGAAAAGTCGGGATCGGCCGGAACACGAAACCCTATGCACGTCAATTGGGAAAATATTCATTCATTCATTCATTCATATTCTCTCTCTCTCTCTCTCTCTCTCTCCTCCGTCCCAGCACAGAAAATCTCGTGTTGCACATTGCAAATCCCTACTGCGCACAAGCGATAAAATGGGCGATAGGCGTGCACTCCCCTAAGACCTATGTCATCAATCTGCCCACGCTCCTTCATTGGCTGAAAAAATGGCGCTAAACGCGTCATACGAAATGCGACTTTGGCGCCAAGATCGCGTACCGCATGGCCGACCCCACACAGGGATCGGGTCGGGTTTCATGAGACACCGACTTTGCCAAAAGTCGGCGACTTATGAAAATGACCGATCCGTTTCGCTCAACCCTAGTCACCATATAAAGGGATGTGGCTAGGGGAAAGGGTGTGGTATCACCATATAAATGGATGTGGCTAAGGTAAAGGGCATGGTATCACCATATAAAGGGACATGGCTAAGGGAAAGGGCATGGTATCACCATATAAAGGGAAGTGGCTAGAGGAAAGGGTGTAGTATCACTGTATAAAGGGACATGGCTAGGGAAAGGGCGTGATATCACCATAAAAGGGGACGTAGTTAAGGGAAAGGGTGTGGTATCACCATAAAAGGGGACGTTGCTAAGGGAAAGGGTGTGGTATCACCATATAAAGGGAAGTGGCTAAGGGAAATGGTGTGGTATCACCATATCAATGGATGTGGCTAAGGGAAAGGGCATGGTATCACCATATAAAGGGACATGGCTAAAGGAAAGGGCATGGTATCATCATATAAAGAGAAGTGGCTAGAGGAAAGGGTGTGGTATCACTGTATAAAGGGACATGACTAGGGAAAGGGTGTGGTATCACCTTAAAAAGGGACGTTACTAAGGGAAAGGGCGTGGTATCACCATAAAAAGGGACGTTGCTAAGGGAAAGGGTGTGGTATCACCATATAAAGGGATGTGGCTAAGGAAAAGGGTGTGGTATCACCATATAAAGGGACATGGCTAAGGAAAAGGGTGTGGTATCACCATATAAAGGGACGTGGCTAAGGGAAAGGGTGTGGTATCACCATATAAAGGGACATGGCTAAGGGAAAGGGTGTGGTATCACCATATAAAGGGAAGTGGCTAAGGGAAGGGCGTGGTATCACCATATAAAGGGACGTGGCTAAGGGAAAGGGTGTTGTGGTATCACAATATAAAGGGATGTGGTTAAGGGAAAGGGTGTGGTATCACAATATAAAGGGATGTGGCTAGGGGAAAGGGTGTGGTATCACCATATAAAAGGACGCGGCTAAAGGAAGGGGTGTGGTATCACCATATAAAGGGACGTGGCTAAGGGAAAGGGTGTGGTATCACCATATAAAGGGACGTGGCTAGGGGAAAGGTTGTGGGTTCATTGTATAAAAGGACATGGCTAAGAGATAGGGCGAGGTATCACCATATAAGAGGACATGGCTAAGAGATAGGGTTTGGTATCACCATATAAGAGGACATGGCTAGAGGAAAGGGTGTGGTATCACTGTATAGAGGGACATGGCTAGGGGAAAGGTTGTGATATCATTGGAAGAAGGCATGTGGCTAGAGGAAAGGGTGTTGTGTTACTGTATAAAGTGACCTGGCTTGAATTTGGGAAAGCAATAATAAATCTCCCTCCTTCTGGGGAGATTTCCATTCACAGGACATGCACTTAACCCCTTCTTGGAAGGATACCTTCTTTGCTGTAGCAGATCTGTATTCTTATCCGGTTCCATCATGTCTAAGCAGCAAAAATGGAAGCAAAGTTCATGTTTGGACTTCTTTCTCATGTTCCTATCATATCAGAAATATTGCAAAAAAAAATCATAAATTATTATAAATGAAAAGCCTTAATGATTACATTAGAAAACATTGAAAAAATATATATATAATAACATATAATAAAAATCCAGCCTTCATAGCGTAAATAAACAATTAAATTAAATTAAAAATGAATTTAGAAAAATAAAATAATGTAAAAACAGTAATCAAAACAGACTAAATGATTTAGTGAGACAATTTCAGTAGTCTTAATGGTGAATTTGAAAGAAGATGAAAAGAAAATGTATGTATGGTGCATTGTATACATTGACACTACTTTTTTCATACAGTTGAAATACTGTATTATGGGTAAAATAAGCTAAAAATGCAGATTTTTGGCATACACCGGTAGTTTCCAAATCTTTGGACATATATCCTACAATTTATATAGTCATCTATATGAACATCCTGACGGCAGCTGCTGAGCCTGTCCTATCCGCAGCAGGAGCTGACGGTATTATACAGCTGAGCCCCCTATGTATGTGCTGGGACCGGATCCCAGCATTTTAACCCCTCAGATGCCAATGTCTATAGTGACAACGGCATGTGAAGAGTTTGACAGAAAGAAAAATGAAAAACTTGTGAACTTCAGAAAAGAATAATCTTTTAAACTAAGTTGATTTATTTTTAGCAAAAAGTACTAAAACTTACATAAACGACATAAATTTGGTACTTGCATTATCATATCAACCTAAAGAATGACGTTAACATGTTTGTTCACAGAACTGAATGATGAACAGTGTTCAATTAAAAAAAGAAAGCATCCAGATTTGCTGATTTTTTTAGTTCATCCTACCTCCCGAAAAAAAATGCAACAAAAAGTGATTTAATAGTCCACAAAATAGTAACACTGAAGACTACATTTTGCTGTGGAAAAAAATAAAATAAATATATAGAAAATGTTGAAATTATGGCGACATAAACACAAATCATTTTATTTGGGTGTCTTTATGTACAAAGTAAAAAAAATATATACCAAATTTACAAAAAAAAAATTTACTAATTGTTTTAACCCACAGAAAGTTACATTTAAATTTTGCAGTGCATATATAGCAATATACTAAAACTGTCAAAGACCTTTATTAGAATTACTGGGGTTTTTTTACGGTAAAGGGTTAATAAAATTTAAGTAATAAGATTATATATATATATATATATATATTTGTACAGACCAAAAGTTTGGACACACCTTCTCATTTAAAGATTTTTCTGTAGTTTCATGACTATGAAAATTGTACATTCACACTGAAGGCATCAAATCTGGAATTATATACTTAACAGAAAAGTGTGAAACAACTGAAATTATGTCTTATATTCTAGGTTCTTCAGAGTAGCCACCTTTTGCTTTGATGACTGCTTTGCACACTCTTGGCATTCTCTTGATGAGCTTCAAGAGGTAGTCACCGGAATGGTCTTCACTTCACAGGTGGGCCCTGTCAGGTTTAATAAGTGGGATTTCTTGCCTTATAAATGGTGTTGGGACCATCAGCTGTGTTGTGCAGAGGTCTGGTGGATACACAGCTGATAGTCCTACTGAATAGACTGAATACTGAATAGACTGTTAGCTGCTTTTTTCTTGTCATAATACAAATTAAGTAAAGAAAAGCGAGTGGCCATCATTACTTTAAGAAATGAAGGTCAGTCAGTCCGAAAAATTGGGAAAACTTTGAATGTGTCCCCAAGTGCAGTGGCAAAAACCATCAAGAGCTACAAAGAAACTGGCTCACACAAGGAACGCCCCACGAAAGGAAGACCAAGAGTCACCTCTGCTTCTGAGGATAAGTTTATCCGAGTCACCAGCCTCAGAAATCGCAGGTTAACAGCAGCTCAGATTAGAGACCAGGTCAATGCCACACAGAGTTCTAGCAGAAGACACATCTCTACAACAACTGTTAACAGGAGACTTTGTGCAGCAGGCCTTCATGGTAAAATAGCTGCTAGGAAACCACTGCTAAGGACAGGCAACAAGCAGAAGAGACTTGTTTGGGCTAAAGAACACAAGGAATGGACATTAGACCAGTGGAAATCTGTGCTTTGGTCTGATGAGTCCAAATTTGAGATCTTTTGGTTCCAACCACCGTGTTTTTGTGCGACGCCGAAAAGGTGAACGGATGAACTCTACATGCCTGGTTCCCACCGTGAAGCATGGAGGAGGTGTGATGGTGTGGGGGTGCTTTGCTGGTGACACTGTTGGGGATTTATTCAAAATTGAAGGCATACTGAACCAGCATGGCTACCACAGCATCTTGCAGCGGCATGCTATTCCATCCGGTTTGCGTTTAGTTGAACCATCATTTCTTTTTCAACAGGACAATGATCCCAAACACACCCCCAGACCATTAAGAAGAGTGATGGGGTGCTATGCCAGATGAGCTGGCCTCCACTGTCAGCAGACCTGAACCCAATCGAGATGGTTTGGGGTGAGCTGGACCGCAGAGTGAAGGCAAAAGGGCCAACAAGTGCTAAGCATCTCTGGGAACTTCTTCAAGATTGTTGGAAGACCATTCCCGGTGACTACCTCTTGAAGCTCATCAAGAGAATGTCAAGAGTGTGCAAAGCAGTCATCAAAGCAAAGGGTGGCTACTTTGAAGAACCTATAATATAAAACATAATTTCAGTTGTTTCACACTTTTTGTTAAGTATATAATTCTACATGTGTTAATTCATAGTTTTGATGCCTTCAGTGTGAATGTACAATTTTCATAGTCATGAAAATACAGAAAAATCTTTAAATGAGAAGGTGTGTCCAAACTTTTGGTCTGTACTGTATATATATATATATATATATATATATATATATATATATATATATATATATATATATACACACACACAGGTGCTTCTCACAAAATTAGAATATCATCAAGTAGTTAATTTATTTCAGTTCCTCAATTCATGAAGTGAATCTTATATATTCTACAGAATTATTACACACAGAGTGATCTATTTCATGTGTTTAGTTCTGTTAATGTTGATGATTATGGCTTACAGCCAATGTAAACCCAAAAGTCATTATCTCAGTAAATTAGAATAATTATCAAAAAACACCTCCAAAGGCTTCCTAAGCTTTTAAAAAGGTCCCTTATTCTGTATCAGTAACTCCACAAACATGGGGAAGACTGCTGACTGACAGATGTCCAGAAGGCATCATTGACACACTCCACAAGGAGGGTAACTCACAAAAGGTCATTGCTAAAGAAGCCAGCTGTTCACAGAGTGCTGTATCCAAGTATATTAATGGAAAGTTGAGTGGAAGGAAAAAGTGTGGTAGAAAAAAGGTGCACAAGCAACCGGGATAACCGCAGCCTTGAAAGGATTGTTAAGAAAATACCATTCAAAAATTGGGGGGAGATTCACAAGGAGTGGACTGCTGCTGGAGTCATTGCTACAAGAGCCGCCACACAGAGGCGTCTCCAGGACATGAGCTACAAGTGTCGCATTCCTTGTGTCAAGCCACTCATGACCAATAGACAACACCAGAAGCGTCTTACTTGGGCCAAGAACTGGACTGTTGTCAGTGATCCAAGGTGTTGTTTTCAGATGAAAGTAAATTTTGCATTTCATTTGGAAATCAAGGTCCCAGAGTCTGGAGGAAGAGTGGAGAAGCCACAATCCAAGCTGCTGGAGGTCTGGTGTGAAGTTTCCACAATCAGTGATGGTTTGGGGAGCCATGTCATCTGCTGGTGTAGGTCCACTGAGTTTATTAAAAAAGACCAAAGTCAGCGCAGCCGTCTACCAGGAAATTTTAGAGCACTTCATGCTTCCCTCTGCCGACAAGCTTTTTGGAGATGGAAATGTCATTCTCCAGCAGGACTTGGCCCCTGTCCACACTGCCAAAAGTACCAATACCTGGTTTACAAACAACAGTATCACTGGGCTAGATTGGCAGCAAACTCACCTGACCTTAACCCCATAGAGAATCTATAGGGTATTGTTAAGAGGAAGATTAGAGACACCAGACCCAACAATGTAGACGAGCTGAAGGCTGCTATCAAAGCAACCTGGGCTTCCATAACATCTCAGCATACCACAGGCTGATCGCCTCCATGTCATGCCGCATTGATGCAGTAATTGATGCAAAAGGAGCCCCGACTGAGTATTGAGTGCGTTTACTGAACATACATTTCAGTTGGCCAACATTTCGGATATTAAAATCATTTTTCAAGCTGGTGTTATAAAGTATTCTAATTTACTGAGATAATGACTTTTGGGTTTTCATTTGCTGTAAGCCATAATCATCAACATTAACAGAAATAAACACATGAAATAGATCACTCTGTGTGTAATAATTCTATATAATATATGAGTTTCACTTTTTGTATTGACGAACTGAAATAAAGTAACTTTTTGATGATATTCAAATTTCGAGAGAAGCACATATATACACTCACCGGCCACTTTATTAGGTACACCTGTCCAACTTCTTGTTAACACTTAATTTCTAATCAGCCAATCACATGGCGGCAACTCAGTGCATTTAGGCATGTAGACATGGTCAAGACAATCTCCTGCAGTTCAAACCGAGCATCAGTATGGGGAAGAAAGGTGATTTGAGTGCCTTTGAACGTGGCATGGTTGTTGGTGCCAGAAGGGCTGGTCTGAGTATTTCAGAAACTGCTGATCTACTGGGATTTTCACGCACAACCATCTCTAGGGTTTACAGAGAATGGTCCGAAAAAGAAAAAAAATACAGTGAGCGGCAGTTCTGTGGGGGGAAATGCCTTGTTGATGCCAGAGGTCAGAGGAGAATGGGCAGACTGGTTCGAGCTGATAGAAAGGCAACAGTGACTCAAATCGCCACCCGTTACAACCAAGGTAGGCCTAAGAGCATCTCTGAACGCACAGTGCGTCGAACTTTGAGGCAGATGGGCTACAGCAGCAGAAGACCACACCGGGTACCACTCCTTTCAGCTAAGAACAGGAAACTGAGGCTACAATTTGTACAAGCTCATCGAAATTGGACAGTAGAAGATTGGAAAAACGTTGCTTGGTCTGATGAGTCTCGATTTCTGCTGCGACATTCGGATGGTAGGGTCAGAATTTGGCGTAAACAACATGAAAGCATGGATCCATCCTGCCTTGTATGGAGCATCTTTGGGATGTGCAGCCGACAAATCTGCGGCAACTGTGTGATGCCATCATGTCAATGTGGACAAAAATCTCTGAGGAATGCTTCCAGCACCTTGTTGAATCTATGCCACGAAGAATTGAGGCAGTTCTGAAGGCAAAAGGGGGTCCAACCCGTTACTAGCATGGTGTACCTAATAAAGTGGCCGGTGAGTGTATATATATATATATATATATATATATATATATATATATATATATATATATACTGCTCAAAAAAAATAAAGGGAACACTTAAACAACAGAATCTAACTCCTAGTAAATCAAACTTCTGTGAAATCAAACTGTCCACTTTGGAAGCAACACTGATTGATAATCAATTTCACATGCTGTTGTGCAAATGGAATAGACAACAGATGGAAATTATTGGCAATTATCAAGACACCCTCAATAAAGGAGTAGTTCTGCAGGTGGAGACCACAGACCACATCTCAGCACCAATGCTTTCTGGCTGATGTTTTGGTCACTTTTAAATATTGGTTGTGCTTTGACACTCGTGGTAGCATGAGACGGACTCTACAACCCACACAAGTGGCTCATGTAGTGCAGCTCATCCAGGATGGCACATCAATGCGAGCTGTGGCAAGAAGGTTTGCTGTGTCTGTCAGCATAGTGTCCAGAGGCTGGAGGCGCTACCAGGAGACAGGCCAGTACACCAGGAGACATGGAGGGGGCCATAGGAGGGCAACAACCCAGCAGCTGGACGGCTACCTCCGCCTTTGTGCAAGGAGGAACAGGAGGAGCACTACCAGAGCCCTGCAAAATGACATCCAGCAGGCCACAAATGTGCATGTCTGTACAAACGGTTAGAAATCGACTCCATGAAGATGGTCTGAGTGCCCAATGTCCACAGATAGGGGTTGTGCTCACAGCCCGACACCGTGCAGGATGATTGGCATTTGCCACAGAACACCAGGATTGGCAAATTCGCCACTGGCGCCCTGTGCTCTTCACAGATGAAAGCAGGTTCACACTGAGCACATGTGACAGACGTGACATAGTCTGGAGATGCCGTGGAGAGCGATCTGCTGCCTGTAACATCCTTCAGCATGACCGGTTTGGCAGTGGGTCAGTAATGGTGTGGGGTGGCATTTCTTTGGAGGGCCGCACAGCCCTCCATCTGCTCGCCAGAGGTAGCCTGGCTGCCATTATGTACCAAGATGAGATCCTCAGACCCCTTGTGAGACCATATGCTGGTGCGGTTGGCCCTGTGGCTGGAGTGTGTCAGCAGTTCCTGCAAGATGAAGGCATTGAAGCTATGGACTGGCCCACCCGTTCCCCAGATCTGAATCCGATTGAGCACATCTGGGACATCATGTCTCGCTCCATCCAGTCACGTTGCACCACAGACTGTCCAGGAGTTGGCGGATGCTTTAGTCCAAGTCTGGGAGGAGATCCCTCAGACCATCCGCCGCCTCATCAGGAGCATGCACAGGCATTGTACAATAGGGAGGTCATACAGGCACGTGGAGGCCACACACAATACTGAGCAACTTTTCCATGTCATGAGGCATTTCCACTGAAGTTGGATCAGCCTGTAATTTGATTTTCCACCTTGATTTTGAGTTTGATTATACATTGATAAATGTTATGTATTATTGTTCTGAACACATTCCACTATGCAATTAATAAAAATTTGCAACTGGAATATTTCATTCAGAGATATCTAGGATGTGGTATTTTAGTATTCCCTTTATTTTTTTGAGCAGTATATATATATATATATATATATATATATATATATATACTGTATATATATATATATATATATATATATATATATATATATATATATATATATATAGTACATATATTTATATATATATTAAAGTGACAAATACAACGTATCCACAAAAAGTACACATCTTCATGTAGCCACATAGACAAAGTAAATAAATAAATAAATAAATAGACAAGATAATTCTTGGGACTGCGACAATTTATAAAAATATATAAGTATGGGAAACAGAGCCAAATTATGGCATGTACTAAAGAGGTTAAAGTGATTATCAATATTGAAAATATTTTTACAAGTGCACAAGAAAGTGAGATTTATAACATTTGTAGTTTTTTATCTTGAGCCCAAATAATGTGGTTACCAATTTCAGGCACTTCTTCATATCAAACAATAAATCTAATTATTTAAGTAAAACTTATATACCGTATGTGTTATTAAATATTTATGTGAAATACATTTTAAATGTATTGTTTTTTACTTTCATTATTTTCAACTATTAATGAGGTGCAAAGGGTAACTGAATAGCTCTGAATATTCAGGAAGAGCAG
This sequence comes from Ranitomeya variabilis, assembly GCF_051348905.1. NCBI lineage: Eukaryota > Metazoa > Chordata > Amphibia > Anura > Dendrobatidae > Ranitomeya > Ranitomeya variabilis. Next base: position 24,289,250 of record NC_135235.1, read on the forward strand.
AACAAACATTTATTAAGATATGCTGCAAACGAAAAAAAATCAGGACACATTTATAACACATTTATAAATCTATTTATATAACATTTATAACGTGTAAATGCAAAGAGTGTCATTTTTTATATACCATATATTGATCATGATTTAGTTAGTTATTCAGGATTAGTACTGTCATAAATCATAATTGCACGATATGTTGACCCTAATTGATGGTATAGCCACATTCCTTTTTTTAATTCTGGAATATTCTACTCACCTTTCAATACTTACTGATCTTACATGCCATTTGGTTTTACATCAGCTTTGCCTTTGGTTTGCATTGTCAAATGAGTGATAAATTCCAGATTTTGTGTAGACATTGCTACTTTGGGTCCCGCTGATCCAAGTGGTGGGCGACCATGATCCGACCTCCTCGTCTTCTAGAACCAAAGATTTGGTTCTGTTTGAGCAGATGATGATTTTTCGAGATGGGATAGGGGAGGGGGAAGTGTTTGTTATCCAGACCATGTGGAGGAATGTGGTGAGACCTGTTCGGGAACTTGGGTCAGGTACAGAAGATGACACACTGTTCCAAAGGTACACACAACACAAACTCATCCACCTAGACAAATGGATGGTAAGGGTCTTAAAGGGATGTTCCACTACTTTTATATTGATGACCTATCTTTAGGAAAGGTCTTCAACATCATATTGGTGGGGGTCCGACACCTGGCACCCCCACTGATCAGCATCTCTGAGTGGTGGCTGAACGTAAGCAGCTATGGAGCTGAACAGCAGGGCTCCATCGTAGTGGCCACTGTTATGATCTGGTGACCTTGGAGCCACATGAAAACTTTCTATGGAGTCGGTGGAACCTGTACTGACCGCAAATCCTGAACTAACACCGCAACTAGAAGTAGCCGTGGGGTGTGCCTAACAAACCCTAGACACCTCGACACAGCCGGAGGGCTAAATACCCCTATAGATGGCAATAGGAATGCTATCTTGCCTCAGAGCAGACCCCCAAAGGATAGGCAGCCCCCCACGAATAATGACTGTGAGTAGGAGAAGAATAGACACACGCAGGTAGAAAACAGGATTTAGCAAAAGAGGCCACTCTAGCTAAATAGGAAAGGATAGGACAGATTACTAGGCGGTCAGTATTAAAACCCTTCCAAAAATATCCACAACAGATAATACAAAAAGTTCCACAATCTAACTAAAGACATGGAATGTATATCTGCCACTCCAGAGAATCCAACAAGACTGAGAAAATACTGACACAATCTAAGCTGGACAAGAAATCACAAAGAATAGCACTGAATTGTGAAGCACACAGAATGTGTGCCACAGGGAAAAAAAACCAGACACTTATCTTTGCTGATTTGGCAGAAAGGCAGGAGGAACCAGGCAGAGGTCCTACACCTCCCAACAACAATTGACAACTGGCAAGGACTAATGAATCCTGCACACCTAAATACCCCAGTCAGAACTGCAATCAGCAGACACACCTGACCAGGACTGCAACCCAGGGACAACTGCATTACCACCTATTACCACCGGAGGGAACCCAAAAGCAGAATTCACAACAGTACCCTCTTGAGGAGGGGTCACCGAACCCTCACCAGTGCCCCAGGCCGATCAGGACGAGCCAGATGAAAGGCACGGACCAGATCAGCAGCATGGACATCAGAAGCAAAAACCCAAGAATTATCCTCCTGGCCATAACCCTTCCATTTGACAAGGTACTGAAGCCTCCGCCTCGAAAATCTTCTCAACCACATACTCTAATTCCCCATCAACCAAAACAGGGGCCGGAGGATCAACAGAGGGAACAACGGGCACCACATATTTCCGCAATAAAGATCTATGGAAGACATTATGGATAGCAAAAGAGGCCGGAAGCTCCAATCGAAAAGACACCGGATTAATAATCTCAGAAATCCTATAAGGACCAATAAACCGAGGCTTAAACTTAGGGGAAGAAACCTTCATAGGAACATGACGGGAAGACAACCAGACCAAATCCCCAACCCGAAGCCGGGAACCAACACACCGACGACGGTTAGCAAAACGTTAAGCCTCCTCCTGAGACAACACCAAATTGTCCACCACATGAGCCCAAATCTGCTGCAACCTGTCAACCACAGAATCCACACCAGGACAGTCAGAAGGCTCAACCTGCCCAGAAGAAAAACGAGGATGAAAACCAAAATTACAAAAAAAAGGCTAAACCAAAGTAGCCGAACTAGGCCGATTATTAAGGGCAAACTCGGCCAATGGCAAAAAGGCCACCCAATCATCCTGATCGGCAGACACAAAGCATCTCAAATAAGTCTCCAAAGTCTGATTAGTTCGCTCGGTCTGGCCATTTGTCTGAGGATGAAATGCAGAAGAAAAAGACAAATCAATGCCCAGCCTAGCACAAAAGGCCCGCCAAAACCTAAAAACAAACTGGGAACCTCTGTCGGACACAATATTCTCCGGAATACCATGCAAATGGACCACATGCTGAAAAAACAACGGAACCAACTCTGAAGAGGAAGGCAATTTAGGCAAAGGCACCAAATGAACCATCTTAGAAAACCGGTCACAAACAACCCAGATAACCGACATCCTCTGGGAAACCGGAAGATCAGAAATAAAATCCATAGAAATATGCGTCCAGGGCCTCTCAGGGACCGGCAATGGCAAAAGTAACCCACTAGCACGGGAACAACAAGGCTTGGCCCACGCACAAGTCCCACAGGACTGCACAAAAGAACGCACATCACGTGACAACGAAGGCCACCAAAAGGACCTACCAACCAAATCTCTGGTACCAAAAATACCAGGATGACCAGCCAACACAGAACAGTGAACCTCAGAAATCACTCTACTAGTCCATCTGTCAGGAACAAACAATTTCCCCACAGGACAGCGATCAGGTCTATCAGCCTGAAATTCCTGAAGAACCCGCCGTAAATCAGGGGAAATGGCAGAAAGGACCACCCCTTCTTTCAGAATGCTGACCGGTTCAAGGACCTCAGGAGAATCAGGCAAAAAACTCCTAGAAAGGGCATCAGCCTTAATATTGTTAGAACACGGAAGATACGAAACCACGAAATCAAAACGGGAAAAAAACAAGGACCATCGAGCCTGTCTAGGACTCAGCCGTTTGGCAGACTCGAGGTAAATCAAATTCTTATGATCGGTCAGGACCACAATACGGTGCTTAGCTCCCTCAAGCCAATGTCGCCACTCCTCAAACGCCCACTTCATAGCCAACAACTCCCGATTGCCGACATCATAATTGCGTTCAGCAGGCGAAAACTTGCGGGAGAAGAAGGCACACGGTTTCATCAAAGAACCAACAGAATCCCTCTGAGACAAAACGGCCCCTGCCCCAATTTCAGAAGCATCAATCTCAACCTGAAATGGAAGAGAAACATCTGGTTGGCGCAACACCGGAGCAGAAGTAAATCGGCGTTTAAGCTCCTGAAAGGCAGAGACAGCCACAGAGGACCAATTCGCCACATCAGCGCCTTTTTTCGTCAAATCAGTCAAGGGTTTAACCACGCTGGAGAAGTTAGCAATGAACCGGTGATAAAAATTTGCAAAACCCAAAAATTTCTGAAGGCTCTTCACGGATGTGGGTTGAATCCAATCATAAATGGCCTGAACCTTAACCGGATCCATCTCCATAGATGAGGGAGAAAAAATAAAGCCCAAAAAAGAAACCTTCTGCACCCCAAAGAGACACTTAGACCCCTTCACAAACAAAGCATTGTCACGAAAGATCTGAAATACCATCCTGACCTGTTCCACATGAGACTTCCAATCATCGGAAAAAATCAAAATATCGTCCGAATATACAATCAAAAATGTATCAATATAAGTCCGGAAGATATCATGCATGAAGGATTGAAAAACAGATGGAGCGTTAGTGAGCCCGAATGGCATCACAAGGTATTCAAAATGGCCTTCGGGCGTATTAAACACAGTTTTCCATTCATCACCCTGCTTAATACGAACAAGATTATATGCCCCCCGAAGGTCAATCTTCATAAACCAACTAGCCCCCTTAATCCTAGCAAACAAATCGGAAAGCAAAGGTAAAGGGTATTGAAATTTGACCGTGATCTTATTCAAGAGGCGATAATCAATACAAGGTCTCAAGGAGCCATCCTTCTTAGCAACAAAAAAAACCTGCTCCCAACGGTGAAGAAGATGGCCGAATATGCCCTTTCTCCAAAGACTCCTTAACATAACTCCGCATGGCGGTATGTTCAGGCACAGACAGGTTGAAAAGTCGGCCTTTAGGAAACTTACTGCCTGGAATCAAGTCAATAGCACAATCACAGTCCCTGTGCGGTGGAAGGGAACTGGACTTGGGCTCATCGAATGCATCCTGAAAATCAGACAAAAACTCTGGAATTTCAGAAGAGGAAGAAAAGGAGATTGACATCAAAGGAACATCATTATGAACCCCCTGACAACCCCAACTAGTCACAGACATAGATTTCCAATCCAACACAGGATTATGTACCTGCAACCACGGGAAACCCAGCACGATAACATCATGCAAATTATGCAACACCAGAAATCGACAATCTTCCTGATGGGCTGGCGCCATGTGCATGGTCACCTGTGTCCAAAACTGGGCTTATTTTTAGCCAAAGGTGTAGCATCAATCCCCCTTAAAGGAATAGGGTTCTGCAAAGGCTGCAAGGGAAAACCACAACGCCTGGCAAACTCAAAACTAAATAAAGTTCAAGGCGGCGCCTGAATCCACAAACGCCATGACAGAAAATGATGACAATGAGCAGATCAAGGACACCGATAACAGAAATTTAGGTTGTACAGTACTGATAGTAAATGAACTAGCGATCCTTATTGTCCGCTTAGGGCAGACTGAAATGACATGAGAAGCGTCGCCACAATAATAACACAACCTATTCTGACGTCTGAATCCTTGTTGTTCCGTTCTAGACAAAATCCTATCACACTGCATTGGCTCAGGACTTTGCTCTAAGGGTGACGCCACAGCGCGCACAGTTTGACGCTCCCGCAAGCGCCGATCAATCTGAATGGCCAGAGACATAGAATCACCCAGACCGGAAGGCGTGGGAAACCCCACCATAACATCTTTAACGGATTCAGAAAGACCCTTTCTGAAAATTGCCGCCAAAGCATCCTCATTCCATTTAGTCAGCACAGACCATTTTCTAAATTTCTGACAATACAATTCTGCCGCCTCTTAACCCTGAGACAGGGCCAACAAGGTTTTCTCCGCTTGATCCACAGAATTAGGTTCATCATATAATAATCCTAAACCCTGAAAAAAGGAATCTACATTAAGCAAGGCCGGATTCCCAGATTCCAGGGAAAATGCCCAATCCTGTGGATCGCCACGCAGCAGGGAGATGACAATTTTAACCTGCTGAATGGAATCACCGGAGGATCGCAGTCTCAGAGCAAAAAACAGTTTACAATTGTTTTTAAAACCCCAAAATTTGGACCTATCACCAAAAAACAAATCAGGAGTAGGAATCTTCGGCTCTAAAGCAGGAGTCTGAACAATATAATCAGAAATACCCTGTACCCTAGCAGCAAGCTGGTCTACACGAGAAGCTAATTCCTGAACATCCATGCTGGCACAAGACTCCTCAGCCACCCATAGATAAAGAGGGAAGAAAAGACAAAACAGGCTGCAGAAAAAAAAATGGCTCAACACCTTTCTTCCCTTCTTCTGAGATGCATTTAACTCATTATTGGCCAGTTGTACTGTTATGATCCGGTGACCTTGGAGCCACATGAAAACTTTCTCTGGAGTCGGTGGAACCTGTACTGACCGCAAATCCTGAACTAACACCGCAACTAGAAGTAGCCGTGGGGTGTGCCTAACAAACCCTAGACACCTCGACACAGCCGGAGGACTAAATACCCCTATAGATGGCAATAGGAATGCTATCTTGCCTCAGAGCAGACCCCCAAAGGATAGGCAGCCCCCCACGAATAATGACTGTGAGTAGGAGAAGAATAGACACACGCAGGTAGAAAACAGGATTTAGCAAAAGAGGCCACTCTAGCTAAATAGGAAAGGATAGGACAGATTACTAGGCGGTCAGTATTAAAACCCTTCCAAAAATATCCACAACAGATAATACAAAAAGTTCCACAATCTAACTAAAGACATGGAATGTATATCTGCCACTCCAGAGAATCCAACAAGACTGAGAAAATACTGACACAATCTAAGCTGGACAAGAAAACACAAAGAATAGCACTGAATTGTGAAGCACACAGAACGTGTGCCACAGGAAAAAAAAAACCAGACACTTATCTTTGCTGATTTGGCAGAAAGGCAGGAGGAACCAGGCAGAGGTCCTACACCTCCCAACAACAATTGACAACTGGCAAGGACTAATGAATCCTGCACACCTAAATACCCCAGTCAGAACTGCAATCAGCAGACACACCTGACCAGGACTGCAACCCAGGGACAACTGCATTACCACCTACTACCACCGGAGGGAACCCAAAAGCAGAATTCACAACAGGCCACAGCCGAATACTGCAGATCTTTTTGATCTGCAGTACCTGGAGGTGGCCACTACAGAGTTGACAGACCTCTGCTTTTCACCTCTACACCTGCTAACATTCGTCCTCTGCCAGCACTGAGAACAGCAGATTTGGGGGGATGACAGTTATCGGTCCCTCACCAATCTGATAATGATGACCCATCATTTTGATGACTCATTGACTCATGTTAGTAGTAGAAAAATCCTTTCATTGTCTCCCAACAATCATGCATCATGGTAGTAGGATCTGGTTACGTGTGTATCAGCCTTATTATTGCACCCGTTCTTTGCCTGCACACCACCTAAATTTGAGAACCCTGCTGAGACTCCTATAATGGCTTTAATGCAAAAAAAACGAGAAGAGGGAGCGCACATGAGCTTTAATGGCATCTACATTATGTATATACATCATAAACAGCACATGGTGAGTTAACGTCTGTCTACAGGATAATGATAACTTACAGTGCCTTGAAAAAGTATTCACACCCCTTGAACTTTTCCCCATTTTTCATGTTCCACCTGTTGTGAATCCGCTTTTGGGCTCCCCTGGTGGTTGCTGGTGGTACTGGTGACTTGTGTGTCTTTGCTGTCTCAGTTCACCTGCTCCCATCAGTGTTTGGGAGTTTCCTATTTAGCCTTGCTCTCCAGTCATTTCCTTGCCGGTCATCATTGTAACCAGAGCCTTCGGTTGCATGTTCCTGCTACTAGTCTGCTGATCAGCTAAGTGGACTTTGTCCTTTTGTTTTGTATCTTTTGTCCAGTTTGCAGTTTTGTTATTCTCTGTAGCTGGAAGCTCTTGTGGGCTGAAATTGCCACTCCTGTGTCATGAGTTGACACAGGAGTCTTAAAGTAATTTCAGGATGGTTTTTTGATAGGGTTTTCAGTTGACCGTGAAGTCCTCTTTTGTATCCTTCTGCTATCTAGTAAGTGGACCTCTCTTTGCTAAATCTACCTTCATACTGTGTATGTCTTTTCCTCTAAACTCACCGTCATTACATGTGGGGGGCTGCTATCATCTTTTGGGGTATTTCCCTAGAGGTAAGCCAGGTCTGTTCCTTCCTCTACCAGGGGTAGTTAGTCCTCCGGCTGGCGCGTGGCATCTAGGGTTAATCAGGTATGCTCCCTGGCTACTATCAGTTGTGTGGTAGATTTAGCTCACGGTAAGCTCGAGATTCCATCACCCAGAGCTCGTCCGTTATCGTTGTGTTTTTATGTTTCCCTGCCATTGGGAATCATGACAGTATGACCGGACCGTGTTAAAGTTACTGGCAGAAGAAAGGAGAGAAAAAGAAGTCTGTAGAGTTTTTTGGGTTTTTTTTCCTATGTTTGCTCCATAGTTGGATCAGTTGTATTTCAGCTCTAATTACAGCCTTTACCTTTCTCTCCTTCTAATCCTTGAATGGCTCTGATCTCACCTGTTTAAAGATGGATCCTCAGAGCTTGGCTGCAGGTTTAAATAATCTTGCTACTAAGGTTCAAAATTTACAAGAATTTGTTTTACATACTCCGATGTCTGAACCTAAGATTCCTACACCAGAGGTGTTTTCCGGAGATAGATCTCGGTTTCTGAATTTCAAATATAATTGTAAATTATTATTTTCTCTCAGACCTCACTCCTCTGGAGATCCTGTCCAGCAGGTTAAGATTGTGATTTCTTTGCTGCGAGGTGACCCTCAAAACTGGGCATTTTCATTGATACCAGGGGATCCTGCGTTGCTCAATGTGGATGCCTTTTTTCTGGCTTTAGGCTTGCTTTATGAGGAACCTAATTTGGAGATTCAAGCTGAAAAAGCTTTGATAGCCCTATCTCAAGGGCAAGATGAAGCTGAGATATACTGCCAAAAATTTCGTAAATGGTCTGTGCTTACTCAGTGGAATGAGTGCGCCCTAGCGGCAAATTTCAGAGAGGGCCTCTCTGATGCCGTTAAGGATGTTATGGTCGGGTTCCCTGCGCCTACAGGTCTGAATGAGTCCATGACAATGGCTATTCAGATTGATCGGCGTTTGCGGGAGCGCAAGCCTGTGCACCATTTGGCGGTATCTTCTGAAAAGTCGCCAGAGAATATGCAATGTGACAGAACTCTGTCCAGAAGCGAGCGGCAGAATTACAGGCGTAAAAATGGGTTATGTTTCTATTGTGGTGATTCTGCTCATGTTATATCAGCATGCTCTAAACGCACAAAGAAGGCTGATAAGTCTATTTGCACTTTACAGTCTAAATTTATTCTGTCTGTAACCTTGATTTGTTCATTATCAGTTATTACTGTGGATGCCTATGTGGACTCTGGCGCCGCCCTGAGTCTTATGGATTGGTCCTTTGCCAGGCGCTGTGGGTTTGATTTAGAGCCACTGGAAGTCCCTATACCTCTGAAGGGTATTGATTCTACCCCTTTGGCTAGTAATAAACCACAATTCTGGACGCAAGTGACTATGCGTATGACTCCAGACCATCAGGAGGTGATTCGCTTCCTTGTGTTGTACAATTTGCATGATATTTTCCGTGAATATTTGGATAAATTTATGATTGTGTATTTGGACGATATTTTGATTTTTTCTGATGACTGGGAGTCATGTTCAACAGGTCAGGAGGGTTTTTCAGGTTTTGCGGACTAGTTCTTTGTGTGTAAAGGGTTCAAAGTGTGTTTTTGGGGTTCAAAAGATTTCTTTTTTGGGGTACAATTTTTCCCCTTCTTCTATTGAGATGGACCCTGTTAACGTTCGGGCTATTTGTGACTGGACGCAGCCTACTTCTCTTAAGAGTCTTCAGAAATTCTTGGGCTTTGCTAATTTCTATCGTCGATTTATAACTGGGTTTTCTGGCGTTGCTAAACCTTTGACTGATTTGACTAGAAAGGGTGCTGATGTTGCCGATTGGTCCCCTGCTGCTGTGGAGCTTAAGCGACGCTTTTCGTCTGCTCCTGTGTTGCGCCAGCCTGATGTTTCTCTTCCCTTTCAGGTTGAGGTCGATGCTTCCGAGATCGGAGCAGGGGCGGTTTTGTCGCAGAAAAGTTCCGATTGCTCAGTGATGAGACCTTGTGCGTTCTTTTCTCGTAAATTTTCGGCCGCCGAGCGAAACTATGATGTTGGTAATCGGGAGCTTTTGGCCATGAAGTGAGCGTTTGAGGAGTGGCGTCATTGGCTTGAGGGTGCCAGACATCAGGTGGTGGTTTTGACTGATCACAAGAATCTGATTTATCTGGAGTCTGCCAGGCGCCTGAATCCTAGACAGGCACGCTGGTCGTTGTTTTTTTCTCGGTTTAATTTTGTGGTCTCATACTTACCGGGTTCTTAAAATGTGAAGGCAGATGCTCTTTCTAGGAGTTTTGAGCCTGACTCTCCTGGGGATTCTGAACCTGCTGGTATCCTTAAGGATGGGGTGGTTTTGTCTGCTGTCTCCCCAGACTTGCGACGTGCTTTGCAAGAATTTCAGGCAGATAGACCTGATCGTTGTCCACCTGGTAGACTGTTTGTTCCTGATGATTGGACCAGTAGAGTCATCTCGGAAGTTCATTCTTCTACTCTGGCAGGTCATCCTGGAATTTTTGGTACTAGAGATTTGGTGGCTATGTCCTTCTGGTGGCCTTCCCTGTCTCGAGATGTGCGTGTTTTTGTGCAGTCTTGTGATGTTTGTGCTCGGGCCAAGCCTTGTTGTTCTAGGGCTAGTAGTGGGTTATTGTTGCCCTTGCCTATTCCGAAGAGGCTTTGGACGCACATCTCTATGGACTTTATTTCTGATCTCCCTGTTTCTCAGAAGATGTCTGTCATCTGGGTGGTGTGTGACCGTTTTTCTAAAATGGTCCATTTGGTGCCATTGCCTAAGTTGCCTTCCTCATCTGAATTGGTCCCTCTGTTTTTTCAAAATGTGGTTCGCCTGCATGGGATTCCGGAAAACATCGTTTCTGACAGGGGAACCCAGTTCGTGTCTAGATTTTGGCGGACATTCTGTTCCAGGTTGGGAATTGATTTGTCTTTTTCGTCTGCATTCCATCCTCAGACTAATGGCCAGACGGAGCGAGCTAATCAAACCTTGGAGACTTATTTGAGGTGTTTTGTGTCTGCGGATCAGGATGACTGGGTGGCCTTTTTGCCGTTGGCAGAGTTTGCTCTTAATAATCGGGCTAGTTCTGCCACTTTGGTTTCCCCTTTCTTTTGCAATTCAGGGTTTCATCCTCGTTTTTCATCTGGTCAGGTGGAATCTTTGGATTGTCCGGGAGTTGATGCTGTGGTGGATCGGTTGCATCGGATTTGGGGACAAGTGGTGGACAATTTGAAGTTGTCCCAGGAAAGGACTCAGCAGTTTGCTAACCGCCGGCGTCGTGTTGGTCCTCGCCTTCGTGTTGGGGACTTGGTGTGGTTGTCTTCCCGTTTTGTCCCTATGAGGGTTTCTTCTCCTAAGTTTAAGCCCCGGTTCATCGGTCCTTATAGGATTTTGGAGATTCTTAACCCTGTGTCCTTTCGTTTGGACCTCCCGGCATCTTTCACTATCCATAATGTATTCCATCGGTCGTTGTTGCGGAGGTATGAGGTACCGGTGGTTCCTTCTACTGAACCTCCTGCTCCTGTGCTGGTAGGGGGTGAATTGGAGTACGTTGTGGAGAAGATCCTGGACTCCCGTATTTCCAGACGGAGACTTCAGTATCTGGTTAAATGGAAGGGCTATGGTCAAGAAGACAATTCTTGGGTAACTGCCTCTGATGTTCATGCCTCGGATTTGGTTCGTGCCTTTCATAGGGCTCATCCAGATCGTCCTGGTGGTTCTCGTGAGGGTTCGGTGCCCCCTCCTTAAGGGGGGGGTACTGTTGTGAATCCGCTTTTGGGCTCCCCTGGTGGTTGCTGGTGGTACTGGTGACTTGTGTGTCTTTGCTGTCTCAGTTCACCTGCTCCCATCAGTGTTTGGGAGTTTCCTATTTAGCCTTGCTCTCCAGTCATTTCCTTGCCGGTCATCATTGTAACCAGAGCCTTCGGTTGCATGTTCCTGCTACTAGTCTGCTGATCAGCTAAGTGGACTTTGTCCTTTTGTTTTGTATCTTTTGTCCAGTTTGCAGTTTTGTTATTCTCTGTAGCTGGAAGCTCTTGTGGGCTGAAATTGCCACTCCTGTGTCATGAGTTGACACAGGAGTCTTAAAGTAATTTCAGGATGGTTTTTTGATAGGGTTTTCAGTTGACCGTGAAGTCCTCTTTTGTATCCTTCTGCTATCTAGTAAGTGGACCTCTCTTTGCTAAATCTACCTTCATACTGTGTATGTCTTTTCCTCTAAACTCACCGTCATTACATGTGGGGGGCTGCTATCATCTTTTGGGGTATTTCCCTAGAGGTAAGCCAGGTCTGTTCCTTCCTCTACCAGGGGTAGTTAGTCCTCCGGCTGGCGCGTGGCATCTAGGGTTAATCAGGTATGCTCCCTGGCTACTATCAGTTGTGTGGTAGATTTAGCTCACGGTAAGCTCGAGATTCCATCACCCAGAGCTCGTCCGTTATCGTTGTGTTTTTATGTTTCCCTGCCATTGGGAATCATGACATCCACCCACAAATGTAAATGTATTTTATTGGGATTTCATGTGATACCAACGCTAAGTAGCAACTATCTGAAGTGTAAATGAAATGATACATGAATTTCTAGTTATTTTATAAATATAATCCTGGAAATTTTGACATGCATTTATATTTATCCCAAGTGAGTTAATACTTTGCAGAACCAACTTTTGAGGCAATTACTGTCTTTTGGGGTCTGTCTCTCCAGCTGTACACATCTAGATGTGACATTTTTGCCCCTTCTTTTTTGCACACTTACTCTCACTCAGGGATATTGGATGGAGACGTCGGAGTTCAGCAACTTTCACATCTTGTCTCAGATTCTCAATGGGATTTCGGTTTGGACTGTGACTGGGCTGTTCAAACAAATTAATATGTTTTGATATAAACCCTCCATTATAGCTCTGGCAGGATGTTTAGGGTCGTTGTCCTGCTGGAAGGTGAACCTATGCCCCAGTCTCTCATCTGTTGCACCCACTAAATGTTTTTCCTCCAAGATTGCACCTTATTTAGCTCCATCTTCCTATCAACTCTGACCAGCTTCCCTGCCCCTGCTGAAGAAAATCCTCCCCACAGCATGATGCTGTCACCATCATGTGTGACGGTGGGGATGGTGTTTTGCAAAAAGTTCTCCTTTGGATGCATCTGACCAGAGCCCCTTCTCCCACATGTATGACGTTTCCCCCACATGGCTATAGTTGAAACTAGAAGTTTTCATACACTATATAAAAAGACACATCTGCAGCTTTTTCTCAATATATGACATGAAATCAGAATAAACCTTTCCCGTTTAAGGTAAATTAGGATTACCATAATAATTAATATTTGCCAAATGCCAGAATGAGAGAGATAGAGTGTTTTAAGGCATTTTTATTACTTACTGCAAAGTCAAAAGTTTACATACACTAAGATTACTATGCCTTTAAACAATGCCCATATGATGATGTCATGTGTTTGCAACATCTGAGTTAGACACACCTGTATTTTAATGCACACCTGAAACACACTGCTTCTTTGTGTAGCATCATGGTAAAGGCTCAAAAAATCCGCCAAGATATCAAGAAGAAAATTGTGGACTTGCACAAGTCTGGCTCATTCTTGGGTACAATTTCAAGATACCTGAAGCTGCCTAATTCATCTGTACAAACAATTATACGCAAGTACAAACAAGATGGGAATGTCCAGCCTTCATACCACTCAGGAAGGAGACGGGTTCTGGGTCCCAGAGATGAACGTGCTTTAGTCCGACATGTGCATATCAATCCAAGGACAAAAGCAAAAGACCTTGTGAAGATGATATCGGAAGCTGGTAAGATTGTGTCAATATCCACAGTGAAACGAGTACTGTATCAACATGGGCTAAAAAGGCCACTCTGCCAGGAGAAGCAATTACTCAAAAAGAAACAAAAAAGCCAGATTAATGATTGCAAATGCACACAAGAACAAAGAACTTAATTTTTGGAGACATGTCCTGTGGTCTGATGAAACTAAAATTTTAATTTTTGGGCATAATGACCATCGTTACGTTAGAGGAGAAAGGGAGAAGCTTGGAAGCCTAAGAACACCATCCCAACTGTGAAACACAGGGGGGTGGCAACATTATATTGTGGGGTTGTTTTGCTGCCAGACGGACTGGTGCACTTCACAAAATAGATGGCATCATGAGAAAATAAGATTATTGTCACAACACAGCTGTCGAGTGACCTGGGATCAGGGGCTTTCTTCCTGGCCCTAACACTAGGGGGTGCCTTAGCTCGCCATGTTCCCTGGGATATTTCAGATGGAAAAGACCCTGGGCCTCTGCCCTTGCCTTATATCCTAAGTTAGCTCTTGGTTTGTCCCCTTCCCCCACAGAGGGAAGATGGGGTGCTGATGTGCACCGCAGTACACCAAGCTGACAAACAGGGCAACAAAGACAAGGGGAAACTGAAAACTCCACACACAAAATATTCACTCACATATAACAGAGGAATCCACCAGGGTGCGCAGGAAGGGGAAGAAAGCAAAACAGGGAAGGGTAAGGGATTATCAAGCGTACAAACCAAACAACAGTCGCTTATAACTCCTCCAGCACTCCTTCTCATACCAACGTCCATCCCTCCTTTTGTCATGCAGCAAGAGCTAACTCTGACAAGGACTTGGTAATAGAACCCAGATTTCCAACATGGCCAATTAACCCCATTTCAGCTAGAAGAAATAAACACGTTTATTGAACCGGAGAAGTGCTTCTTCTCAGTGGTGGAGTAAGAGCAACCAGACGCTGTGGTCTTCTGGCTCCGCTCTGTTGTGGTAAACCCATGACAATTATGTGGCAATACTGAAGCAACATCTCAGACATCAGCCAGAAATTAAAGCTTGGGTGGAAATGGGTCTTCCAAATGGACAATAACCCGAAGCATACTGCCAAAATGGTAACAAAGTGCCATAAGGATAGCAAAGTCCTTGTCTTGGAGCCGCCATCACAAAGCCCTGTTCTCAATCCTATTGAAAAATGATGGGCAAAGCTGAAAAGGCTGGTGCGAGCAAGGGACCTACAACCGTGGATCAGTTACACCAGTTTTGTCAGGAGGAATCGGCCCAAATTCCAACCAACTATTGTGAGAAGCTTACGGAAGGAGATCCCAAATGTCTGACCCAAGTCATTCAGTTTAAGGGCGATGGTACCAAATTCTACTGAAATGGATGGAAACTTAAGACTTTGCAGTAAGTAATAAAAATGTCTTAAAACATTCTCTCTCTCATTATTCTGACATTTGGAAAATATTAATAATTATGGTAATCCTAGTTGCCCAAAAACGGGAAAGGTGTGTTCTGACTTCATGTCAGATATTGAGGATATTTATAAAGAGTGGATGGAAACTTCTGGTTTCAACTGTATGTGCAAACTGCAAAATGAACTGCTTATAGCTTTCTTTTAAAAATGGCTTTCTTCTTGCCACTCTTCCATAAAGGCCATATTTGTGACATATATGACTAATAGTTGTCCTGTGGACAGATCTCACCCCTAAGCTGTGGATCTCTGCAGCTCCTCCAGAGTGACTATGGGCCTGGTGGCTGCTTCTCTAATTAGTACTCTCCTTGCTTGGCACATCAGGTTAGGTGGACGGCCATGTCTTGGTAGGATTGCAGCTGTGCCATACTCCTTCCACTTATGAATAATGGATTGAACAGTGCTCTGTGACATGTTCAGAACTTGCTTAATTGTTTTTACAACCTAACCTTGCTTTACTCCTCTCCTACAACTTTATCCCTGACCTGTCTGGTGGGCTCCTTAGTTTTCATGATGCTGTTTGATCCCTAATGTTCTCACACAAACCTCTGAGGCCTTCACAGAACAGCTGTAGTTATACTGAGAAGGAATTCCACACAAGCGGAATCAATGTACTAATTATGTGACTTCTGGAGGCAATTGGTCACTAATGATTTTAATTAGGGGTATCACACTAGAGGAGGCTGAATACAAACACACTTCACGATTTACAATTTTTTTTTTAATGTTTAGAAAACCATGTATCATTTCATTTATACTTCCCAAATACTTTCTACTTTGTGTTGGTACGACATAAACTCAATAAAAAATATAAACGTTTTTGTTTTTAACATGAAAAAGTTCACGGGGTATGAATACTTTTCAAGGCACTGTATTGATCAGTAGGGGTTTATGCACTGTGGTCTGCACAGATTGGCAGAACGGGGCACTTTTTTCCCAATTAAATAGAGCAGCATAGTGCATCATTGACCACTGGTATATTCACTCACCATAGGGGGCTGAGTGCTGTGCTCATCTTTTCCAGCAGCATCCTGTGGATGGGTGGTGACAACTTGATTTCATCGGAGAACCACTAAAATCCAGGTGCTTCAGTATAAATTTATTTACCGGTATTTTATTTCTCCTTTATTTATTTCACATTATCACACTTGGTATAATTTGTTTTCAGCACTCAATTCAGCCATTATCTTCCTACTAGCACCACCTGCAGTTAACTACTAGTTATAGAAGACTACAAAGCTCAGGAAAAAATGATCAAATCATGGCACTTGTTCATTCATACTGTAGGGTTTGTTTCGTTTTTGCCAATTGTTATTGTCAGAATCAAAAATACATTATTTCAGTTCATTAAAGAAATCTGAAAATTAAACATCCTTCAAAGAAAAAATATGCTTTTGTATATGTTTTTTTTCCCCAGATGCTTTAAAAAATGAATTTGCACTTACAATAATAAACTTTTCATCATTTTATATTCAAATAAAAAGTCAATATAAGCACCACAGAAATCACATCTATAATTAGAAAGGAAGAGCAGAATTATAGTAGTTATATTCTTGTACATAGGGGTAGTATTATAGTAGTTATATTCTTGTACATAGGGGCAGTATTATAGTAGTTATATTCTTGTGCATAGGGCAGTATTATAGTAGTTATATTCTTGCACATAGGGGGCAGTATTATAGTAGTTATATTCTTGTACATAGGAGCAGTATTATAGTAGTTATATTCTTGTACATAGGGGCAGTATTATAGTAGTTATATTCTTGTGCATAGGGCAGTATTATAGTAGTTATATTCTTGCACATAGGGGGCAGTATTATAGTAGTTATATTCTTGTACACAGGGGGCAGTATTATAGTAGTTATATTCTTGTACATAGGGGCAGTATTATAGTAGTTATATTCTTGTACATAGGAGCAGTATTATAGTAGTTATATTCTTGTACATAGGGGGCGGTATTATAGTAGTTATATTCTTGTACATAGGAGCAGTATTATAGTAGTTATATTCTTGCACATAGGGGGCAGTATTATAGTAGTTATATTCTTGTACACAGGGGGCAGTATTATAGTAGTTATATTCTTGTACATAGGAGGCAGTATTATAGTAGTTATATTCTTGTACATAGAACAGTATTATAGTAGTTATATTCTTGTACATAGGGGGCGGTATTATAGTAGTTATATTCTTGTACATAGGAGCAGTATTATAGTAGTTATATTCTTGTACATAGGGGCAGTATTATAGTAGTTATATTCTTGTACATAGGAGCAGTATTATAGTAGTTATATTCTTGTACATAGAGGGCAGTATTATAGTAGTTATATTCTTGTACATAGGGGCAGTATTATAGTAGTTATATTCTTGTGCATAGGGCAGTATTATAGTAGTTATATTCTTGCACATAGGGGGCAGTATTATAGTAGTTATATTCTTGTACACAGGGGGCAGTATTATAGTAGTTATATTCTTGTACATAGGGGCAGTATTATAGTAGTTATATTCTTGTACATAGAACAGTATTATAGTAGTTATATTCTTGTACATAGGGGGCGGTATTATAGTAGTTATATTCTTGTACATAGGAGCAGTATTATAGTAGTTATATTCTTGTACATAGGGGCAGTATTATAGTAGTTATATTCTTGTACATAGGAGCAGTATTATAGCAGTTATATTCTTGTACATAGGGGCAGTATTATAGCAGTTATATTCTTGTACATAGGGGGTAGTGTTGTGAATTCCGTTCTCGGGCTCCCTCCTGTGGTCGTGAATGGTACTTTGGTGAGTTCTGTCCTTGGACACCCTCTGGTGGCTTTGAGTGGAACTGCTGATCTTTGAGGTTGGCTTTCTCAGCTGCTCTCGTTTAGTGCTTCAGCTTGTTTCCCTATTTAACTCTGCCCAGGTCGTTAGTCCATGCCAGCTGTCAATGTCTCAGTATTGGTTCAGATCTCTCTTGGATTTCTCAGATGACCTGTCTACTCCAGCAGAAGCTAAGTCCCTGCTAGTTTATTTGCTGTTCATTGGTTTTTGAATATACACTCACCGGCCACTTTATTAGGTACACCATGCTAGTAACGGGTTGGACCCCCTTTTGCCTTCAGAACTGCCTCAATTCTTCGTGGCATAGATTCAACAAGGTACTGGAAGCATTCCTCAGAGATTTTTGTCCATATTGACATGATGGCATCACACAGTTGCCGCAGATTTGTCGGCTGCACATCCCAAAGATGCTCCATACAAGGCAGGATGGATCCATGCTTTCATGTTGTTTACGCCAAATTCTGACCCTACCATCCGAATGTCGCAGCAGAAATCGAGACTCATCAGACCAAGCAACGTTTTTCCAATCTTCTACTGTCCAATTTCGATGAGCTTGTACAAATTGTAGCCTCAGTTTCCTGTTCTTAGCTGAAAGGAGTGGTACCCGGTGTGGTCTTCTGCTGCTGTAGCCCATCTGCCTCAAAGTTCGACGCACTGTGCATTCAGAGATGCTCTTAGGCCTACCTTGGTTGTAACGGGTGGCGATTTGAGTCACTGTTGCCTTTCTATCAGCTCGAACCAGTCTGCCCATTCTCCTCTGACCTCTGGCATCAACAAGGCATTTCCGCCCACAGAACTGCCGCTCACTGGATTTTTTTTCTTTTTCGGACCATTCTCTGTAAACCCTAGAGATGGTTGTGCGTGAAAATCCCAGTAGATCAGCAGTTTCTGAAATACTCAGACCAGCCCTTCTGGCACCAACAACCATGCCACGTTCAAAGGCACTCAAATCACCTTTCTTCCCCATACTGATGCTCGGTTTGAACTGCAGGAGATTGTTTTGACCATGTCTACATGCCTAAATGCACTGAGTTGCCGCCATGTGATTGGCTGATTAGAAATTAAGTGTTAACAAGAAGTTGGACAGGTGTACCTAATAAAGTGGCCAGTGAGTGTATTTCTCAGTACATTCTATGTTTCTGTCCAGCTTGTTATTATGTAATTTTCTTGCTAGCTGGAAGCTCTGGGGGTGCAGAGCTGCACCTCCACACCGTGAGTCGTTGTGGAGGTCTTTTGCACACTCTGCGTGGTTTTTTGTAGTTTTTTTATACTGACCGCATAGTTCACTTTCCTATCCTCTGTCTATTTAGAAAAGATTCGGCCTCCTTTGCTAAAATGTGTTTCATTCCTGTGTTTGTTACTTTCCTCTTAACTCACAGTCAATATTTGTGGGGGGCTACCTTTACTTTGGGGAATCTCTCTGAGGCAAGTTAGGCTGCTATTTCTATCTTTAGGGGTAGTTAGCTCTTAGGCTGTGTAGAGGCGTCGAGGGAGAGTTAGGCACGCTCCACGGCTATTTCTAGTGTGTGATAGGATTAGGGATTGCGGTCAGTAGAGTTACCACATCCTCAGAGCTTGTCCCAGGTTTCCTGTTTTAACTGTTGTGAATTTGGATTCTGGGCTCCCCCGGTGGCTACTGGTGGAATTGAACTGGTGTCTTCATCTTCTCTGTTCACCTGTTCCCATCAAGATGTGGGAGTCGCTATATAACCTTGCTGCTCTGTTAGTTGCTTGCCGGTCAACAATGTTATCAGAAGCCTCTCTGTGCTTGTTCCTGCTCCTAGACAACTACTAGATAAGTTGGACTCTTGTCCATGTTTGTTTTTGCATTTTTGTTCCAGTTCACAGGTGTAGTTTCGTTACTGTGTCTGGAAAGCTCTTGTGAACAGGAATTGCCACTCTGGTGTTATGAGTTAATGCCAGAGTTTTAAAGTAATTTCTGGATGGTGTTTTGATAGGGTTTTCAGCTGACCATGAAAGTGTCCTTTCTGTCTTCTGCTATGTAGTAAGTGGACCTCAAATTTGCTAAACCTATTTTCATACTACGTTTGTTATTTCATCTTAATTCACCGCCAATACATGTGGGGGGCCTCTGTCTCCTTTCGGGGTATTTCTCTAGAGGTGAGCTAGGACTAATATTTTCCTCTGCTAGCTTTATTTAGTCCTCCGGCTGGTGCTGGGCATCTAGAATCAACGTAGGCATGCTACCCGGCCACTGCTAGTTGTGCGTTAGGTTTAGTTCATGGTCAGCTCAGTTCCCATCTTCCAAGAGCTAGTTCCTTTATATGCTGATGCTATGATCTCTTGCCATTGAGATCATGACAGTTTGACCGGCCCTCTAAAGGGTTAAAATCCTTGGCTGAGAAAGGAGAGAAATAAGTAGTCTGCTGAAATTTTTTTTTTTTTTCTTCTTCTCTCCTTCTAATCTTTGAATGGTTCTGTGTCCACCTGTTTGTAATGGATCTTCAGAGTGTAACTGCAGGTTTGAATAATCTCGCCACGAAGGTACAAAATTTGCAAGATTTTGTTTGTCATGCACCTGTATCTGAGCCGAGAATTCCTTTGCCGGAATTTTTCTCGGGGAATAGATCTGGGTTTCAGAATTTTCGAAATAATTGCAAATTATTTTTGTCCCTGAAATCTCGCTCTGCCGGAGACCCTGCACAGCAGGTCAGGATTGTGATTTCCTTGCTCCGGGGCGACCCTCAAGACTGGGCTTTTTCATTGACACCAGGGGATCCTGCGTTGCTCAATGTGGATGCGTTTTTTCTGGCCTTGGGGTTGCTTTATGACGAACCTCATTTGGAGCTTCAGGCAGAAAAAACTTTGATGTCCCTATCTCAGGGGCAAGATGAAGCGGAAATTTACTGCCAAAGATTCCGTAAATGGTCTGTGCTTACTCAGTGGAATGAGTGCGCCCTGGCGGCGACTTTCAGAGAGGGTCTCTCTGATGCCATTAAGGATGTTATGGTGGGGTTCCCTGTGCCTGCGGGTCTGAATGAGTCCATGACAATGGCTATTCAGATCGATAGGCGTTTGCGGGAGCGCAAACCAGTGCACCATCTGGCGGTGTCCACTGAGAAATCGCCAGAGAGTATGCAGTGTGATAGAATTCTGTCCCGAAGCGAGCGGCAGAATTTTAGACGGAAAAATGGGTTGTGTTTCTATTGTGGTGATTCTACTCATGTTATATCAGCATGCTCTAAGCGCACTAAAAAGCTTGGTAAATCTGTTTCCATTTGCACCTTACCGTCTAAGTTTATTCTATCTGTGACCCTGATTTGCTCTTTGTCATCTATTACCACGGACGCCTATGTCGACTCTGGCGCCGCGTTGAGTCTTATGGATTGGTCCTTTGCCAAACGCTGTGGGTATGATTTAGAGCCTTTGGAGACTCCTATTCCTCTGAAAGGGATTGACTCCACCCCATTGGCTAATAATAAACCACAATACTGGACACAAGTAACTATGCGTATTAATCCGGATCACCAGGAGATTATTCGCTTTCTGGTGCTGTGTAATCTACATGATGATTTGGTGCTAGGATTGCCTTGGCTGCAATCTCACAACCCAGTCCTCGACTGGAGAGCTATGTCTGTGTTGAGCTGGGGATGTAAGGGGGCTCATGGGGATGTACCTGTGGTTTCCATTTCATCATCTATTCCCTCTGAAATTCCTGAGTTCCTGTCTGACTATCGTGACGTCTTTGAAGAATCCAAGCTTGGTTCGTTACCTCCGCACCGAGAGTGCGATTGTGCCATAGATTTAATCCCGGGTAGTAAATACCCAAAGGGTCGTTTATTTAATCTGTCTGTGCCTGAACATGCTGCTATGCGAGAATATATAAAGGAGTCCTTGGAAAAGGGACATATTCGTCCATCGTCATCTCCCTTAGGAGCCGGTTTTTTCTTTGTGTCAAAAAAAGACGGCTCTTTGAGACCATGTATTGATTATCGGCTTTTGAATAAAATCACTGTTAAATATCAATACCCATTGCCGTTGCTGACTGATTTGTTTGCTCGCATAAAGGGGGCCAAGTGGTTCTCTAAGATTGACCTTCGTGGGGCGTATAATTTGGTGCGAATCAGGCAGGGGGATGAGTGGAAAACCGCATTTAATACGCCCGAGGGCCATTTTGAGTATTTAGTGATGCCTTTTGGTCTTTCAAATGCTCCGTCAGTTTTCCAGTCCTTTATGCATGATATTTTTCGCGATTATTTGGATAAATTTATGATTGTGTATCTGGATGATATTCTGATTTTTTCGGATGACTGGGACTCTCATGTCCAGCAAGTCAAGAGGGTTTTTCAGGTTTTGCGGTCTAATTCTTTGTGTGTGAAGGGTTCTAAGTGTGTTTTTGGGGTACAGAGGATTTCCTTTTTGGGATATATTTTTTCCCCCTCTTCCATTGAAATGGATCCTGTCAAGGTACAAGCTATTTGTGATTGGACGCAGCCCTCTTCTCTTAAGAGTCTTCAGAAATTTTTGGGCTTTGCTAACTTTTATCGTCGATTTATTGCTGGTTTTTCGGATATTGCTAAGCCATTGACCGATTTGACTAAGAAGGGTGCTGATGTTGCCGATTGGTCCCCTGATGCTGTGGAGGCCTTTCGGGAGCTCAAGCGCCGTTTTTCCTCTGCCCCTGTGTTGCGTCAGCCTGATGTTGCTCTACCTTTTCAGGTTGAGGTCGACGCTTCTGAGATCAGAGCTGGGGCAGTGTTGTCGCAGAAAAGTTCTGACTGCTCCGTGATGAGGCCTTGTGCCTTCTTTTCCCGTAAATTTTCGCCCGCTGAGCGGAATTATGATGTTGGGAATCGGGAGCTTTTGGCCATGAAGTGGGCTTTTGAGGAGTGGCGCCATTGGCTTGAGGGGGCCAGACATCAGGTGGTGGTATTGACTGACCACAAAAATTTGATTTATCTTGAGACCGCCAGGCGCCTGAATCCTAGACAGGCGCGCTGGTCATTATTTTTCTCTCGGTTTAATTTTGTGGTGTCATACCTACCGGGTTCTAAGAATGTTAAGGCGGATGCCCTTTCTAGGAGTTTTGAGCCTGACTCGCCTGGTAACTCTGAGCCCACAGGTATCCTTAAGGATGGAGTGGTATTGTCAGCCGTTTCTCCAGACCTGCGGCGGGCCTTGCAGGAGTTTCAGGCGGATAGACCTGATCGTTGCCCACCTGATAAACTATTTGTTCCTGATGATTGGACCAGTAGAGTCATCTCTGAGGTTCATTCTTCTGCGTTGGCAGGTCATCCTGGCATTTTTGGTACCAGGGATTTGGTGGCAAGGTCCTTCTGGTGGCCTTCCCTGTCACGAGATGTGCGAGGCTTTGTGCAGTCTTGTGACGTTTGTGCTCGGGCCAAGCCTTGTTGTTCTCGGGCTAGTGGATTGTTATTGCCCTTGCCTATTCCTAAGAGGCCTTGGACGCACATCTCGATGGATTTTATTTCAGATCTGCCTGTTTCTCAGAAGATGTCTGTCATCTGGGTGGTGTGTGACCGTTTCTCTAAGATGGTCCATTTGGTTCCTCTGCCCAAGTTGCCTTCTTCTTCCGAGTTGGTTCCTCTGTTTTTTCAAAATGTTGTTCGTTTGCATGGTATTCCTGAGAATATCGTTTCTGACAGAGGGACCCAATTCGTGTCTAGATTTTGGCGGGCATTCTGTGCTAGGATGGGCATAGATTTATCTTTTTCGTCCGCTTTCCATCCTCAGACGAATGGCCAGACCGAGCGGATTAATCAGACCCTGGAGACATATCTGAGGTGTTTTGTGTCTGCTGACCAGGATGATTGGGTTGCTTTTTTGCCATTGGCGGAGTTCGCTCTCAATAATCGGGCCAGCTCTGCCACTTTGGTGTCCCCGTTTTTCTGTAATTCGGGGTTTCATCCTCGATTTTCCTCTGGTCAGGTGGAATCTTCGGATTGTCCTGGAGTGGATGCTGTGGTGGAGAGATTGCATCAGATCTGGGGGCAGGTGGTGGACAATTTGAGGTTGTCCCAGGAGAAGACTCAGCTTTTTGCCAACCGCCACCGTCGTGTTGGTCCTCGGCTTTGTGTTGGGGATTTGGTGTGGTTGTCTTCTCGTTTTGTCCCTATGAGGGTCTCTTCTCCTAAGTTTAAGCCTCGGTCATCGGCCCGTATAAGATATTGGAGATTCTTAACCCTGTTTCCTTCCGTTTGGACCTCCCTGCATCCTTTTCTATTCATAACGTTTTTCATCGGTCATTATTGCGCAGGTATGAGGTACCGGTTGTGCCTTCCGTTGAGCCTCCTGCTCCGGTGTTGGTTGAGGGTGAGTTGGAGTACGTTGTGGAGAAAATCTTAGACTTTCGTGTTTCCAGACGGAGACTCCAGTATCTGGTCAAGTGGAAGGGATACGGCCAGGAGGATAATTCTTGGGTGAATGCATCTGATGTTCATGCCTCTGATCTGGTTCGTGCCTTTCATAGGGCCCATCCTGATCGCCCTGGTGGTTCTGGTGAGGGTTCGGTGCCCCCTCCTTGAGGGGGGGGTACTGTTGTGAATTTGGATTCTGGGCTCCCCCGGTGGCTACTGGTGGAATTGAACTGGTGTCTTCATCTTCTCTGTTCACCTGTTCCCATCAAGATGTGGGAGTCGCTATATAACCTTGCTGCTCTGTTAGTTGCTTGCCGGTCAACAATGTTATCAGAAGCCTCTCTGTGCTTGTTCCTGCTCCTAGACAACTACTAGATAAGTTGGACTCTTGTCCATGTTTGTTTTTGCATTTTTGTTCCAGTTCACAGCTGTAGTTTCGTTACTGTGTCTGGAAAGCTCTTGTGAACAGGAATTGCCACTCTGGTGTTATGAGTTAATGCCAGAGTTTTAAAGTAATTTCTGGATGGTGTTTTGATAGGGTTTTCAGCTGACCATGAAAGTGTCCTTTCTGTCTTCTGCTATGTAGTAAGTGGACCTCAAATTTGCTAAACCTATTTTCATACTACGTTTGTTATTTCATCTTAATTCACCGCCAATACATGTGGGGGGCCTCTGTCTCCTTTCGGGGTATTTCTCTAGAGGTGAGCTAGGACTAATATTTTCCTCTGCTAGCATTATTTAGTCCTCCGGCTGGTGCTGGGCATCTAGAATCAACGTAGGCATGCTACCCGGCCACTGCTAGTTGTGCGTTAGGTTTAGTTCATGGTCAGCTCAGTTCCCATCTTCCAAGAGCTAGTTCCTTTATATGCTGATGCTATGATCTCTTGCCATTGAGATCATGACATTTAACCATCAGGTCATTTCAGGTGCTCCTAACCACCAGGTCCGTAACAGGGTACTATTATAGTAGTTATATTCTTGTACATAGGAGCAGTATTATAGTAGTTATATTCTTGTACATAGGGGCAGTATTATAGCAGTTATATTCTTGTACATAGGGGCAATATTATAGTAGTTATATTCTTGTACATAGGAGAAGCATTATAGTAGTTATATTCTTGTACATAGGAGCAGTATTATAGTAGTTATATTCTTCTACATAGGGGCAGTATTATAGCAGTTATATTCTTGTACATAGGGGCAATATTATAGTAGTTATATTCTTGTACATAGGAGCAGTATTATAGTAGTTATATTCTTGTATATAGCAGCAGTATTATAGTAGTTATATTCTTGTACATAGGGGCAGTATTATAGCAGTTATATTCTTGTACATAGGGGGCAGTATTATAGCAATTATATTCTTGTACATAGGGGGCAGTATTATAGCAGTTATATTGTTGTACATAGGGGCAATATTATAGTACTTATATTCTTGTACATAGGAGAAGCATTATAGTAGTTATATTCTTGTACATAGGAGCAGTATTATAGTAGTTATATTCTTGTATATAGCAGCAGTATTATAGTAGTTATATTCTTGTACATAGGAGCAGTATTATGTTAGTTATATTCTTGTACATAGAGGGCAGTATTATAGTAGTTATATTCTTGTACATAGGAGCAGTATTATAGTAGTTATATTCTTGCATATAGCAGCAGTATTATAGTAGTTATATTCTTGTACATAGGAGCAGTATTATAGTAATTATATTCTTGTACATAGGGGCAGTATTATAGTAGTTATATTCTTATACATAGAGGGAAGTATTATAGTAGTTATATTCTTGTACATAGGGGCAGTATTATAGTAGTTATATTATTGTACATAGGAGCAGTATTATAGTAGTTATATTCTTGTACATAGGAGCAGTATTATAGTAGTTTATATTCGTGTATATAGGGGCAGTATTATAGTAGTTATATTCTTGTACATAGGAGCAGTAATATAGTAGTTCATTTCTTGTACATAGGAGCAGTATTATAGTAGTTTTATTCTTTTACATAGGGGCAGTATTATAGTAGTTATGTTCTTGTACATTGGGGCAGTATTATAGCAGTTATATTCTTGTACATAGGAGCAGTATTATAGTAGTTATATTCTTATACATAGGAGCAGTGTTATAGTAGTTATATTCTTGTACATAGGGGCAGTATTATAGTAGTTATATTCTTGTACATAGGAGCAGTATTATAGTAGTTATATTCTTGTACATAGGAGCAGTATTATAGTAGTATTATTCTTTTACATAGGGGCAGTATTATAGTAGTTATGTTCTTGTACATTGGGGCAGTATTATAGCAGTTATATTCTTGTACATAGGAGCAGTATTATAGTAGTTATATTCTTATACATAGGAGCAGTGTTATAGTAGTTATATTCCTGTACATAGGAGCAGTATTATAGTAGTTATATTCTTGTACATAGGGGCAGTATTATAGTAGTTATATTCTTGTACATAGGAGCAGTATTATAGTAGTTATATTCTTGTACATAGGGGCAGTATTATAGTAGTTATATTCTTGTACATAGGAGCAGTATTATAGTAGTTATATTTTTGTACATAGGGGCAGTATTTTAGTAATTATTTTTATATTCTTGTACATAGGGGCAGTATTATAGTAGTTATATTCTTCTTGTACATAGGGGCAGTATTATAGTTATATTCTTGTACATAGAGCAGTATTATAGTAGTTATATTAACAAGGAACTGATACATCCTTTTCAAATTATTTTAAAAATATAAATCTGACAATTATGAGAAATTTTTATTCAGCCCCCCGAGTCAATACTTTGCAGAGCCACCTTTAGCGGCAATTATTGTTGCAAGTCTTTTGGGGTCAGTCTCTGTCAGCATTGCACATCTAGAGGTGACATTTTTGCCCATTCTTCTTCGAACACTCGTTTTAGTTCAGTTTAATTACATGGAGACGTCTGTGATCAGCAATGTTCAAATCTTGCCTCAGATTCCTAATTAGATTTTGGTCTGGACTGTGACTGGGCCGTTCACACACAGAAATATGCTTTGACCTAAACCCTCCATTGTAGCTCTGGCAGGATGTTTAGAGTTGTTGTCCTGCTGCAATGTGAACATACGCCCCATTGTCAAGTATTTTGCAACCTCTAACATGTTTTCTTCCAGGATTGCCCTGTATTTAGCTCCATAAATTTTCCCATCAACTCTGACCAGCTTCTCTGTGCCTGCTGAAGAAAACCCTCCCCACAGCAGGATGCTGACACCACCATGTCTGATGGTGGGGATTGTGTTTTCAGGGTGATCTGCAATGTTAGTTTTCTGCCATACATAGTGTTTTGCATTTAGCCCAAACAGTTATCACTTAATCTCATCTGACCAGAGCCCTTTCTTTCACATGCTAGCTGTGCCCCTTACATAACTGTGCGCTAACTGAAAACGTAACTTCTTATGGCATTTAAAAATCTCTTTCTTCTTGCCACTCTTGCATAAAGGCCAGATTTGTCGCGTATACAACTAATAGTTATCCTATGCACAGATTCTCCCACCCGAGCTGTGGATCTCTGAAGCTCCTCCAGAGTGACCGTGGGCTTCTTGGCTGCTTCTCTAATTAGTACTCTTCTTGCTTGGGATGTCAGTTTCGGTGGGCGGCTATGTTTTGATAAATTGCCTATTGTGCCGTCCTCCTTCCATTTTTGAAAAATGGATTGAACAGTGCTCCGTAAGATGCATGGGTTATTTATTTAGAACCTACCCCTACTTTATTCTTCTCTACAACGTTATACCTGACCTGTCTGGTGTGTTGCTTGGTTTTCATGATACTGATTAGGTAGACAAGCCAATCGATATTTTCCAAAGACATAACATGAATTTCCTGTGTCCCTGGTGCAAATTCTGTACCAGGTTTGTAACCTACTTTTTGCCATTTATGTATTTTTGGCAGAGATCCTTTTGTATATGAAAAAATCGTAAACAAACTAGGAAATAATAGATTGTGTGTCAACATGCAATCCCTTTAAAAGCAAATTTTAATTATAAGAATTAAAAAACACCTACCTAGTGTAACAAACAATGGTTAAAAATAACCATACCATTAATAAAAGCATGGACTTGATAAACCTACAAAATACCTGCAAGAACCCTATAATAGTCCTGACTGACTCCTGCCTATCTGTGGAGGTTGACACACTAAGGAGTATGTTTATTGGCGCCCCCACTCAACGAAGACTGACCCTGTCTTCCCTGGATGTCCCTTAAGGTACCGTCACATTAAGCGACGCTGCAGCGATAGCGACAGCGATGCCGATCGCTGCAGTGTCGCTGTTTGGTCGCCGGAGAGCTGTCACACAGACCGCTCTCCAGCGACCAACGATGCCGAGGTCCCCGGGTAACCAGGGTAAGCATCGGGTTGCTAAGCGCAGGGCCGCGCTTAGTAACCCGATGTTTACCCTGGTTACCAGCGTAAAAGTTAAAAAAACAAACAGCACATACTCACCAGCGCGTCCCCCAGCCTCTGCTTCCTGACACTGACTGAGCTCCGGGCCCTAACAGCACAGCGGTGACGTCACCGCTGTGCTTTCACTTTCAGTTTAGGGCCGGCGCTCAGTCAGTGTCAGGAAGCAGAGGCTGGGGGACGCGCTGGTGAGTATGTGCTGTTTGTTTTTTTAACTTTTACGCTGGTAACCAGGGTAAACATCGGGTTACTAAGCGCGGCCCTGCGCTTAGTAACCCGATGTTTACCCTGGTTACCAGTGTAAAATATCGCTGGTATCCTTGCTTTTGCTGTCAAACACGGCGATACACGGCGACCTAGCGACCAAATAATGTGCAGACCTTCTAGCAGCGACCAGCAATTTCACAGCGGGATCCAGATCGCTGCTGCGTGTCAAATACAGCGATATCGCTATCCAGGTCGCTGCAACGTCACGGATCGCTGGCGATATCGCCTAGTGTGACGGTACCTTTACAATAGACAGGTGGGGAAACATAGATAAAAGATAAGAAATGAAATAAAGATACATACAATTATTCCCAAACTAAAACTTCTTAGGGAAGTAGGAATCCTTTTGGCCTTCGGCACCAACGCCTGATGCAACTGTTGCCACCACACCCTCTACAACTAACCACCATAGTTTTCCTACAATTTTAAGTAAAATTATCAAAAGTCAGAAGGAGAAATTTATTGGCACTAACTTTATTTTAGCCTGAATAGACATAGCAGGGAAGACAGAGAGCCCCAGTCAGACAACGCTTTTCCGCATGAGCACGCGCTTTCTCAAGGCCTCATATGAATGTTTATCATATCGAGAGCCACTAAATTTCTCCTTCTGGATTATTAGTCATTACTTTCTGTAAACTGAGCACCATTACCTGCGCCTCTTGATGCCTGCACTAGGGGATAGTTTGATGGGCAGCACGGTGGCTCAGTGGTTAGCACTGCAGCCTTGCAGCGCTGGAGTCCTGGGTTCAAATGCCACCAAGGACAACATCTGCAAGGAGCTTGTATGTTCTCCCCGTGTTTGTGTGGGTTTCCTCCGGGTTCTCCGGTTTCCTCCCACACTCCAAAGACATACTGATACGGGATATAGATTGTGAGTCCCAATGGAGACAGCGATGATAATGTTTGTAAAGCGCTGTGGAATTAATGGAGCTATATATGTGAGTAAAATAAATAAATAAATGGTCCGTGGATCTTGTGGTTTTCCTTTATTCTGTGAAGCTGGAGCTTTCACTGTTGGTGAGCGATTCTTCCTTTGTAAATTACCAAAAGTGTAACCAGCAAAGCATTTGCACCTCCAACTCACATTCTCTTGAACATTCAAGCACCATATACCATCCTTTCTAATTACAGTAAAACCTTTTTATACTTTTTCTGGATTTGAGAGTCTAAACTCCAACCCAAGCATCCCTCTCTTCTTGAGCCTTCATGATTTGACACCCTCCTTTGACCTCCTCTACCATACAAAAACAATCCAGATACATTATTCCTCTTGGCTCCTTGAAATCCTAGTTTTCTCCATGATTTTAACACCCCATTATCTACAACAGACGTCTCTTATATACTCCATAACTCTCATGGATTTTCTAGGTGCATGACGAATCGGAAATAAAATCATATGGGACACTCATCCGTTCTTCCACTGTGTCCCGCCTTCCCTTTGGCTCTGGTCTTCTCTTTAGCCTTCACTCTTTGGCACCCATTATGGCTCACGTGTTGTCATCATGACATGATCTGTGAGGCCTATTGAGCACACAACAGTGAAGACTGGAGAGTAGACAAGAACGGGGGAGTCAGCAGATAACCATGCGGGAAGCTGCAGTGGTGGGACAGGTGAGTGGCGAAATTAGTTTAGTAGTTTTGTATCTTGTAACCCTTTCCAGGTCTTATAAGAAAAAATCCAGCAAAATTGCAAAGAAAATTGGATTATTCCCAACTAGCATTTTTTTGTGAAACTCATTCAATTCACTCAACTCGGTGTGTGATAACTTGTTAATAACTGGGGGTCCAACCTCAGGGCCATGCGTGGGCATCCCTACTCTATTCTTTGTCTATAGGTCTGCCAGAGAAAGTCAAGTTTTAGCGATTGGCTATCTCCATGACACGCGGTCAATAAATGAAGCTCTGGCTTACATACGCAGCCACTTCTCCATTCTATCGAGGCATTAGAGCCCTATTCTTAGGATCAATGGGGTCCATTGATCAGACCCCCAGCAAGTAGGGAACAATGACATAACCAAAGATCATGGGTCCCAAAACAAAATCTCCAACTATTATATAGAATTGGTTTTCCTTTATGAATCATAAGAACCTTTTGGGCCCCCCAGTCTTTATGACTCAGGCTCAAAATTAACTCCTGCCTCCCCTTTAAGCCATTGCCTGTCAGTCAGTACAGTTCTTAAAAAATGACACAAATATTTGCAGTAATAATGCAGTTTTATTTTGATCCATCATGTATAGATAGTCGCTTTACAAGTATTCACCCATGGACCCAGCTGAGGCTTACATCATCACTACAGTCCCATTCACTATAATATTGTCCCATTATATCAATTATATATTACAGATTACGGTCTGGAACATTGTACGAAGTTTCAGCATTTTCCTCTGTAGTAAAATAAAGAAAAAAAGACAATACATCAATATAGCAGCACCAGAATATTAAAAAGCTTCACGTAAAAGGATCTGGGTCTCAAAAGCTTCTGAAAATATTCTCAGCTAATCAGTAGAACTGAATGGGATGCCATGACACATTTCCCTAGTTCCACATCCAGACAGGATGTCAACTGGTTGCCGGTAAAGATGAGTGACTCGGGGGAAATGCAAATTCATTACATTCACGCAAATTCAACTGGGAAATGCAATTTTAAGGCCTCTCAGAGCACAATATATGTAGGGTTTATTATACTCACCTTTCACTGGTTCACAAGATTCACCTTCTCTGTGCAGTCCCTGACCTGTCTGGTCTTCAGCCCCTCAAGCCCTGACCATGCCTCACAACATCATGACACCATGGGATGGTGACGTCTAGTGAGGCATAGTAGGCCTATGAAGTGCGTCCTTCTGTGACGCCATGACGTTACAAGGCCTATTCAGAGCCAGAGGAGAAGAAGACTGGACCAAGACTGAATGGATGGAGACCCAAGACCTGTGATGAGAAGAAAGGAGTGGACTGGAATTGTGAGAACTAGGTGAGGAGCTGCACAGAGAAGGTAAAAGCAAGTAGATATGAGTGAATATATTAAAGTGGAATTTAAATCCCCTTGAATTTTACAAAAATTCAGATTCACCCGAATAGAGTTTTTGTGATTTGCTCTACAGAAATTCAGCAAAACGGAGGTTCAGCCGTTATGTTAAACCATAGAGAGTCCGTGCTCGCTTCGGCAGCACATATACTAAAATTGGAACGATACAGAGAAGATTAGCATGGCCCCTGCGCAAGGATGACACGCAAATTCGTGAAGCGTTCCATATTTAAAAAAAAAAAAAAAAAAAAAAAAAAACATAGAGAGTCCAATAAATGGTTATAAAATCAAAAATAGTCACAGAAGTGCACCGACCGGTCACCTGCACCTCTCCCTTTTCCCCGTAGCACGCAACCTCTTTGTCCACTTCACTCTAGACCATAGCTTATGGTGCGACTGAGCCTCTAACATCTACAGTATGTGCAGATCGTGATGCAATGATGTTACGGTGCTCGTAGCATGAGTGACATCACAACATGTGGCACGCGGTGACATCAGAGGACTAGATGTGTCTGAAACCACAGCCACGAGTGAGGCGTCTAATGAAGTTGAGCATGACAAGAGGGACAGAAGAGGTGTTGAGGTCTTGGCGCCAGGCTGTGTGGACATCCGGCAGGTGGGAGGTGAGGTAAGTATTGATGTCTTATTATGTTTACATCCTCATATATTATGCTCTGGGTTCTGGAGAACATTCAATTTACATCAAGTAACTGCGGCTCAAATCGAATTTCCCTGTAAGATCCACGTGTTTTGGCAAATTCGATTCTCTGTAGATTCCATCATTGCCCTTACATAATGGATTTTTCTGAAGTCTGAAGATATCATAGCAGCAAATCCTCTTTTCAAGACTCTTAAGCCTCGATTCATTAAAGTCTTTTTGTCAGAAATCTGTCAGAACACACTTTGTTAAGTCGCAAAATATTTGCGCAACGCAAGTTTGCACCACAAAAATGTTGCGAGTTTTGGCATTTTCATGCCAGTTTCAGCCCAAATGCGAAGAGTTATGGAGTGACGTTACAGGTCATCTAATTCATGATGATGAGATGTGGGGTACTTTACTCTAGAAATGTTACTCCAATCGCTGAGTAGAGTAAGATTTGTCACGAGACATATCTCCAGCACACGCCCTCATTCAACACCGGCATTAACATGAATTGGGTCTTCATTTTTGGTTACATACACACAGTGTCTAACTTTGGAAGACCTGTCCTGTCTTGACTTACACAGAGATCCTATAGATGTAAATGGACACTGTGTAATATTTAATGCCCCCCTGAGGTGGCAATGCAGCGAAACTAGATGTATATTACCAGGACTCCCAACAGATTAACACTTTGGGCCTGGCTTTTTTTGTAAGGAATTCGTCTAACAAGTGGTAATTGTCCAGAATTCGTCTAACAAGTGGTAATTGTCCAAAGTCGAGACCCCTTTTGACTTCTAGATGGTTTCTTACCTGGCATATAATAGTCGTATATTATAATATTTGCTGGTTTCAAGGCACGGACACAGATCTCCTGCTTTATTGAAATGGAGAATTCATGTTGTTCTTCTAAATAGAGCTTAAGACAGATAAACAAGATGGATGTTATGCGAACAGCAGTATATCAGGCAACTTTCAATAAATGGAACTGATTAACAAATTAAGAAATTAATTGATCATCCCATAATATGAGAAGCAGCAAATGTACCAGACTTTTGCTCATGACCAATGCCAATTAATGGTTAATAATCGATCGGCGTTTGTTTATAACCCTCTTATACGGGTTTAAACTATGTAGGGGCAGATGAATGAATTAAGTTCCCCATCCTACGTTTACAGGCTCCGGGGATGTGGGAATCTTGTAATGAAAATTCAAGGGAAAGGGATTGGCATTCCCAGGAGAGATTGAAAAACCAGGATCTTCTTTATTGATAAATTAGTTTAAAAAAAAATCACACGTGCAGTTCCATGTTGTTAACCCTCTGATGCATGTCCGGCGTTTCGCACGCCCTTAGTCAGAGATAATTCACCTTAAACTGTGACGATATTTAAAACCAGTAAGAACCAATCACATGTGAACAAGCACGTAATGTGCATAATTAATTTTGTAAACACTTGTATCATTTCTATAATTTAACCCATTAGGCCGTTTGGTGTTTAGAAGCAGAATCCAATATATTTCTCGCATTAATAATTTTTTTGCGCCAATCACCTCCCCTTTCTGAGCAAGGTCACTTGCTGCAGAAAGGACTGCGGTATATAGTAATATGTAATATAGTATTGAGTGTTTCAGCTTCCATCAAAATATCCCAAAAACATCGTTTTTCATTTGAATAAGAGAAATTTAATTCATTGTGGTTCAAATATCCAATGAATTTCGGCACAGTCACTCCCACCTTAAGACCAGGAAATCATCCACGTACCGACCGTACCGAAACACGTCAGCCATGAAAGGGTTACTTTCTTCCCACCATGCCACATATAGAATAATGAGGAATGGTGAGAATCCTGAGCCCATTGTTGCGCCTTTTATTTGCATGTAATAATCATTATTTAAAGAAAAACATGATGTTAGCAAAACCTGGGTGGCCATTACGATGACTTGTTTTAAATTGTCCTCATATTTGCTGCATTTATTTAAATGGAATCCTGTACTGTAAGAAAGATACTGTCCCAAATCAATCACCCCACTGGATCGTCCACTGCGCAGTCGTAGAGATGATCCAGTCACATAAGGACCCAACACGTGAATTTCCTTACTTCACCATACAATCATTTCTCATGTGACGGGACATTCACTCACCTCGTCTAGGTAAATGATAAAAACGCCTTTCTGGAAGGAAACTTTCTTCACCACATCTAATTTCAGGAGCTGTAAAAGGTTGGAATGTAAATATATTTCTTTCAATGTATTTGGTTGTGTCCTATTTTCTTTACCAACTGTCCCCAATCTATGACTGCGCTGTCAGTGCATGCTCGAGAAGTGGAAAGCCACAAATGTAACATACAATTTTGCTTCAAGCTTTAGAGCACAAATTTCAAACGTACAATCACCTGCCCCTGCAGCCAAAAATATGTCACCAATTCAATGTTTCCAACCAAACGTCTTGTACATGCCTCATCACGTCTATACTGAAATATCTCCATTTGTGGCCTCCGCACTAACAGTTTTTCATCCCTCTAATCCACCATCAAGTCAATTTACAAAACTCCACTGCCTATAACTGTCCTCTCCATACACATCTGCCCTAATCTACTGATACTGTGCCTCCACACAATCTCCAGTATATAACCTGTCCTCTCCATACATCTCTGTCCTAATCTCCTGATACCTCCACACAATCTCCAGTATATAACCTGTCCTCCCCATACATCTCTGCCCTAATCTCCTGATAAATCCGCACACATAATCTCCAGTATATAACCTCTCCTCTCCATACATCTCTGCCCTAATCTCCTGATACCTCCCACACAATCTCCAGTATATAACCTGTCCTGTCCATACATCTCTGCCCTAATCTCCTGATACCTCCCACACAATCTCCAGTATATAACCTGTCCTCTCTATACATCTCTGCCCTAATCTCCTAATACTTCCCCACCCAATCTCCAGTATGTAACCTGTCCTCTCCATACATCTGACCTAATCTCTGGATACCTCCCCACACAACTTCCAGTATATAACCTCTCTTCTCCATACATCTCTGCCCTAATCTCCTGATACCTCCCCACACATAATCTCCAGTATATAACATGTCCTCTCCATACACCTCTGCCATAATCTCCTAATACCTCCACACACATAATCTCCAGTATATAACCCATCCTCTCCACACATCTCTGCCCTAATCTCCTGATAAATCCGCACACAAAATCTCCAGTATATAACCTGTCCTCTCCATACATCTCTGCCCTAATCTCCTGATACCTGTCCTCTCCATACATCTCTGCCCTAATCTCCTGATACCTCCCACACATAATCTCCAGTATATAACCTGTCCTCTCCATACATCTCTGCCCTAATCTCCTGATAAATCCGCACACATAATCTCCAGTATATAACCTGTCCTCTCCATACATCTCTGCCCTAATCTCCTGATACCTGTCCTCTCCATACATCTCTGCCCTAATCTCCTGATAAATCCACACACAATCTCCAGTATATAACCTGTCCTCTCCACACATCTCTGCCATAACCTCCTAATACCTCCACACATAATCTCCAGTATATAACCTGTCCTCTCCATACATCTTTGTCCTAATCTCCTGATACCTCCCCACACAATCTCCAGTATATAACCTGTCCTACCCAAACATCTCTGCCCTAATCTCCTGATAATTCTTCACACATAATCTCCAGTATATAACCAGTCCTCTTCATACATCTCTGTCCTAATCTCCTGATTCCTCCCCACACAATCTCCAGTATATAACCTCTCCATACATCTGTCCTAATCTCCTGATATCTCCCCACACAATCTCCAGTATATAACCTCTCCTCTCCATACATCTCTGCCCTAATCTCCTGATACCTCCCCACACAATCTCCAGTATATAACCTCTCCATACATCTGTCCTAATCTCCTGATATCTCCCCACACAATCTCCAGTATATAACCTCTCCTCTCCATACATCTCTGCCCTAATCTCCTGATACCTCCCCACACAATCTCCAGTATATAACCTGTCCTCTCCACACATCTCTGCCCTAATCTCCTGACACCTTCCCATACATATTCTCCAGTATATAACCTGTCCTCTCCATACATCTCTGCCCTAATCTCCTGATACCTCTCCACATGTAATCTACAGTATATAACCTGTCCTCTCCATACATCTCTGTCCCAATCTCCAGATACCTCAGTCTCCACACAATCTCCAGGATATAACCTGTCCTCTCCATACACGTCTTCACTAATCTCCTGATACCTCTCCACATGTAATCTCCAGTATATAACTTGTCCTCTCCATACGTCTCTGCCCTAATCTCCTGATACCTCCCCACACATAATCTCCAGTATATAACCTGTCCTTTCCATACATCTCTGTCCTAATCTCCTGATACCTCCCCACACAATCTCCAGTATATAACCTGTCCTCTCCATGCATCTGTCCTAATCTCCTGATTCCTCCACACACAATCTCCAGTATATAACCTGTCCTCTCCATACATCTGTCCTGATCTCCTGATACCCCCTCCACACAATCTCCAGTATATAACCTGTCTTCTCCATACATCTCTGCCCTAATCTCCTAATATCTCCCCACACAATCTTCAGTATATAACCTCTCCTCTCCATACATCTCTGCCCTAATCTCCTGATATCTCCCCACACAATCTCCAGTATATAACCTGTCCTCTCCATACATCTCTGCCCTAATCACCTGATATCTCCCCACACATAATCTCCAGTATATAACGTGTCCTCTCCATACATCTCTGCCCTAATCTCCTGATACCTCCTCATACATATTCTCCAGTATGTAACTTGTCCTCTCCATACATCTGTCCTAATCTCCTGGTACCTCCCCACACAATCTCCAGTATATACCTTGTCCTCTCCACACATCTCTGCCCTAATCTCCTGATAACTCTCCACATGTAATCTCCAGTGTATAACCTTTCCTCTCCATACATCTCTGTCCTAATCTCCAGATACGTCTCCACACAATCTCCAGGATATAACCTGTCCTCTCCATACACGTCTGCCCTAATCTCCTGATACCTCTCCACATGTAATCTCCAGTATATAACTTGTCCTCTCCATACATCTCGGTCCTAATCTCCTGATACCTCCATACACAATCTCCAGTATATAACCTGTCCTCTCCATACATCTCTGCCCTAATCTCCTGATACCTCCCACACATAATCTCCAGTATATAACCTGTCCTCTTCATACATCTCTGTCCTAATCTCCTGATACCTCCATACATAATCTCCAGTATATAACCTGTCCTCTGCATACATCTCTGTCCTAATCTCCTGATACCTCCATACATAATCTCCGGTATATAACCTGTCCTCTGCATACATCTCTGTCCTAATCTCCTGATACCTCCATACATAATCTCCAGTATATAACCTGTCCTCTCCATACATCTCTGTGTGTGGGGAGGTATTAGGAGATTAGGACAGAGATGTATGGAGAGGACAGGTTATATACTGGAGATTATGTATGGAGGTATCAGGAGATTAGGACAGAGATGTATGCAGAGGACAGGTTATATACCGGAGATTATGTATGGAGGTATCAGGAGATTAGGGCAGAGATGTATGGAGAGGACAGGTTATATACTGGAGATTATGTGTGGGGAGGTATCAGGAGATTAGGGCAGAGATGTGTGGAGAGGACAGGTGTCACCGGTTCCTTCTCCAGTATCACACAATCAACAGAGCAAGAGAATAGTGAACAATTCCAGAATCTTTATTTAGGCAAAACACGAAAGGTCCATATAATCCACCACTCTGAGGATACAACAGTCCAGAACACGAATGCAGTTCAGTAACTGGATAAAAGTCCAACAATCCAGCAGAGAGGATAACATAGTCCATATACTCTTCTTTCTCTCTGATATCCTCTTCACATCATGGTTCCACACCAGACTGATCTGTCTCTCACCTCCCTGATATTTACAAGTCTCCCTCCTCATTCACAGGTCAGGAGGGGGAAGGTCTCAGGGGCTCATTGTTTCAACAAGTTAGGTCAACATGTCATTAGCATATTAGCAAACAGCATTATTCACTGACCCTGTGGAGAGATAACAATACAGAACTGTGGGGAGAATATCAGATGGCAAATAACTCATCCTACAAGAGAACACCATGAAAATAATTAAAATAGAAATATACACAATAATGATACCCACATAGCATATCACACCATCACAACCGGTTATATACTGGAGATTGTGTGTGGGGAGGTATTAGGAGATTAGGACAATCTCCAGTATATAACCGGTTGTGATGGTGTGATATGCTATGTGGGTATCATTATTGTGTATATTTCTATTTTAATTATTTTCATGGTGTTCTCTTGTAGGATGAGTTATTTGCCATCTGATATTCTCCCCACAGTTCTGTATTGTTATCTCTCCACAGGGTCAGTGAATAATGCTGTTTGCTAATATGCTAATGACATGTTGACCTAACTTGTTGAAACAATGAGCCCCTGAGACCTTCCCCCTCCTGACCTGTGAATGAGGAGGGAGACTTGTAAATATCAGGGAGGTGAGACACAGATCAGTCTGGTGTGGAACCATGATGTGAAGAGGATATCAGAGAGAAAGAAGAGTATATGGACTATGTTATCCTCTCTGCTGGATTGTTGGACTTTTATCCAGTTACTGAACTGCATTCGTGTTCTGGACTGTTGTATCCTCAGAGTGGTGGATTATATGGACCTTTCGTGTTTTGCCTAAATAAAGATTCTGGAATTGTTCACTATTCTCTTGCTCTGTTGATTGTGTGATACTGGAGAAGGAACCGGTGACACCTGTCCTCTCCACACATCTCTGCCCTAATCTCCTGATACCTCCCCACACATAATCTCCAGTATATAACCTGTCCTCTCCATACATCTCTGCCCTAATCTCCTGATACCTCCCCACACATAATCTCCAGTTTATAACCTGTCCTCTCCATACATCTCTGTCCTAATCTCCTGATACCTCCCACACAATCTCCAGTATATCACCTGTCCTCCATACGTCTCTGTCCTAATCTCCTGATACCTCCCCACACATAATCTCCAGCATATAACCGGTCCTCTCCATACATCTCTGCCCTAATCTCCTGATACCTCCACACATAATCTCCAGTATATAACCTATCACCTCCATACATATCTGCCCTAATCTTACCTAATTTTACTAATTATGGAAGCAAATCAAGGTACCAGTGCTGTTGTATTACCTTTATTTCCGTTTGGTCCCATATTATGAATCCTGATAGCATTCCCATTTCAATAACAACCATATTAGTCACATTTCTTAGTCCAATGTAACTGTGGCAAAAGAAATTACAGGTCATGTTTTAAGGATATTTCAGTCATCTGACATCAGGGACAACCTTCCGATGATGAGAATGAAGGGGCCTTCATGGTTTTCCTTCCCAGCTGCGCACCCGGCCATCTGACAGGGAACCACATCAGGTCCCATGAATGAGAATGGAGAAGCGTAGCATTGGGTGGTCGGGTGCGCCACTGTGCAAAAGGGATACTGTGAAGGAGCAACAGAAATGATTGATAGAAAGATAATAGATAGATAAATAGCTAGATGATAGATAGATAGATAGATAGATAGATAAATGATAGATAATAGATGATAGATAGACAACAGATAGATAATACATAGATGATAGAAAATAGATAATTAGATTGATAATAATCTATCATCTATGTATCATCTATCTATTATCTATCTCTCTATTATCTATTAGCTGTCTATTGTCAATCTATTTGATAGATAATAGATAGATAATAGATAGTAGATAGATAAATAGATATGTAGATGATAGCTAGATAATAGATAAATGATATATGATAGACAGATAATAAATAGATAGATATATAATAAATAGATATTAGATAGATAATAGATAGAAAGATAAATGATAGATAATAGATATATCGATTATCTATTTATCTATTTATCTAATAGATGATTGATAGATAATAGAAAGATGATAGATAAATAGATAATAGATAATAGATAGATGATACATAGATAATAGATAGCTAATAGAGAGCTAGAGATATTATAGAAAGATAAATAAACTGAACGATCAATCACAATAATTTGACCAACTCGCACTTTTCTCTACATATTTTCTGTTATTAGTTGAGCGCTGTTGCTGTTGTAGTTTTTTGTTCATCTTTAGGTCAGTGGTATTTTTATTTCTGTGGTTCATTTATATTTTGATAAATAGATTACCTGACTGTTATAACAATAGTAAAAATACAAGAATTCCAGTCACCAAAAACTCTGAAATCAATAGTAAATGCTGATCGGACTTTCACTGGCTCCAAATTGTATTTTGTGACGCTCTGTAAAAAATAAAGGTCAGGAGGTGACTGATGTAATAGAAATGAAAAAAAAAAGTTAAATTAAAAGGAAAATTAACAAGAACAACAAGTCTCCCAAACATTGCAGCTGCCATGTATCACCTCTACCTGCAATGTGCTCAAAACCTGGAGCTTCTGAGGAAATCACTCTAATATCGCAGTGCTTGGTTATGTGCCCTTGGGCTGAGTCTTGTGGGCCAACTTCGCTTTCACCATCCCCTTCCCGACTTTCTGACTCCACCTTCCAATACAAGTTTTGGATCCAACATTTACCCTTCTGTTCCCGGCCTAGATCTGTCCTGACTTTGTCTTTAGCTCAGTCCTCTCAGCTCTCCAGATTCGTTGGAATCTGACATTTAAGAGATTCCCTTTCACCTGAATCCAGAAAAACGGCAGATAGCCTGCTGGATGTAATTTTCTTGATTTTTTTTTTTGAGGGACATGAAGGGATGAAAATAAACTTTAAACAGGATTATAATAACCCATGCCAAGCACACCTCTCATCAGTCCTGCTGCCGCAGCTCCCCAACTGGTCCTCGGACTGCTTCGGATTAGTTTCAGTCTGGATCTTTTGACATGTGACCACATGAGAACTTATTATTGCCAGAAGACCCACACTGAAAACTGTTCTGAAGAGTGGAGGACAAGGCAAGAATGCTGTGGTGTTAGGGAGGGTGAGCTACAGGCTCAGGACGGATGAGATGTGGGCCTAGGGTGTGGGAACTGCTGGCACAGGGCAGATGAGCTGCGGGCACAGAGCTGGTAAGCTGCGGGCACAGGATGAGTGAGCTGGTGGTCTAGGACAGGTGAGCTTTGGGCCCAGGGTGTGAGAACTGTGGGCACAGGGCAGGGGAGCTGCAAGCACAGGGCAGGTGAGCTCCGGACCCAGGGCGGGTGAGCTGTATGCCCATGGTGTGGGAACTGTGGGCACAAGGAAGATAAGCTGCAGGCACAGGGCAGGTGAACTGCGGGCACAGGGTAGGAGAGATGAGGGCACAGGGTAGGAGAGCTGAGGGCACAGGACAAGTGAGCTGGTGGCCCAGGAAAGGTGAACTTTGGTCCCAGGGTGAGAACTGTGGGCCCTGGGCAGGTGAGCTGCGACCACAGGGCATGTGAGCTGCGGGCCCAGGGCGGGTGAGCAGCGGGCCCAGGACGGGTGAGCTGTATGCCCACGGTGTAGGAACTGTGGGCACAGAGAAGATGAGCTGCGGTCCCAGGGCAGGTGAGCTGTGGGCCCAGGGTAGGAGAGCTGCGGGCACAGGACAGGTAAGCTGCAGACCCAGGATAAGTGAGCTGGTGGCCTGGAAGAGGTGAACTTTGGGCCCAGGGTGTGAGAACTGTGGGCACAGGGCAAGTGAGCTGCGGGCCCAGGACGGGTGAACTGGAGCCCCAGGATGGGTGAGCTGGAGGCCCAGGGTGAGTGAGCTGCGGACACAGGGCAGGTAAAATGAAAACTGAACTCTGATTGACTACTATTAGCAACACTTTTACTGTAGACCAGTTCTGATAAATGATTCCCGATAAGCATCATCCTGTGCAAACTTCACAAGAAAACTAGGCCCCATTCATCAAAACAGTCTAAAAGGAGAACTATCTTTGTATCTCATACAAACAATCAATGTCCATCTTTCATTTTGCTAGAGTAACCATTAACAGCTCAGGTTTCATTTTTTTAAACAGCTCTGGTAAAATAAAAGCAGCGCTGGGATTGGTTGCTATGGACGATCGGTTTACTGGGTGACAGATGTGATGAATGCGGCTTTATTCGGTACAAAGAACATTTTAGGCCTCATTTATGAAAACTGAGCCTGGCTTTCACTTTTTTATGCAGTTCTGGCAAACTATAAGCTGCGCTGTGATTGGTTGCTGTGGCAGTTTATCTTATAGTCCTCTCAGGGGGTCAGTGCTTGGGACCCACAAATGCATATATGAAGCCCTTCGTGAGTCACCTGGACATGCACGCATCCATTTCCTTCGACGAGCAGCCTGTATTTCCCGGGGAGGTTTGGTAGTGGCGACTTCTGGAGGACAAGACGATTGGTTTGATCCACCCTGAACGTCGCCACAGTTGTCTTGCCGTTATAAACCGTAATGCCCAAGGAACTTCCCGAGTTGAACGTAAGAGCCATGTACTTGGCCACAGCCTGAATGGCAACGACCGTGTCCTGTGAGAGGCAGAGATTAATACTGTACAAGAAGAAGATGGCGCAAAAGACGCCAAACATTCTGGAAACTTTACCTGCGTGGAGCCATATCCCCCCTGGGGACTCTGCTGTTTGATCAACCAAATGACAATTCGACGGGCTTTACTGATGTCACTTGCCGTAATCGCGGAGCCAGTAAGTAACGCCAGCACAACGT
This sequence comes from Ranitomeya variabilis, assembly GCF_051348905.1. Taxonomy (NCBI): domain Eukaryota; kingdom Metazoa; phylum Chordata; class Amphibia; order Anura; family Dendrobatidae; genus Ranitomeya; species Ranitomeya variabilis. The sequence continues at coordinate 24,332,374 of NC_135235.1, forward strand.
ATGCGCTTAACTCCACGCTGGCGGTGCCTTGATAGTTCTGAAGAGAGTACGTCCAGTACAAGTCGTCTCCTGAGTGAGAGACATGCCGCGTGGACGTCAACAACAGGCATAATATATTTGATGACATAGGGATAAAAAAAAAAAACTTTATCCAACCACCACTACAAAAATGGAAGATTTCCGACATTTTCTCACCTGGCAAAAAACAACCACTGCGGACCTAAATCCACAGTCAATCTCCATATCCATCATGTAGAATTATATAGTGGTTTTAATTCAAGTATTCCTATCAATTTTAACCTACAGTTGACATCAAAAATTATCCCTAAGATTTATTAGCAAAATTTACAAAGTTTCTGCTGTTTGCAATAAACTAATGAAACAAGAACACCACAACTACAGTAGCTCAACACGACTACTATAACAAATGCTTTCTCCAAATTCAGCACGAAATGCCACTTTTACTGACTACTACAGTCTCAGAATAGTGCACACCCTTCATGACCAGCGTCTTTAATACTTAGCAGAGCCTTTCTAGCTCTTATGACTTGCTGACCCTCTGACTGTCGTGACCTGATGCATAGCCAGACAGCAGCATCTAGCAGCGTTCCTGTGGAATCTTAGCCCATTGCTCGTGGGATATGGCCTCCTGGTTGCTAATATTTTTCGGTTGTCAAGAGAGTGGTCCAAGAAGTTAGGACATTGGTCAAAGTTTTCAAGTAACTACAAACCACCTGAAGCAGGTTTCAGTGTGCATAGTATGGTACATATTAAACAATGAAGTTCCTTTTGTCCGAACTTCAAGACGCCACCTCCACTGACTCAAAGCACACAAAAAATCACCTTCAATATGTTCAAAACCATATAAATAAGCCACACAAGTTTAGCCGCTCTTTCGTGTCGACTGATTAATCAAAACATTAACTTTTCAGGCTTATAGGTCAGCGATAAGTTTGAAAAAAGGAAGAATGAAGCCGATGCTGAAAAGGACAACCTCACTAAAATGATTGGTGGCAGTTTGGGGATGCCTACAGTGATGAATAGCAGTGGCACGTTGCCTAAAATGACCCTACAGTGAAGTATAGCAGTGTTCGGTGGTCTACAGTGACGCATAAGTTTCCAGGGTCAGAAGAAGCAATTAGATTATTGATGACTACAGGGAAACATGGCAGTGACTCAGATGACTACAGAGAAACGTGGTGATGGCTCGGTGATGCCTACAGTGAAGGCTGCTGATGGCTTACTGATGCCTACAGTGAAGTATGACGATAGCTCAATGCTGCCTACTGTGAAGTATGGTGGTGGCTTGGCGATGAAGACAATGAAACATTGCAAGGACTTGGTTATGTCTATAGTGAATCATGGCGGTGTCTACAACTGCAACAATCTCAGAGAGGTGTCCAGGTGACCACAGAAGTTACTACCTAAACAGGTTGAAGGTTGCAAGCAAGTTCACTGCAGTTAACTAAAGAAGTAGAAAGCCAAATGGGGGTGAGTGTTTCCCGTCACCCATGCACGGGTGTCGTCCATGAAGGAAGCCTCTCCTAAAGTCCATGCACAAAAAAGCCACCTATTATTTGCCAGGGTCCATGCTGAAAAATATGAAGACTACTGGAACATTATACTCTGGAGGGATGAGACCAAGATAACTGTTTTTGGAACGGATGGTTTCAAAATTGTATGGTGTAAAGGTGAGGAGTCCAAAGTCCCTTGGCAGACGTGCACTTCTGCAACATGACTGATCCAAAACACACGTCTAAGGCCACTGCTGCATTTCTGAAGAACAGGGTGAATGCGATTCAGTGGCCAAGTGTCTCCTGATCTGACCCCAACCGAACACTTATGTGGAATTCAGAAGAGACAAGTTGTCATCTAACTTTTTAAAGGGGGTGTACTGATTTCTGGTGATCATAGAAAATTTTCTCTTTTCCTTGTTCATTTCCAAAAGAAGAAAATTTTGCAAATTTTGCTGGTAAACTGAATTAGCAATGAGGGTTGAATCATCTCCATCGCATCTGTAGGTGCTACAAAAAGTCAAATTCATTGTGAAAACATGTTTCCATGTGGCAGAACTTCCTTACAGATTTTGCTACTGTAGATGAGTAAAATACAAAAAAAAAAAACTATACACTTCTCTCCTGGTGCTTCCGTGAAAGCTTTGCCTGATCCCCTTTGTACAACCGGCCTTCTGCAATAATGTTTCAACATCTCTAATTGGATTAGTGACATGGAAGGAGACATCATCACAGGAGAACAGATGCATAAAGACTAGCAGGGATCGGTCAAAGGACCTCTCAGAGAGTTTCAGGTCTTAGACAATCTCTGTTTCCCCACAGCAGTTTACTTTAAAAAAAAAAAAAAGCCTTACTCACCCTTCCCAGGTCCAGCACTGAGTCTCTGCTGTTGCTCCAAGTGACTATGGTTGTCTGCAGCACTGATGTCACGTTGACAGCGCTGCAGACAATAACGGAGCCCAGTGTCTCGTGCGGTCATCTCAGGCAGAGCGGCTGCGCTTACTTATTGGCTGCAGTGCTGTTGATATATTGTAGGCGCTGCGGACAATAACAGACACCGGGAGCAGCGTTGGAGACTCCACGTTTTTTTTTTCAAGCAAACTGAAGCCATTAAGACAGGGTTTTCCAAATTTCAAATTTATTTTGTTTTTTTTTTTTTCCCACTTTAAACTTTTTGAAAGAAACATTTTCTAGACTTTCCTTTGAACACAGCAGTGGATTTAGATTTCACCACCTAACTCGATGAAAATTCACAATAAATTCCCAACATTAATTTTCTACTGATTTAACATATTTAATGTAAAACCATTTGGGAGCAGATTTTTTTTGCACTGTGGGAATGAGATTTGTTAAAATCTCATCCATTTTGATGCTACCGACTCAAAAATTCCTCCAAAATTCGGACACAAATTCCACATTGTATCTTCCCTGTGTGAACATGTTCTAAAACCACGGAAGGCTCTATGGCAATACTATGTGCCACATTACTTATAGGGGGCGTATAAAATGCAATTTCAAAATTCTTGCCATACCAATACCCAGAGTTGTTTAAGGAGGACAAGTCCCCTGTCCTTCCCAACCAACAGTTCCATAACTTGGTAAAGAAGAAGAAATGCCCTTTCCACCACAACATTGATGGGAATGGCGTAATCATCCGACAACTACCCCGCAGTGCCACTTACTCTACAAATCTATGGCCGCCATCATACATGATACCCCGTCGCCCACACACCCTGGTTACCTGAGGACTCCGCAACTAGAAAAAGTTTGTTCAGAAGCATCTGCTTGGTTGCCACGTCATCGGCCAGTGCAAAGGTGTACGCCATCAGCGCCATGGTGTACGGATTGGTAATGTCCGGAGCTAGGATTATCAAACATGAGAGCCCCAGAGCCACTATAGGGTCCTGGTAGATTTAGGAGACACATTATTATTATTATTATTATTATTATTTCCTATGTTTTCTGCATCCTATAACACCCATGGATGACATTAACGATACTGACATTTTGAACAAAAAAAAGTGTCTCAATCGTCGCCCTTTTTAGCGGGAATGCAAAGCCAGTGTTTTCACTATGGCCCTAAAATGTGGATGCATGCCCCTGTTCCATACTTCTGCACTACCCGCCAGGTATCAGGGAAACATGCCCTTCATTTTACTCACAGTGGACGGCTTGCCAGCTTCCAAGAAAGCCGTCATGAGATAACAGCTGTGTGAGACGTCGTCTTCCACCCCACCCTGGAACGAATACAATATATTCATATCACAGTCACAGGGAACTTTATATCAGGCTCTCGTTTCATTATATATTTATTAAAATTCTAGAATTCAAGTTAAAATCTACAAATTTATTACTAGTTCTCATATAAGGCTACTCATGCAACAATACATAGGAGCAGTATTATAGTAGTTGTATTCTTGTACATAGGGGCAGTATTACAGTAGTTATATTCTCGTACATAGGGGCAGTATTATAGTAGTTATATTCTCGTACATAGGAGCAGTATTATAGTAGTTATATTCTTGTATATAGGGGGCAGTATTATAGTAGTGATATTCTTGTATACAGGAGGCAGTATTATAGTAGTTATGTTCTTGTACATAGGGGCAGTATTATAGTAGTTATATTCTTGTACATAGGAGCAGTATTATAGTAGTTATATTATTGTACATAGGAGCAGTATTATAGTAGTTATATTCTTGTATATAGGGGCAGTATTATAGTAGTTATATTCTTGTATACAAGAGGCAGTATTATAGCAGTTATGTTCTTGTACATAGGGGCAGTATTATAGTAGTTATATTCTTGTACATAGGGGCAGTATTATAGTAGTTATATTCTTTTACATAGGGGCAGTATTATAGTAGTTATATTCTTGTATACAGGAGGCAGTATTATAGTAGTTATATTCTTGTACATAGGGAGCAGTATTATAGTAGTTATATTCTTGTACATAGGGGGCAGTATTATAGTAGTTATATTCTTGTACATAGGAGCAGTATTATGGTAGTTATATTCTTGTACATAGGGGCAGTATTATAGTAGTTATATTCTTGTACATAGGAGCAGTATTATAGTAGTTATATTCTTGTACATAGGGGGCAGTATTATAGTAGTTATATTCTTGTACATAGGAGTAGTATTATAGTAGTTATATTCTTGTACATAGGGGCAGTATTATAGTAGTTATATTCTTGTACATAGGGGCAGTATTATAGCAGTTATATTCTTGTACATAGGAGCAGTATTATAGTAGTTATATTCTTGTACATAGGGGCAGTATTATAGTAGTTATATTCTTGTACATAGGGGCAGTATTATAGTAGTTATATTCTTGTATATAGGAGGCAGTATTATAGTAGTTATATTCTTGTACATAGGAGCAGTATTATAGTAGTTATATTCTTGTACATAGGAGCAGTATTATAGTAGTTATATTCTTGTACATAGGAGCAGTATTATAGTAGTTATATTCTTGTACATAGGGGCAGTATTATAGTAGTTATATTCTTGTACATAGGGGCAGTATTATAGTAGCTATATTCTTGTATATAGGAGGCAGTATTATAGTAGTTATATTCTTGTACATAGGGGCAGTATTATAGTAGTTATATTCTTGTACATAGGGGCAGTATTATAGTAGCTATATTCTTGTACATAGGGGCAGTATTATAGTAGTTATATTCTTGTACATAGGAGGCAGTATTATAGTAGTTATATTCTTGTACATAGGGGCAGTATTATAGTAGTTATATTCTTGTATATAGGAGGCAGTATTATAGTAGTTATATTCTTGTACATAGGAGCAGTATTATAGTAGTTATATTCTTGTACATAGGAGGCAGTATTATAGTAGTTATATTCTTGTACATAGGAGCAGTATTATAGTAGTTATATTCTTGTACATAGGAGGCAGTATTATAGTAGTTATATTCTTGTATATAGGAGGCAGTATTATAGTAGTTATATTCTTGTACATAGGAGCAGTATTATAGTAGTTATATTCTTGTACATAGGAGCAGTATTATAGTAGTTATATTCTTGTACATAGAAGCAGTATTATAGTAGTTATATTCTTGTACATAGGGGCAGTATTATAGTAGTTATATTCTTGTACATAGGAGCAGTATTATAGTAGTTATATTCTTGTACATAGGGGCAGTATTATAGTAGTTATATTCTTGTACATAGGGGCAGTATTATAGTAGCTATATTCTTGTACACAGAGGGGAGTATTACAGTAGTTGTACTCTTGTACATGTGGAGCAATATAATCTTAGTCAAATTCTTGTTCATAATGGGAAAAATATAATTATGCTTCTGTCCAAGAGGTTCAAAATCAGTTGAGCTGATTGTGGTATTGTGAATGATTTCACCTTAATTACAGCTGTGTTTGTTAATGTGTGACTTTGTGGCTACATAAGGCGAAGCTTGTGTTCTTTTATCAGTGTTACCTTCATGTTTGTGTGAATCACTATCCCTCGAATGATGAAGCAGCCATCCGGTTGCTGCTGTTGCCCGAGCCATACCAAAGCCTCGTTTATCACATTAATATCAATAAACATGTAGAAGAAGGCCTTCCAGAAACACTTAACCACGAGTGCGGAGAGCCTAGGGACACAGACAGTTCTATAAGTGACAAGTAGGATGAAAATCCTTAGAGTAAATCAGAGTAGAATGGAAAACATCGGACATTGTGGAAATGGAATATAAAGCTGCCCGAGAGGAAAATAGGAAGACACAGATCTTGGTGGGGAGAAAGTCTGCCGGTGGATGACGATATTCCCTTTCTGTCCATAGAGGGCTGAACAATCAAGCAGATTACACCAGTTTTCTGCTGCAAAATTGCTTGAAATGTTGCAAAATTTTTGTGCTACTCGCAATTGTGCAAAACTTTTTTCTGCTTTTGGCTTTTTCACAAGTGATGGCAAACTCGGCCAACTCATGGAAAGGCGCATGGCCAAACAAGCCCAACAAATTCATCATCATTTACTCCATAAGAGTGACGTAAACTGCAACCGAAGTATATGGCGGTTCCAAGCAGCACCTAAAGAAGCACCACATTCATTAAGAGGTGCGCAGTCCTGATGAGGTGTGCACTGGAGCAAGATGCACCAAATTCATCAAGACCGGCGAAGAAAATGGCAATCTTGATGAATCAGGGCAATATTAACCAAAGCTTTGTGTAGGTTAATAAGTTAAAGGGAACCTGTCACCAGGTTTGGCCAATATGAGATACGGCCACCACCTTTCAGGCCTGATGTACAGCATTTTATGATATTGTATATCTGTCCCCAACCCTACCTGCAGGACAAGGAAAATAACTTATTATACTCACTTTCGGGGCGGTCCGGCCCGAGGGGCGTCGCTGGTCTTGGTCCGGCTCTTCCCTTCTCCTCGTGATGGACATACCCCTCTCCCCTCCTGATCTGTTGTGTTATCATCATTGTTTATGTGTCCTTGTCTTATGTGTTTTATTCTTTTTATGTCTACGTCTTTATGTATGTATATTTCTTTAACAAAGTATTGTCATATTATTTGTGATATTGTCCCTTTTTTGGTTTTCTGTTTATTTTGGTATTCCGGGTTATTGCCAATATATATATATATTTCTTCCTTCTTCTTGTAGGACTTATTAGGGCAGAGAAGTGCGGACGGCATCTGAAGAAGATGGGAGATGCCGGACCAAGAGGAGCGACACCCCTCAGACCGGACCGCCCCGCAGGTGAGGATAATAAAAGGTCTTTTTCTAGGTTGGGGGCAGATATACAACGTTATAGAATGCTGCATATCAGGGGTGAAAGGCGGTGACCGTATCTCATATCGGTCAAACCTGGTGACAGGTTCTCTCTAAGTAGAAGTCAGGGAGAGTGGGAAGGAGGGAAATTCAGTTGCATTTTGCAAAATTTGCAAAATTTGCTTTTTTGCGCTTTTTTTATTGTATACTTGGAGAAAAGAAAGTTAAAGTCAAGTGAGAGGAGAGGAAATATATTCACCAAGTACTTCCTTCTGGATCACTCATCCCAAATACACTAAATGAGCCATCAGGGTGTTTGTATTGGAGCTGTCGAGCATATCCTGGGGATGGGTGACATTGGGATAGTGGTTAGGGGACTGTACAAGGACTTTGCTATAGAGAACCTCTGAGAATAGAAATAACTCACCATCTTGCAGGTAGGATATGATGGTATCTCTTTGTGTAGTAGTCAACTGTCCGGTGACGTCCAGATACAAGAGCACACTTACCATAGGGCAAACGGTTATCATATTCTGCTCTCCGCAGCCGTAGGGCATTGTTATTAGATTGTCAAGGTTTTGCAGTGATAGCCCAAGACCGTCCCCTGCGACAAAATGTTCAGAAGTTGGGATTCTCGTCTGGACTATTGTAACTCTCTACTAATTGGCCTACCTTTTACCAGACTCTCCCCGCTCCAATCTGTCCTGAATGCTGCTGCCAGGATCATATTCCTCGCCAACCGTTACACCGATGCCTCTACCTTGTGCCAGTCATTACACTGGCTACCCATCCAATCCAGAATCCAGTACAAAACTACTACCCTCATCCACAAAGCACTCCATGGCTCAGCACCACCCTACATCTCCTCTCTGGTCTCAGTCTACCAACCTACCCGTGCCCTCCGCTCCGCTAATGACGTCAGGTTAGCATCCTCAATAATCAGAACCTCCCACTCCCGTCTCCAAGACTTTACACGTGCGGCGCCGATTCTTTGGAATGCACTACCTAGGTTAATACAATTAATCCCCAATCCCCAGTCTTAAGCGTGCACTAAAAACTCATTTGTTCAGATTGGCCTACCGCCTCAACGCATTAACCTAACTATCCCTGTGTGGCCTATTAATAAAAAACAACAACATAATCACGTTCCTCCATCATGTTCTCATACACTTTATGCAGTTAATAGCCCTCTGTGTCTGTACTGTTACATACTTAGGCAGTTAACTGGTTCATGCAGCTTTACATGAACACCCGAGCCTTACACTATGGCTGGTCCAAATAACTAAAGCAATTGTTACCATCCACCTCTCGTGTCTCCCCTTTTCCTCATAGATTGTAAGCTTGTGAGCAGCAGGGCCCTCATTCCTCCTGGTATCTGTTTTGAACTGTGATTTCTGTTATGCTGTAATGTCTGTTGTCTGTATAAGTCCCCTCTATAAGTTGTAAAGCGCTGCGGAATATGTTGGCGCTATATAAATAAAATTATTATTATTATTATTATTATCTACAAATGAGCTTGATTACAATCATTACAGGCAAGAAACCCTAAAGGTCTGTGACCCGAGTATAGAGCGCAATGGAAGCCAAGATCAATCCGAAATATACAAAGTTATTTCCAAAGTTTTTAGGTAAACTTCACTTTGGCCGGTTTGTACATTTAATACATAACACATCGATTTAGCTCTTAGATCTTTGATGGAATATGTGTCATCTTACCCATCACGACAATACTCGCGCTCTGAGTATTCTCCACCCATACTCTTGGAAGAGAAACTGCGAATGATCTATCTATTCTGGGAACAGTATCTAGAAAAAGAAGAACAGATATGGTTACCAAGTCTCCCAAAAGTAATGTTAAACAAAAGAACAAAATGTAACTAAAATTAAATTCTTTTTTTAATAGTTGTCTATCTACAGGTGCTTCTCACAAAATTAGACTATCATCAAAACGTTAATTTATTTCAATCCTTCAATACAAAAAGTGGAACTCATATTCTATAGAGTCATTACACACAGTGATGCATTTCACGTGTTTATTTCTGTTAATGTTGATGATTATGGCTTACAGCCAATGAAAACCCAAAAGTCATTAACTCAGTAAATTAGAATAATTAATAAAAAAAAAACTCCTACAAAGGCTTCCTAAGTGTTTATAAAGGTCCCTTAGTCTGTTTCAGTAGCTCCACAATCATGGGGACGACTGCTGACCTGACAGATGTCCAAAAGGCGTCACTGACACACTCCACAAGGAGGGTATTATTTTTATTTATTATTATACATTTTTATAGCGCCATTTATTCCATGGTGCTTTACATGTGAATACAGGGCAAATATAGACAAATACATTAAACATGAGCAAAAAACAAGGCACAGAGGTACATAAGGAGAGAGGACCCTGCCCGCGAGGGCTCACAGTCTGCTGGGGATGGGTGAGGATACACTAGGAGAGGGTAGAGCTGGTTGTGCGGCGGTTCAGTAGGTTGAGGATCACTGCAGGCTGTAGGCTTGTCGGAAGAGGTGGGTCTTCAGGTTCTTTACAAAGGTTTCTATGGTAGGCGAGAGTCTGATGTGTTGGGGTAGAGAGTTCCAGAGTATGGGGGAAGCACGGGAGAAGTCTTGGATGCGGTTATGAGAAGAAGAGATGAGAGGGGAATAGAAAAGGAGATCTTGAGAGGATCGGAGGTTGCATGTAGGTCAAGAGGAAGATGAGAGACACCAGACCCAACAATGCAGATGAGCTGAAGGCTGCTATCAAAGCAACCTGGGCTTCCATAACCCCTCAGCAGTGCCACAGGCCGATCGCCTCCAGGTCACGCAGCATTGATGCACTAATTGATGCGAAAGGAGCCCCGACCAAGTATTGAGGGCATTTACTGAACATACATTTCAGTAGGGAACATTTCCGATTTTACAATCATTTTTCAAGCTGGTGTTATAAAGTATTCTAATTTACTGAGATGATGACTTTTGGGTTTTCATTGGCTGTAAGCCATAATCATCAATATAAACAGAAATAAACATGTAAAATAGATCACTCTGTGTGTAATGACTCGATATAATATGTGAGATTCACTCTTTGTATTGAAGAACTGAAATAAATTAACTTTTTGATTACATTCTAATTTTGTGAGAAGCTCCTGTATGTATAGAAAGTCATACATGATTAAATAGATCTCAGACCTCATGAGAATGGTGTACTTGCTGTGAAAATACTGTTTGACTGTTTCAACTCAATCTCCGCCCACCTAACCTGATTGAGAGCTCCTCAAGGTACCTCCTTCCTGCTACTGGATATCCACATACCTACTTTGATTGACAGCTCCTCAGTGTCCCTCCTCCCAGCTGCTTTCAATCAGCCCACCCAACCTAATTGTCAACTGCTCAATGTACCTCCTTCCTTCTGCTGCTGAGTCTCCACCCACCTAGCCTGATTGGCGGCTCATCTGTGTCCCTTCTGCTGCTAAATCTAAACTTACCTCATCCAATTACCAGTTCATCAGTGTCCCTCCTTCCTCCCTACTGCCAAATCTCCGCCCACCTAGCCTGATTGACAGCTCCCCAGTGTCCCTCCTCCCTGCCATTCTCACACTGCTCAGTACAAGCTGCACCTGCCAGTCAGAAAGGACGAGCGGAGACTGAATACACTTGGACTCATGAGCTCTCACTCTATAGCGGGACAGTCTGACAGATTGTTCCAGTAAGTACACAAACCCATCAGGTCACAGATCTATTTCATAATGTACACAGTTTGTATTGTGAATTCTACTTCATGTTATAAAGAGAAACGTTCGACTGAAAGTCTTTTCCACTGTTCTATTTTAGCAAACTTAATGTTTTATTTGCAGCAGTTTTCCATTATTTTTGCTGTATTTTTGTGCATTTTTGCCACTAAGTGCATGCTCTAAGTGCAGATTTGTTTTCCATGTGTTTTCCCACAGGCTTCTCTAAAAAGAAAAAAAAAAAAACATTCAAAAGGGCATTTATAAAACAAAAAAAAATACACATGAAAGTCATAACATTTTATTCGGAAAGAAAAAAACACTGCAAAAAATACAGTGGGAAAACAACTTTATGTTCCCAAACAGTTTTTTTGTGAAAAAAAAAATGCTTAAAACTGATTTCCGATTGATTTCAATGGAACAATGTACCTGTATTGGACACAACTCATTTTTTATCATTGTTTCTTTCGCGCATGAAAAAAACCGCAATGCCAATTATATTAGTGTGTTTTCGGCATGGAGAACACTACAAACTTGCCCATTAAATTATTTGGAAACAGAATGAAGTGATTTCATACAAAAAAACAAACAAACAATGAAAACTACAGAAAAACTGTATAAAAAATTAATGTGAACTAAGACAATTTTTCATAGTTTTTTCTTTTTTTGCTGACATTCTTTACGCTCTAGTGCTATAACGAAGCTTAGAGAAAAAAAAACTTAAAGGGAATCCGTCAGCAAGTTCTTACTATGATATGTAAGAGAAGCATGATGAAGGGGCAGAGACCCTGATTCAAGCAATGTGTCACTTACTGGGCTGCAGTATTCAAACAATCCCTGTTTTTGCAGCTGCAGATGTTGCAGTGCTCCGAACGCTGAGCTGTGTATAACAGCTCAATGGCAGCTTACTGTGCACACTGTCAGCAAGCTGCCAATCCGTGGTGGGGGCAGGGTTACACAGATTAGCCTGGCTGGCTTGCAGGTGACACTTAGTCCTGCAGTGATAATCTCCTGCTGATAAAACACTGATTGTATTGAAACTATATCAAGCTGCTGAGAAAGTGACATCACTGGAATCAGGCTCTCTGCTAGAGGGGAGTAAATAAATTGAAGTGGGATTGAATTCTAGTTAAATTTTACAAAGATCCACATTGGTCAAAATGTGGATTTTTTTTTTTTATTTGCTCTTGCGAGGATTCAACAAAATGGCCATTTTCTGAACTATAAAGTGTCCTCAATCCATTAAAAAAAAAAAAAATTTAAATCATATACTCAACTCACTGCTCACTTTTCCGGCCCCTCAACTACTCATCGCCACCCGTCCGCCCCTCGCTGCATTGTCTCATGTACGCTGGAACCATCGAGTCTCTCGCGCTGCACCGGCCTTAAGTGGGTCATTGCCCCCAGGATTGTTCTGCACAGATGTACGGGAAGTCAACAGTGTCATAACATCACAACGTGCACCTCTGACCTCCCAAGAGGCTTTGAAGGACCCTCCCGGGCGCCCTGAAAGCCGGAAGTCCGGTGGAGTGCGAAAGGGCCCAAGATTGACACCAGCTGGGGGTCAGATGATCCGGCGAGGACCGGATGGGTTGCGGTGAGTAGTGGGGAGGCCAGAAAAGTGAGTGGAAGGTGGGAATAACGATTTTTATTATTTTTTTACACACTATATTTATTACACTCTAGGGTCTGGAGAGACCCCCACAGCATAATAAGGAACATTAAATTTTTAGAGAATAACGTCTCCGCTAATTTCTCGAAAAAAAATTGCAAGATCAGGTGAATTCGATTTTTGCCTGATCCTCTCAAAACCCACAACCAAGCTGTATAGATATATATATGATCTGTACATGATCTGAGTGTTACCGTTCGGACATATGTACGCATTTTCAGCATGTTCTTTTGGGACGCCTCTGGCCTGGATAACAGAGAAGAATGATAAACCATGTAAATGTGAACCATGTTCCAATCCTTCCCGCTGTTACTTGTAGTACTTGATACGTATACGCCTCCTAAGATCTTACTTTTACCAGAAGTTTTCTTTCCACTATGTCTAGATGTCCCTCATGGGGCACAACTATCGGTCTCCCGTCACAGGGTTCATCGCTGGCCACGGCTTCAACTCTCACAACGATGTCTATCAAGCCTACAAACACATAAAACCCCCATGAAATACATCATAAAAATATCTCAAAAAGGGGTCGTATCACTACCCCCGACCCACTGATTTTACTAAATTATTCTTTTTCACAGGAAATTTGGGAGAACACTGTATCAGATCGGTGCCTCTTTCACTCCTCCTGGCAATGTTTGAGTAAATGGACACCTGGGTGTTACCAGTCGGGGGGCTGTCCCTACACGCTGACAGTTTCCAATCCGGGCTGCCAGAATCGGACTCTGTTAACACCCAACCATACACAAAACACGGAAAAAAATACCCCAATAATTATTTTCCAAATTTTCATATTTTTCTTCTTTTTATTTTATTTTGTATCATATCACATTTAAAATTGGGAAATGTATATAGAAATCTTCGCAGGAGCTCAGCCTTATCCACCTCCTCCTCACTGTCCTGTGTTCTCCCCCATTTTTTGTTTGCCATGTTTTTGTTATTATAATTTACATTTTTTTTGTCATTAAAAGTCATATTTTAACTCCCCACAATTTAGCGGATGCTTGTACCCCCTTGTTTTTCCTCTGCTTGTTGGCCATCTGCCGGTCTGGAGTCCGCACATCGCATGCTCTTGATGGAGGCCTCAATTGTACTGCACCCGGTGAGCTGAATAATCCCCTTTGCCCTTGTTTTCATCCTCCTTGACACAAACATCTCCCAACAGAGTATCGCAAAATCAGGTTAGTATAAAAATTGGCCCGCTTGCACCACTCATCTCAGGGTATGTTTAGCCAAGAGAAATGGTGCAGAAGTAGTGCCATCAGGAGATGTCAGGTCACTGCTAACCAGAAGCCAGACACATGCGGAATACATGGGTGTGGACGGGAGCAGAGTATAACATATGGTTTACATCAAAGTCTTTGCAAAACAAGTAAAGGAGCTCCACCATAAACCGGTAGCATGTGCCAGACAGGAGCCCGGCGGCATTTACCTGTGGTGATGGCGGTGATATTCCAGATGAAGGTCAATGTTCCATTGGGACAGATACAGCTAGAATTTACACATGGCGGCTGGCATCCTTGCACCGTGAAATTTTGGGAACTCATCAGGGTTATCAGGATCTACGTGACATAAATGGTAAATTACAGAAGGTTACTTTACGGTAAAGAACATATAAAAGATAGTTTTCATTCCTATTAATTAATTTCGGCATTTATTACATTTATATTTGGGACTCAATGAAGTTTAGAATTTGGAATGATTTAGTGATCTGTAAACGGTGCGAGCACATATCGCAGACTCGCTGCTACTGTCCTTCTGCATCAAAGGATGTAAAACCCACCTCATGTTACCGTAACAGCAAAGTGAGCGAGACGCCAAAAGTGTGCTGGTGACAATATAAATGGGCGGAAATTCATCTGCCTTTAACCCCTTGATCCCCGGGCCATTTTCCGTTTCTGCTTTTTGCTCCTCCTTTTTCCACAACTGTAACTTTTTTTTTTTTCATTCAATACGGCCATGTGAGGGCTTGTTTTTGGCATGACAAGTTGTTCTTTTGAATGACATCATTGGTTTTAACATATCGTGTACTGGAAAACGGGAAAAAATTCCAAGTGCTGCGAAATAGCAAAAAAAGTGCAATTCCACAACTGTTTGTTTGTTGTTGTTTTTTTTTGGGGGGGTCGGGGTTTGCCATGTACACCAAATGCTAAACCTGACCTGCTATTATGATTCTCCAGTTCATTTCGAGTTCACAGACACCAAACATGTCAAGGTTCGTTTTCATTTAAGTGTTGAAAAAAAATCCACCAAAATTTGTTTTTTAAAAAAGTGGCGCCATGTTCCGAGACATGTAGCGTCTCCCTTTTTCGTGACCTGGGGCTGGGTGAGGGCTTAGTTCTTGAAAAGCTGACGTTTTTATTGATACAAGTTTGGTGTAGATACAATGTTTTGATCGCCCGTTACTGCTTTTTATTGCAATGTAGCAGCGACCAAAAAAAACTTAATTGTGACGTTTTTAATTTCTTTTTCTCGTTACGCCATTTAGCAATTGGGCTAATTCTTTTTTATATTGATAGATCAGGCAATTCTGAATGCAGCGATACTAAATATGTTTATATTTAAGATTTTATTGTTTTAATTTGAATGGGGTGAGAGTGGGGCGAGTTGAACTTTTATATTTTTTTATTTTTAAAAACATTTTTTTTTACTTTTTGCATGCTTCAACAGTCTCCATGGGAGTCTAGAAGCTGCCAAACCCGATCGGCTCTGCTACACACAGGCGATGATCAGACCACCTGTATGTAGCAGAATTGCTGACTTGCTATGAATGATCGCCGACCACAGGGCGGTTCTCACAGCAATCTGGCAATGACAACCGCAGAGGTCTGCTGCAGACCTCTGGTTGTCATGCCAACTCACGATCATGTGACGGGGTCACCGATTGGCTGAGCCAGTGACGAGCTGCCTGTATGCGTGAGTTAACTAGTTAACAGCCACAGGTGGATCGCGATTCCACCTGCGGCTGTTGCAGGCACATGTCAGCTGTCACCAAACAGGGAGACACCGACATGTGTGTATTATCACGGCACATGTCAGAAAAGAGGGTATGTGCACATGCTGCGGATTCTGCTGCGGATTTTTTTGCAGCGGCTTTGCAAAATTCGCATTGCAAAACCTGCGGTTTTCACTGCGGAACATTGAACATTTTTTTTCGAGCGCGTCGAAATCACTCAGCACCCAAGCATGATCAGATGACAACTTATCCCAGCACGTTCGCTCATCACTAGTACATTTTTGATGTAGCAGATATTTCTGCATCTTTTAGCTAAAGTAGATTACTTGCTTTTTTTGTTCATTGCGTTTTTTATTGCATTTTTTTCTGTGCGTTTTTATCATGTTTTTTACTCTGCGTTTTTTCTCTCTTTTTCTGTGCCATGTAATGTTTTAAATTAAACTGCCAGATTCTTGATACTTCCTGGTATTTGGCATAGACAAAACTTTATTGATACAGTCATGTGCGAATTACATGCATTTGTAGCGCGTTTCCACAGCAGAAAGGCACTGAAAACGCATGCGTATATACCGGCAAGAGGGATTGACCTGATGCAAATTTGAAAAATACACCGCAGGTCAGTTTCTTGCACCATAAAAAAAAAACATAGTGGGAATGAGACTAATCCCATCGATTCTGCTAGAATTGTAAGACGCTTCGATAAAAAAAACAGCGTCAAAAACTCACCAGAAACTCCTCATGGGAATGTAATTTAATATTTGAAATCTGCTCCAAAATCTGCAAGGATGTTTTGTCACAAGTGAACAAAATGGATTGAAATTGGCCAATTTAGGCTGCAAATTTTGCATGAAAATTTCACCATTTGCAGTGCAGAATCCATGTCAAAATTCACAAGTCTGGATTTTAATGCAGATTTGCAGAAAAATCCAACAAGAAATATTTTTATGTGTTAACATATCCAAATCTTAACTATTAGGGTCCCTTTCCACTTGCAAGATAAAAAACGGTCCGTAATCTGGACCGAAAAAACGGATGGAACGTATGCGATTTTCATGCGAGTGTCATGCGAGTACAATGCGATTTTTAATCGCATCATCCGTTTTTTATAATCGCATCATCCGTATGACATCCGTATTACTGTCCGATTTGTACGCACCGGTGTCCTTTGAAAAGCCGGCAATTCAGCGCAGTGTACAGTAAAATCACACTGACAGGTTAGAATAGACTAGATATATACACATAGAATAGGTATATATACATATATATATGTCAGTGAGACACCTATATATGTATATTTATATTTAATGCAGCGCAAGATAGCATAAAAGCCGCTAATTCAATTGCCGGCTTTTAATTTCTCCTTCCCAAACCCGACAGGATATGAGACATGGTTTACATACAGTAAACCATCTCATATCCCCCTTTTTTTTGCATATTCCACACTACTAATGTTAGTAGTGTGTATGTGCAAAATTTCAGCGCTGTAGCTATTAAATTTAAGGGTTAACTCGCGGAAAAAATTGGCGTGGGCTCCCGCGCAATTTTCTCCGCCAGAGCGGTAAAGCCAGTGACTGAGGGCAGATATTAATAGCCAGGAGAGGGTCCATGGTTATTGGCCCCCCCATGGCTAAAAACATCTGCCCCCAGCCACCCCAGAAAAGGCACATCTGGAAGATGCGCCTATTCTGGCACTTGGCCACTCTCTTCCCACTCCCTGTAGCGGTGGGATATGGGGTAATGAAGGGTTAATGCCACCTTGCTATTGGAAGGTGACATTAAGCCAGATTAATAATGGAGAGGCGTCAATTATGACACCTATCCATTATTAATCCAATTGTAGGAAAGGGTTAAAAAACACACACACACATGATTACAAAGTAGTTTAATGAAATAAAGACAGCGGTTGTTGTAATAATTTATTGCTCTCTCAATCCATCAGGAACACCCTCGCTTGGCAACATAATAAACGCACAAGATACATACCCTCAGATGTCCGATCATGTCCCACGATGTAATCCATCTGAAGGGGTTAACTAATATTACAGGCAGGAGCCCTGCAAATGCAGCTGTGCTCCGTGCTTGTAATTCCCCTGCGAATGAATGAAATGTAGGTCATTGACCTACATTTCCCTCAGTCGCGGTGATGCGCCCCCTGGTGGATGTCCTCATATGACCTGGAGCGTGGGAAAAAGTTCCCAGGCTGCAGTTTATGAGAACATCCACCAGAGGGCGCCTCACCGCGACTCAATGTAAGTATAGATCACTGCTTTCCTTTCAGCACCCGGGGATTACAGGCAGAGCGAGTGGATTATCGCAGCTCTGCCTGTAATATTAGTTAACCCCTTCAGATGGATTACTTCGTGGGACCTGATCTGACAGCAGAAGGTATGTATCTTGTGCGTTTATTATTTTTCCAAGCGAGGGTGTTCCTGATGGACTGAGAGTACAATAAATTATTACAACAACCGCTGTGTTTTTTTCATTAAAATACTTTTAAATCATGTGTGTGTGTGTTTTTTAACCCTTTCCTACAATTGGATTAATAATGGATAGGTGTCATAATTGACGCCTCTCCATTATTAATCTGGCTTAATGTCACCTTACAATAGCAAGGTGGCATTAACCCTTCATTACCCCATATCCCACCGCTACAGGGAGTGGGAAGAGAGTGGCCAAGTGCCAGAATAGGCGCATCTTCCAGATGTGCCTTTTCTGGGGTGGCTGGGGGCAGATGTTTGTAGCCAGGGGGGGGCCAATAACCATGGACCCTCTCCTGGCTATTAATATCTGCCCTCAGTCACTGGCTTTACCACTCTGGCGGAGAAAATTGCGCGGGAGCCCACGCCAATTTTTTCCGCCATTTAACCCTTTATTTCAGCAGCTACAGCGCTGAAATTTTGCACATACACACTACTAACATTAGTAATGTGGAATATGCAAAAAAAAGGGGGATATGAGATGGTTTACTATATGTAAACCATGTCTCATATCCTGTCGGGTTTGTGCAGGAGAAATTAGAAGCCGGCAATTGAATTAGCGGCTTTAATGCTATCTAGCGCTGCATTAAATATAAATATACATATATAGGTGTCTCACTGACATATATATATGTATATATACCTATTCTATGTGTATATATCTAGTCTATTCTAACCTGTCAGTGTGATTTTACTGTACACCGCGCTGAATTACCGGCTTTTCAAAGGACACCGGTGCGTAAAAATCGGACAGAACTCGCATGGTGCGAGTGCTGTGCGATTTTTTTCTCGCACCCATTGACTTGCATTGGCGAGTCTCGTCCGAGAATCGCAGCAATACGCAGCATGCTGCGATTTTTTTCTCAGCCGATCCAGATTTTTCACAGTCCGATTTCGGCTGAGAAAAAAATCGCAAATGAAAAGCCACCTATTAAATAACATTGGTCAGAGTGCAATCCGATTTTTAATCGGATTGCACGCATCCGTTTTCCTCGCAAGTGGAAAGGGACCCTAAGGGTATGTCCGGTAAGTCCACATATGGCAGATTTTGCATCTCAGCTTGTGGGTGGAAAATTGGCAATAAATTACTGTAGCCAAGAAAGTGGGTGAGATTTTTATAAAATCTACAGAGGAAATGTTGCACATTTTAATTCCACAAGATATGATACCGATTTTCATCACAGATTTCACAATTCGCAACACAGAGTAAAATCATGTGGCAAATCCAGGACGAAATTGATGGCAAAATTTTTGTCCGAGATGGATTTGTGGTGAAATCTGCAGTGGAAAAATGTGGCAATGTTTTGCAGGAATCTTTTTTATAACTCACCTTTATACAGTAATCAAGATTATTAAAGACATTGACTTTGAGGACGAGTATCTCTCCGAGGACGATTGAGTATGGCAGATCAATGTTTACAACGAAGGGTTTGAAGATCGTTATACAAGCGTCAGAGGAGAGGCCGAAACCAATGTCTCCAACGCAGAAGACTCTGGCACTGAATTGTGTGATGGTGTCTGGTGCGATGACTGATATGTCTGTTTCATCAGAGTCACTGAAGAAAAAGAGTCAGTTAAGGAGAAAAAAAAATAATGATTAAAAAAAGCATACGTACAAGACAGTATGTCCATTAAGTCTGAACAAGAAACCAAGCAATCCAGAAGGTGTTTGTATGCAAAGCATAGATGACTCCTTGATCATTGGGGGTCTCAGAGCTGGGATCTCTTCCGTTCATGGGCATGGGGGTGAAGAGTCCCGCATTTGAATGCAATGGCAGTCAAGCATGAGTATTACCATTATTTTCAAAATGAAGTCCTTTTAACGAGAGTTTACCTGCCCTACATATTGATCAAAGAACATCCAACCACGTCAAGGTGTACCTAGATATGGATGGTTCTGATCAGGACATCAGAGTTTGACAGTGGCATTTAATAGGTTAACAATCGTGAGCTGAGCTCCACTCCACTCGCGATCATTAGGGGGAGGTCCTGGGTGTAACACACAGCCATGATCCACCCCGTGAGCCCACTCGACGTACAGCGGATGTCGTGAAAGGGGGTTAATTTACATTGTTTTTTAATTAACAATGGCCGTTTCAGGACAGACTAACAATTTAAGGCCGGGGTCACACTTGAGGATGCAATGCGAGAAACTCGCATCAATACCCGGAACTGCCGCCGGCACTCGGGATTCTATGCAGCTGAACGCTCCGGTCCCGAGTGCCGGCGGCAGTGCCGGGTATTGAGGCAAGAGACTCGAGAAAGTTTTTCACATTGCACTCGCAAGTGTGGCCCTGGTCTAATTCTAAGTATTGATTCTTTTTGGAGAGATCCCACTGGAGCTTTACAGGGAAGGAAAAAGTTTTCACATTAGTTCTCTAAAACTCTCTCCCGTGTCTCCTATAAGTAACAGGGAAACTACTTTTACATTTTTCATGAAAATATGGAGTGCCCAGTACGGAGGAAAATGATAAAACTTTAGCAACGCAAGCCTTATTTTCCTAACGGTACTTACCCAATGAAGACAAGTTCAAAGAGCCAGATTTCAGAGAGGTGTTTCCTGCCCAAATCCGTCCTGCCATGAGGAAAACTTTCAGGTGCCATCTCCGGCTCTTTTTCTGCTATGGAAAATTGCAAAAACCATTGAAAGTTGCCTCTTTATAGAATTTGATCAATGCGTAATTTAGAGTTTGTAAATTTGAAAATCTCAAATTCTTTATTTTACAGTTTTCATAATTTATATAAAGTTTCATAAAGTTAAGTCACTTTTTAACTATGAGCGAGATTCTGCCCGTAGTAAATTTCTGGAAACAGACAATAATTTGGCTTCTCTCTCCTGCTAAATATGTGACGTTGCTTTGGACTTCACATTTAGCATTTGTCTTCACAGCTGCATGCACAATTCTGCTGAAGGTGATTGGAAAGAGTGAACAAGTTGCTCAATGAACCCAATGCTAAAGCCCATGTTCCAAAGTAGAGTAAACGTTGCATTTTTTTAAATTAATTTAACGGTCCATGAAACTGGATGTGACTTCATGAAACTCCTGCCCTCTGTGCATTTAAAGACACTGTTGAATTGTGCCATTTTTTAGTGCATTTTTTCCTCTATAGGCTTTTTAATGCTCTAAAAAATGCAGCTGTGTTTTATAAATGCAAAGCTTTTCTGTAAAAAAAAAAAAAAAAAAAAGACGCATTAAAAAGCGCTGCACCAAATACTCATTAAAAATATTGGGAATGAGGCTTTATGGAATCTCATTCACACGCTGTCACTTTATGATGCAGAAATCACCCTGGATTTTACTCTTTCCAATGCTTAATGCAAAATCATAATGACGTAAAGCCATCAACAAAAGAAAAAAAAAAAAAAGTTAAAATACTTCTCCAACCGTCAGGAACGAATAATTCAGGAAAAGAGCAGGGTCTCAGCTTCTTCTGTGGCTGCACAATTTCACAATTCGTCAGCACTTTCACTCCAGCATCCTGGTAGAAGATACAAAGGAATAAAGAACATTTCATGGGATTCTAAAATAAAATCTTATGTAATGTGTAAATGACAATCGCTTTAACAATCTTTTTTTTAACTAAGTAAAAAAAAAAATACAGGTCTATGTGATAAAAATGGCATCAATTAGAAGAAAAAACGTAGAGTAGGCTATGTTCACACGTTGCATTTTTGCAACTTTAAAACCCCTTCCCGACATGTGACGGAATAGTACGTCACATGTCGGGACCCCCGCTTTGATGTGGGCTCCGGCGGTGAGCGCACATCAAAGTCGCGACATGTCAGCTGTTTTTTACAGCTGACATGTGCGCGCAATAGCGGCGGGTGAAATCGCGATCACCCGCCGCTATTAACTAGTTAAATGCCGCTGTCAAACGCAGACAGCGGCATTTAACTTCCGCATCCGGCCGTGCGGCCGGATATGAGCGCATCGCCGACCCCCGTCACATGATCGGAGGTCGGCGATGCTTGTACATTGTAACCATAGAGGTCCTGGAGACCTCTATGGTTACTGATCGCCGGTGGCTGTGAGCGCCCCCCTGTGGTCGGCGCTCACAGCACACCTGCATTTTAGCTACATAACAGCGATCTGATGATCGCTGTTATGTAGCAGAGCTGATCGGGCTATGCCTGCTTCTAGCCTCCCATGGAGGCTATAGAAGCATGGCAAAAGTAAAAAAAAAAAGTTTTTAAAAATGTGAAAAAAATAAAAAAAATATAAAAGTTTAAATCACCCCCCTTTCGCCCCAATCAAAATAAATCAATAAAAAAAAACCCCAACCTACACATATTTGGTATCGCCGCGTTCAGAATCGCCCGATCTATCAATAAAAAAAAAGCATTAACCTGATCGCTAAATGGCGTAATGAGAAAAAAATTCGAAACGCCAGATTTACGTTTTTTTGGTCGCCACGACATTGCATTAAAATGCAATAACGGGCGATCAAAAGAACGTATCTACACCAAAATGCTATCATTAAAAACGCCAGCTCGGCACGCGAAAAATAAGCCCTCCCCTGACCCCAGATCACGAAAAATGGAGACGCTACGAGTATCGGAAAATGGCGCAATTTTGTTTTGTTTTGTTTTTTGCAAAGTTTGGAATTTTTTTCACCACTTAGGTGAAAAATAACCTAGTCATGTTAGGTGTCTATGAACTCGTAGTGACCTGGAGAATCATAATGCCAGGTCAGTTTTAGCATTTAGTGAACCTAGCAAAATAGGCAAGCAAAAAACAAGTGTGGGATTGCACTTTTTTTGCAATTTCACTGCACTTGGAATTTTTTTCCCGTTTTCTAGTACACGACATGCTAAAACCAATGATGTCGTTCAAAAGTACAACTCGTCCCGCAAAAAATAAGCCCTCACATGGCCAAATTGACGGAATAATAAAAAAGTTATGGCTCTGGGAAGGAGGGGAGCGAAAAACGAAAACGGAAAAAGCTCCGGGGGTGAAGGGGCTGCTTACAAAAAGCACGTTTTTCTTAGTTTTTGCTGCGCTTCTTGCTTCGTTTTTGTTGCCTTTTTATGATGCGTTTTTATTGCTGCCTTTTTGTCTGGGTACATTTGTTCTTGTGCATGCTGATAATGTTTAGTGCATAAAAAAAATATTGTGATTCAACTTCATCAGGTTTTGGCACCAAAAACACAGCAAAACCCGATACCTGCATTTTTTGCAGTGTTTTTGTAGCTTTTTTTGCACTACCCATTGCTTTCAATGGATGAAAAATGCTGCAAAAACGGTGAAATAATGCTGAAAGAAGGGACATGCTGTATTTTGCAAAAATGCAGTAAAAAAAACCCAAGGTGTGTGCAGGAGATTTCTTAAATCTCAGACTTTGCTGGTACTGTGAAACGCAGCTGAAAATTTGCATAAAAAAGCAGCAAAAAAAAAACCACAACGTGTGAACAAAGCTGTATACTGCATTTAAATAAAAACAACATCTGAAAAAGCATAACCTATGACCTGAGTTTAATTTCATTATTTACATTTTACTATCTAGGCTTGCACAAGATCAAACTCTCTATAGGACGTTCATCCATCAAGCCGCCATGATTCAAGGCCGAGCCGAAGACTGTTATATAAATAAAATAAATATGTTTGACGTAGATATGAATTCACTAGAACTGGTGAAATTAAAGAAGCCCTCCTCTTCCTCCTTCTATCAAACTTTTCATCCTGCTTAATATATTGCAGTCATCATATTATACAGCACTGTGCACTTACAATTGCTCATTTTGCCTTTCTACCCAGATAATTCTTCTCTTTCCTCTGTTCTATGTACAAACAGGAAGTCTCTTGACCCTGCATTTATCATTCCCCTCTTCGACTCCTGACCCAGTTGCTTCCTCTTCTCCCCTTCCGGGGACTTTTGCAGTGACGAGTCATGCAGGGAAAATTGACCTCCTGTTTCTACATAGAGCTTAGAAGAATTCAGCTCGTCAATTTTTAATCACGTGATGGGAAGGATTCTTTATGCAATTTGCACGAATTGCCTAAAATAGCCAGCCAATTATTTTTCACATCAGCCAGAATATAATCACATTACTCTAGGCGGGCTTCCCCATAATGTCTTGCAGTTATCACATCACATAGTATAGCACAACTAATGGGTAAAAGCCATCGCAGTCTGTATAAAAGCCAAGCAGGGAATGCAGCAGCCACTTTATAGTGAATCTGGAGGGTGAGCTTAGGTACAGAGATGGGGAAGAGAAAGGCATAAAACAGTGAACAAATTGTACAATGCGTACAGTATAAAAAAAAATTAAGAAGATTAGTGTTTGAGGGAAAAAGAATAATGTAATTTATGTTTTACAGGGTAATGGGAAGCTTCGTAGTACTTTTGATTTAAATTTGGCAAGTTTCAAATTTCTCTCATTTTTGTGGAAAGACAAGCTTAAGAGGACCAAAAGGGGACAAACAAAACAGAAAAACAAGATGTCGCTCATGGAAGAGCAGAAGGTGGATTTTGACAAGATATTTTACATACCTTAAATAAGCTGTGCACATCCACATAATCATTTCCCAAATGTCGGATAAAAGACTTGTAGTAATACCAAGGCCACCTGCATTTGAAGAAGCGGTATAGGTCCTCATCTACGATGTCCGGATAGCCACCTCTTATTGAATCTTGGCACAACATATCAAACAACTGAAAGGGTGAAATATAAAACAAATTGCTTTTCATTAAAGGGACCCTGAAACAGTGAACAAACGGTCCATTCTACAGGCGGCATGACATATAGGTCCATTCTGCAGGAAGCATGATATATAGGTCCACTCTGCAGGCAGCAGGATACATAGGTCCATTCTGCAGGCAGCATGATGTATAGGATATTCGTTTCCCCTCCATATTTTATTCCCATGATTCTAGAACTAATCCCAACCAACTTGGACAGGTGAGTCCTGCACAGGTACTTACCACCCAGTAGCAAAGGGATGGGAGACAGAAGTCATAGCATCCAGCTTTCCAACCATTTCTTACCTTTTCTAGACTCAACTCGTCTTCATTGTTGCTTTTATCCACAGCTCGGATTGAGCACACAGATCCAGCCGAAGAAAATATTTTGAGACGCAGACTCTCTTTCGGCAGAGCAACTTTCTTTGAAAATTTTAAGGAAGCCTGTCCAACAAACAGACCATAGGCACGAAGGAGTGAGAAACTTATAGTGAAAACTCTGACTGTAGTAGAGGTTTACGACTTTATGTATTAAACAAAATAGCTGAAACACAATGTCGATTTACCAATTACGTTGCCGCGTAACTTTGATATAAGAAGTTTGGATCGATAGGGATCTAGTTAAAAACATTAGAGCTCTAATCTCCTTCCATAAGTAAGTCTATGAACTCATTTTGAGAGATGGAGGAGAGCACCAATCGAGTGAAGGCTCCTGCTCTTCCATTTTAGTGATCGGTGGAGGTCTCAGCCCAGTTACACTGTCTACAAAAGCATGAAGAAGATTTACTCCCAAAATTATAAATATAACCCAATTAAATAAAAGCTTTTCAATAATCATTCTCCATCAGAATTTTCAAAAATTTCTTACTTCAAGAATTTTGTAGTCAGTAGACCCGTTGTCGAGAAAAGTTCAAGACTGGATCCAGAAGCTTAACTTGGATTGAAATATCCAACAATTATAATCAATGACAGCTATTGGAACCAAAATATGTTTCTTGGTTATGATGGAGTGGCAGTTCACTTGTGGGACCACTACTCCATTCAAGTATCCAGACATTCTCAATATCTAGTCACAGTAGAAGCTGAAAAACGCTGGTCAGTGATGTTGCTGAGCGTTGGACCTCCAAAGATTTGATCCTAGGGATAAGTCATTGATATACAAGTCCTCGATGACCTGTTTAACCTTCTCTGCTGTGAATGAAGTTTCTACATTTAAATAAGAGCCTACAAGTGTTATAACACACAAATATAAAACCTTATCATTGTATAATGGATTTGGATTGGAAAATTAGAACTTCATCAAGATTCGGGACATGACACATTTCTCAATACATTTCCAAGATGGTGAAAGGATTTTCTACATACTGATTCTTATATGACCCCATGAGCCGAGCCAAAGACTCTCTCAAATGCCTAGATCTAAAGAAAATAAGAATGCTTTCTACACCAAGTCAAAGGCAGTCATAGTTAAGGTCTTACCCAATTTGGGAAACACTTTTCCACATCGAAGACCAGTCTGTCAGCAGTCACTAATCCATCTCTCAGTAGAATGAAGCCTACCATTTTGGGAGCGGGTCCAAACTCAGGTGTGAAAATAATTGGGACTGTGATACATCCATAAAGGGCTGGAGAGGAAGTGGAAGAGCAATGTTAGACTAGTCATCTAAATATCAGTAAGTAATATAATTAATATTTTACGTAAGTTTGGGACCATTGGTTGAAATTTTGGGATGCTAAATGTAATACTGTGTGAAGGAGCACTTGTAAGGAACCATGGGTTGTAACTACATATTCACATTTTATTATGCAATTCATTGATGGAGATTTTTCACGCACACAGGTAGCGCACGTGGATCGTGGATCCACTGTGCCACGTGGCTGAGCTTACCTAGGAGAGACGTAGGTAAGTGGCTATCTGGTGTTCACTGGAGCTTCTGACGGTGGAGTCAGGCTTGGCTGCAGATATCTGCCAGGTACCACTCCTAGGCAGTCCCCGGTACTGTAGCTGCAGACATGGATTAGGACTTGGGCTACGTTCAGAATACTAGGTTCTGGATCCTCAGACAGAATGGTTACTGACACGGAGTCTCAGAAGTGGTTGATTCGGAGACTGGTTTTAGCAGTCAGGACACACCAAATACTTGGATAGGCACACGTTCAGATACACGGGTCTAGGATACAGATTCAGGTACCCCTGGAGCAGTTTAAGAGCTCAGGCACTGGCCAAGCAAGGACCAAAGACTACAGGTTCAAGACTGGCAAAGCATGGACCAGGGACTTCAGGTCCAGTACACTAGCCACACCAGGACCAGGGGTCCTAACAATTCACTAGGAGAACACCTCCCTCAATAATGACTTAATGTTGCTTTGGCAACTCCTTATTGGGGAGGGTGACTTTTAATAAAGGATGCCTCCTAGCCATTGGCTGGGAGCCACTAGGCGCTCCGCCAAGAAGACAGAGATCTAGGCAGCAGGGAGAACGCCGAGGGACACACCGTGTAGCCGGGAAAGTAATTTTATCAGCGTCCCTGCATATTATCTACGGTCTAAATCAGTAATAAAAAGGCACGATATACAGTGGGGGGAAATAAGTATTTGATCCCTTGCTGATTTTGTAAGTTTGCCCACAAATGCAAATAAATTTATATAATTTATACAATGTGATTTTCTGGATTTTATTTTTGATATTCTATGTCTCGATGTTAAAATTAACATACTCTTAAAATTATAGACTGTTCATGTCTTTGCCATTGGGCAAACTTACAAAATCAGCAAGGGATCAAATACTTATTTCCCCCACTGTAAGTATTGGGGCTGAGAGCTTATTAAAGTCAAGCTCTCCGAAAGTGTAACCAGAATATAAGTGCAACAGTGGAGTACTCCAAATAACTTATCAAAACTGGGAACTGAACGGAGTAGCAACAAACCACCAGAAGATCAGAATACATATAATATTTAATATGGAAAAATCACATTAAAATCAGACTAGACATGACACATATAAACATAATAGACACAAATGGAGGAGACATGAAGGTAGGCAAGGGAAAGGTTAGCGGTCAAAACTAGAACCTGGGGAAGCTGAATCACAGGGGAAACAGCCATATTTGGGGCCACCGGAATTGAATTGGGGCCACATGATTCCATACCTTATTTACATTTTATAGCATGATATTTTTTATATGTGTCTCCATTATTATACGGAGACACATCTAAGCCAGTGTAAGACAGGACATGCTATCTACTCCCCTTTGAGAAAGCAAGCACGGAAAACACGCGTCAGGGGCTGCAAGAGAGGTTGTAGTGGTCAGGACTAATATGGGTAAGCAGCTGTTCATGTGCTGTGGCTTTTCATGTTACTGACATACAGATACACACTAATAGTATCTACATTGCCTTCATTTGGTGTCACCTATATGCATTTGTAATATTTACTTGCCCAGCTTCCTGAGGTTCAATTTTTGACCCCTAACCTATCACTTGCCTAGCTTCATGTCTCCTCCATTTATGTGTATTGTCTATGTTTACATGTATCATATTTAGTCTGATTTTAATCTGATTTTCCATAATAAATATTATATGTATACCGATCTTCTGGTGGTTTGTTGCTGCTCCATTCAGTTCCTAGTTTTGATATTATCTACTGTGTTGTCCATTGTATACAGTATCCACTATTATTATTACGCATCACTCCATCTGTATTTACACCCAGTGTCCTCCCTTATTATGTGTAGCATGGTCCCTTATTACATACAATATTGTCTCTTATTATGTAAAGTTCTGTCAATTATTACATACAGTGTCCTCATTTATTATGCATAACATTTTTCATTATTAAATACTGTTCTCCTTATCGCTTATTGCATACAATGCTCTACCTTATTATGATTAGGATCACCTCTTATTACATAACGTGACTGCCTTTGTTTTGTACGTCAATGTCCCTAATATGTATTGTGCTGTCATTATATAAAGTGCATTCCCTTATTACATTCCGTATCCTCACTTACTAGTTTAAGGCCATTCCTTATTTTTAGTAAAGCATTTCCTTTACTACATACAGTGTTCTCCCTTATTTTGTATGGCATTATCTATTGCATAAAGTGTCCCCCTCATTACCAATAGTGCCCTTTTTTTGTTTCAGACAGTGTCCTCCCTTATTATGTATATCCCTTATCACATACAGGGTCCTCTATTAAAAACATATACTATGTATATTGTACCTCACGATTATTATGTAATTGTAATTATATATTTTTATAACGCCATCTCTAATTACGGTACATACAGTTTTCTTCCTTATTATGTACAATACCATCCCTTATTACATACAATGTTCTATCTTATATTCTTTATGCACTTACGGGAATTTTCATCCGCTATAATTGTTATTTGTCCATGCTGCATGATCCCCTTTTTACCTATAAACTGTGAGACAAAACGATCAGAAGAATAAATGCAGTTGGTACATTGTATGTAAATATTGTAACTATTATTTTTTTTTATCAAACTTCCCAAGGGGTGTACTTATAAGAGCACATAAAGCACATACTTTATTTCACCATTGCATTTGTAGGTGCATGTGCTTATGGTACATAGGATTCTTTGACATGGGAGTCTTTGGGAGTCTCCAAGAAAAAATGAAAAACAGTGCTCACCAAGACAAAAGAGTGGCAAAAAAGTCTTCTCAAAGCATCCTGCTGTACAATAAACCTGTCATCTCTCCTTAAACTTCATTTTTAATTATTACATTCAGATAACTTTGCTAACCCTATCCAAGTCTACTGCCCTATGTACAGGAATACAACTGCTAAAAATCCACTTGTATGTGCAAGAACATAACTTTAATACTGTCACTATTACAAAAATATAATTGCTATAATACTGCTCCTATGTTTAAAATATAGCTACTATAATACTGCCCCTATATATGAGAATATAACTACTATAATACTGCTCCTATGTACAAGAATATAACTACTATAATACTGCTCCTATGTACAAGAATATAACTACTATAATACTGCCCCTATGTACAAGAATATAACTACTATAATACTGCTCCTATGTACAAGAATATAACTACTATAATACTGCTCCTATGTACAAGAATATAACTACTATAATACTGCCCCTATGTACAAGAATATAACTACTATAATACTGCTCCTATGTACAAGAATATAACTACTATAATACTGCTCCTATGTACAAGAATATAACTACTATAATACTGCTCCTATGTACAAGAATATAACTACTATAATACTGTTCCTATGTACAAGAATATAACTACTATAATACTGCTCCTATGTACAAGAATATAACTACTATAATACTGCTCCTATGTACAAGAATATAACTACTATAATACTGCTCCTATGTACAAGAATATAACTACTATAATACTGCTCCTATGTACAAGAATATAACTACTATAATACTGCTCCTATGTACAAGAATATAACTACTATAATACTGCTCCTATGTACAAGAATATAACTACTATAATACTGCCCCTATGTACAAGAATATAACTACTATAATACTGCTCCTATGTACAAGAATATAACTACTATAATACTGCCCCTATGTACAAGAATAGAACTACTATAATATTGCTCCTATGTACAAGAATATAACTACTATAATTCTAACTATTTTAATACTGGTAAAAAAAATTGTTTACTTCCGCCCGCTGGGCAGTTCTTACCAAATAATAGAATCTGATTATTCTACAGTATCTCCTCAGTTCGCTTTGGATAATATTATATTTTACACGTATGTGCACTTCTTCTCCGCATGGTATGGTTCCATAAATTGGTTCCAGCTTTAGGAAACTGGTAGCTTCATTGTAATAGGGGCGCACTTTGTGTGTAACATCAGTAACTGTGCCATCCGACTTTTCAGCGTCCTCTGTGTCATTTCTTATGTATCCCTAAATATGAGAAACACATTAGATGTATTTCCAGCGGTGACATTTGAGACAAGATTACCGAATTCACATGTATCACTGCATTTAATTACTTTTCCCTGCACCCGTGTATCTCTATGTGTCATAGTAACTCCGACAGTTTCTTGTTTCTGGCATTCGGATCATGAATCAGGAACATCATCGTAACCAAGGTGCGCTACTAAAGCACATGAGGGGTTAGAGACCACGTTTAGTGTCGCTGCGCCGGCACCTTGACAGCAAACTGGCTTATGGCAGGGAGGGTAAAGATGACTGTCTGGTAATATTTTTACTTAAAGAAAATAGTTTCTGGTCAGGACGAGATTTATTAACATAATCAAACTAGATGGAATCAAAAAGATTTGCCCTTGACATTCAATTTTTTGCACATTCAGCCAGATGTTTTACTAATCAGAAGAAACCTACAAGAAGCAGAAGATATAAGAAGTCACCTAGGAAACTACGGTTTTCACCAAAGTTGCCCTTTAATCTGAAAATTTACAAAGAAAAGCAATGGCATACATTGAATATAAAAATAAGACTAATAGATGACAAAACGACATCAGGTCTCTTACTCGGATTTGGACTTGCCCTTTCCATTCAGACGTGTCCAGAGTGAATTGTGCTCGCCCCATGTCATCCGTTATTTCTTCTAAAATGCACACATGGTATTCAAATGTCACTTCCACGGATACCATAATAAACGGAAGCGCGCAGCCACTCCGATCTTGCACTAACAGCTAAGATAAAAAAAAAAAAGCATCACCTTACAGAGCATTACATGAGCAGCATTAGCACAAGCAGAATGTGATTTTATTCCGTAATTTTAAAGGGCAGAACAAGCTGCTATAGTGATGTTGGGAGCTGGTTGCCTCATATCTCAATCCATATATCTCCAGACAACATAGACGTCCTATAAGTGGAGTTCGACCCTTTAACGAGTCTTGAAATCCTAAATCATCCTTCAAAGCTCCTTAATACATTGATAATGACTTGTAAGATTACTACTTCCAATACGTGACACTAGAGGTCAAATCCTGTACCTCTCTGAAGAGACAATTTGTAGACTTAATTTCCTAGAGGAGCATTCAACGTACTTAAGTCTCCTCATACTGGTATGCCAGACCTGGCATGTCACTCTCCACAAGAAGAAAACTTCCCCCTTAGATCCCAGTCTTAGCCTCCCACCCAACCAAATCAGATCTCATACTTTGTACTGACATGGGGCAATACCCTGAAACACCAGGTCTACAAATTGAGATTCTGATTTGGCTTTTATCCTTAGTCATATTTCAAGACTCCTTAAAGGGTTGATAATAACTTTTAGAATTTCTACTTCCAATAGGAGGCACTAGAGTTCAAGTCCTACTCCTCTTTGAAGAGATAATTTGCACATTTAATTTCCCAGAGAAGCATTCAAGGCATTTAAATCTCCTTATACTGGCATGCCAGACCTGGAATGCCACTATTTACAAAGAGAAACCTTATCCCTTAGAGTCTGTATTGAGACAATAAGGTTTAGTTTCTGTGTAAAGTTAATTAAAATGTAGTCATTTGAAACACCTGGTGGTCATAACTTTCAACCAACAGACAAGGGGTATTTTCGGTCCCCATTACGGTCCCCACTTCCATAACCACTGCATCCTATAAGCACTTACAGAATCTCCATGATCTCATTATCACTGCACAGGTTTTTCAAAAACTACAGTACTGATCATGAATAATAGTTTGCAAGTGCTAAGAAACAATTTTTTTGTGAACTCACAAACTTCAATATTTAGACTTATTTTACAAGATTGGTCTCTAAAAGTGTATATTCCCAATTTAAGAATTTATGATATATACACAAAATAGGCAATAAAAATTCTATATTAATTTGTTAAACTGTTCCTTACAGTTATGTTATATGGATGTCCACACTTGTAAAAAGAATCCATTTCTTGAAATTTTAGAATTATAAATACAAATGAAATTGTAACTTCACGAGTGGCACAGAACACGATTCCTGTAAAAAAAAAAAAAAAGCATAAACAAGCATATTGAGGAGCAAAAATTCAAGCCCCATACTTAATAAAGTTGGTTATACCTGCCCATTTTGATAAGGCTGGCTGTCCATCTTAGGTTAGAGATACTGTACATGGAGACAATTGTCATGCAACAGCAATTATCGAACAAGTTGCAACACCAAAAAGATTTGTGTGAATTCCTTTAGCATGATTATTTTAGACCTGGGATTTGACTTAACATAAAAAGTTTTAATTCACAGATAGTACTGTAACATCTAGGCCGATTCATGCCTCCTCTGTTCCTGCTTTGGCCGCTGGGCAGCTGAGCGCCTTTGTTACTTGTGAAAGGTGGTCGGCGGTCGCGGTTCCTCTAAAATCTGCCAAATGGAGTGGCTTGTGACAAGTCTTTCCGAGTTAGCCTTTTTGAACTCGTGGCCTGTAAGAATCGTGAAAAGCTCACACAAGTCATATGCGACTTCAACTGTATGTGGGCAACTTGAGATTAAAAATCCTATAGAGTTGGATTTTTTTCCACGGTCTCATTACTACATGTTAATGGTCACAACACAGTCCAACAGTCGCATCCATCAGCCTCCTCCAGTTGGAAAAACTCTGCCTTATAATTGCTGGAGGATGATGGACAAGTCACATGCTCCATCTACAGCCAATTAGAAAACAGGAGAACAGTACAACCTATGAAAAAGGAAACACTAACAAATAAGCGGCACTACACAATTGAAGAGATTGGCCCCCAACCTGTAAATTGTATTTAATTAGGGATGAGCGAGCACTAAAATGCTCGGGTGCTCATTACTTGAACAAAGCAATTCCTAATGCTCAGATGCTCGTTAAGTAGGGTCATTCAGTCATCTGCAGCGCCCCAGAGTCCTGGTTGTTGCAGTACTGACGCTCCGCCACTAAGGGGAGTGATGGTACGTCTGATGGCACTGAAGGAGTTCACCTGACCAGGTATCACAGACACCAATACACTTCACAGTCTGGCCTCCAGGGGGAGCAAAGGGTGCTATGTATTAGGCCACTCCTCACAATCTGGTAAAACTGGGGGTTGGATAGGAAGTTAGTGAGAAGCTGACTGGGTTTGATCCAGGCAACATCCTGTGGCAGAGGGTGTTGCAGGGGAAGATTCAGGGGGGTCCCTGTCAGGGGTGGGATCCTGACAGAGGCCTAGCGAAAAGGACAGATCGTTACGGAACCGCGCCTGCACCTGATTGCGGCGGTATCTTAAGAAAGGATAAGAAGCGAGGTTTATTGTGGAGAAGTGAGAAACGAGATCACAGCACAAAGGAGAATAGAACCAGTAGGAGTCGTGCCTTAAGATCGTGGCAACATCCTACTGAGGTGCGTAGCCGGTGGCCGGAACGCCGAGGAAGTATTGGGCTCCAAGCATTACTTCAAACAGCGGCAGGGCAGTTGACTTTAGGTTGGCTGTCTCACCTTAATCACCTAAGCAGACATAGGAGGCAATTGTGGGAGAGGGGCGTCTCTAGGGTCCCGGAAGAACTCCAGGCCTACCCGTCATATGGGTGCATCCTATCCATATCATCTGGGGGACGGAGAAGAACATCAGAACAGAAACGAGAGTTGTGAGAAAGAACATCAGAAACAGACACAACAGTTGTGAGGACTATCCCGTGGTGCTCAGCAGGGAGGTACTACAACACACAGGCGCTAGAAGGTAGGCACTGATTTCCACCTGCAAAGGGAACTCTGGATGTGCCTTCGGACCGGCCGGTCTCAGCCAGCCCTGTTAGCAGTGCTCTGGATTGCGGATCCTGAAGCCTTCAGTAAAGAGGTAAAGAGACTGCAACCCTGTGTCCTCGTTATTCATCGCGACTTGCACCACACACCACCATCACACCTTTCATTGGACGCCCCTTAGCAGGGTCACGGACCAGGTCTAGCCACCGTGACAACCCCAGGACCGAGACAGAGAGGCCCGGTACCGAGTACCCCGCGGCCCTGCATCTGGGGGCGCTCCACATCCATAGATCCTTGAAGGACACAACTGTCCAGCCTCATTCAAATATTGAAGATTAAAAACAGCTTATGTGCTACTGTCATCTGGTGGTGTGGAAAAGTCGGGACTAATCCAGGCTTTGTTAACTGAGAAACTTTCTGTTGACAGGCAAAAATGCCTGTCTGTTCTGACACCCCAACACTAAAATCCAGCTCCAAAAAGACGCTAGTCACAGGGCAGTACAATACCTCCAAGGCATAGAGGGACAGCTCATGCCAGGTGTCCAGCTTTGAGACCCAATAGCTGAAGGTCACAGAGGAATTAGGGAGTAAGCTGGTTTTGTTGGCCAGGTATTACTTGACCATTTGTAACCCCTTCCCAATATTTTCAATACATGTACGTTATGATCAGGAAGGAATTCCCAACCGATGCAGTACATGTACAGTACAGACCAAAAGTTTGGGCACCTTCTCATTTAAAGATTTTTCTGTATTTTCATGACTATGAAAATTGTAAATTCACACTGAAGGCATCAAAACTATGAATTAACACATGTGGAAAAAGTGTGAAACAACTGAAATTATGTCTTATATTCTAGGTTCTTCAAAGTAGCTTGCTTTGATGACTGCTTTGCACACTCTTGGCATTCTCTTGATGAGCTTCAAGAGGTAGTCATCAGGAATGGTCTTCCAACAATCTTGAAGGAGTTCCCAGAGATGCTTAGCACTTGTTGGCCCTTTTGCCTTCACTCTGCGGTCCAGCTCACCCCAAACATCTCGATTGGGTTCAGGTCTGGTGACTGTGGAGGCCAGGTCATCTGGCGTAGCACCCCATCACTCTCCTTCCTGGTTAAATAGCCCTTATACAGCCTGGAGGTGTGTTTGGGGTCATTGTCTTGTTGAAAAATAAATGATGGTCCAACTAAACGCAAACCGGATGGAATAGCATGCCGCTGCAAGATGCTGTGGTAGCCATGCTGGTTCAGTATGCCTTCAATTTTGAATAAATCCCCAACAGTGTCACCAGCAAAGCACCCCCACACCTCCTCCTCCACGCTTCACGGTGGGAACCAGGCATGTAGAGTCCATCCGTTCACCTTTTCTGCGTCGCACAAAGACACGGTGGTTGGAACCAAAGATCTCAAATTTGGACTCATCAGACCAAAGCACAGATTTCCACTGGTCTAATGTCCATTCCTTGTGTTCTTTAGCCCAAACAAGTCTCTTCTGCTTGTTGCCTGTCCTTAGCATTGGTTTCCTAGCAGCTATTTTACCATGAAGGCCTGCTGCACAAAGTCTCCTCTTAACAGC
Source organism: Ranitomeya variabilis (assembly GCF_051348905.1). Taxonomy (NCBI): domain Eukaryota; kingdom Metazoa; phylum Chordata; class Amphibia; order Anura; family Dendrobatidae; genus Ranitomeya; species Ranitomeya variabilis. The sequence goes on from NC_135235.1 coordinate 24,368,377, forward strand.
TGTTGTAGAGATGTGCCTGCTGCTAGAACTCTGTGTGGCAGTGACCTGGTCTCTAATCTGAGCTGCTGTTAACCTGCGATTTCTGAGGCTGGTGACTCAGTTAATCTTATCCTCAGAAGCAGAGGTGACTTTTGGTCTTCCTTTCCTGGGGCGGTCATCATGTGAGGCAGTTTCTTTGTAGCGCTTGCTGTTTTTTGCCACTGCACTTGGGGACACTTTCAAAGTTTTCCCAATTTTTCGGACTGACTGACCTTCATTTCTTAAAGTAATGATGGCCACTCGTTTTTCTTTACTTAGCTGCTATTTTCTTGCCTTAATACAAATTCTAACAGTCTATTCAGTAGGACTATCAGCTGTGTATCCACCAGACTTCTGCACAACACAACTGATGGTCCCAACACCATTTATAAGGCAAGAAATCCCACTTCTTAACCCTGCTGTTCTGTTCGCATTTACTATACACTAGTTCTGTTCGGGTCACTATGACCCGGCTTATTAAACCTTGATTTTAGACACTCTAACTCATTTTATTTTATAACTTTTTGCTTACTAGACTGTTTGTGAACATGTTTGGTAGTAAAAAAAAGAAAAATGAAACAGAAATCTTTTTTTTTTGTTTTTATTCTGAAAAAACAGATCAATGAGCAAAACGAAAATAGAAAAATACACATTTTTGTAAAAAAAAAAAAAAATCAAAACAATCAAATCAAACATTTTGAAAACAAGCAGATAAGCCAGGAAGACAGACTTACTTAGCCAAAAAAATTATTTGCAAGACTTTACAGCTCAGATTTACAAACAAAAACCGTCTTAGACAGCGCGTTCTGAGCAGTCCGTTCTGCGCAAAATATACACGTGTAGTGCACACCTAGTGATCTCTCCGGATGCACTCTACATTTTAGAATAGACTGCGCACCAAAAATAATCAATATAAAGCCATTTTTATGGTGCGCAGATCTCAATGCATACCCCCGGTAGAGCGCGCGTACGACCCCATTGAAATAATTTAGGAAAAAAATCAATTGATATACAATAGTAGATGCAATAAATAGACCCAACTGAGGTTATAAGTCCTTTATTTCACTGAAAATATGGCCTCACAGCTGTAAAAAACGATGCCGGGTCACTATGACCCGAACAGAACTAGTGTAACTTTTTTCGTGTAGCAAAAAGTAAACGAAAAAAAAAATATATATATATATACTCATATGTAGGTCCCCCCAAATGAGGAAAAGTCAAGGAGTCTCAAGTTTTAGAGACTTACAGAAAAAAATCTACAGGGCCGCAAAAAGTCTGTTCGGGTCACTATGACCCGAACAGAACAGCAGGGTTAAACCTGACAGGGCACACCTGTGAAGTGAGAACTATTCCGGGTGACTACCTCTTGAAGCTCATCAAGAGAATGCTAAGAGTGTGCAAAGCAGTCATCAAAGCAAAAGGTGGCTACTTTGAAGAACCTAGAATATAAGACATATTTTCAGTTGTTTCACACTTTTTGTTAAGTATATAATTCCACATGTGTTAATTCATAGTTTTGATGCCTTCAGTGTGAATTTACAATTTTCATAGTCATGAAAATACAGAAAAATCTTTAAATGAGAAGGTGTGTCCAAACTTTTGGTCTGTACTGTACGTCATGGCGAACGCCCACGCAAAGGGGGTTGATACTGACAGCTTACACCAGGCTCTCAGTGCCAGGAGCGGTCCTGCATCGCTCCCGGCACTTTATCCCCCTAAATGTCGTGATCTAAGTCAATCACAGCAGTTAGCAAGCGGGCTGAGGGGCGCAGAGGGAAGACAGAACCTCTGCCCTTGGATCGGAGATCCCACAACGTCACCATTGTTTCCCGATCTTTGCCATGGTGACCTGGACGTCGTCCGGGTCACCAGGCACTATGAAGTTAGTTTGATTATGCGCAGTGCATGATCTAACTAACTTCTGTCTATAGGGCTGACAGGCTATAAGGTATAACAATGCTCCTGCATTGCTATCCCTTATAACTGCGATCAGATTGCAGAAAGTGAAAGTCGCATAGTAGAAACAAAAACAAAGTGAGAAAAAGTTGTAAAAATATATTTTTTTAAATCACAATATAAGTACAAAAAAATTTAAAAACATTATGCTCTGGAGCGACCCGACCTATAAAACTGTCCCACTAGTTAACCCCTTTAGTGAACACCATAAAAAAAAACTAAAAAAAAAGAGGCAAAAATGATGCTTTATTATCATACCACTAAACCAAAAGTGGAACAAAATGCGATAAAAAAAGATGAATGTAAATAAAAAGGTACAGCTGAAACTGTAATCTTGTCCCTCAAAAATCAAGCCGCCGTACAGCTCCATCAGCCAAAAAAACATTCTATCCATGCATGTGTTGTGACTGTCACACAGCCACAACACATGCAGGTACGGCACTGAACAGCTGCTTAGCCGGAGCGCTCCAGGTATCCGGGTTCCCTCTGCAGCTTATTCGGTAAGCACTATAGCTTGCCAAATAAGGAGGGAGCCAAAGATATTTGCTCATCTCTTGTGCACATCACACATCTAGATAAGTTCCCTGAATGCTCTAGTTTCCAAAATGGTGTCATTTGTGAGGGGTTTTCATGGTTTAGGCACATCAGGGGCTCTCAAAACGCAACATGGCGTCCGCTAATTATTACAACAAATTTTACATTCAAAAAGTCAAATTGCGTTCGTTCCCTTCCAAGTCCTGCCATGCGCCCAAACAGTAGTTTTCCCCCACATATGGAGTATCTGCATGCTCAGGAGAAATTGCACAACAAATTTTAGGGTTCATATTTTCCTGTTATCCTTGCGAAAATAAAAAATTTGGAGTTTGAAGTAAAATTTTTGTGACAAAGTTAAATGTTCATTTTTTCCTTGCACATTCCAAAAATTCCTGTGAAGCACCTGAAGGGTTAATAAACTTCTTCACAGCTGCAGTTTTTAGAATGGTGTCATTTTTGAGTATTTTCTATCATACAGACCCCTCAAAGTCACTTCAAATGTAAGGTGTTCCCTAAAAAATAGTTTTGTTAATTTTGTTGGAAAAATGAGAAATCGCTGGTTAACTTTTAACCCTTATAACGTCCTAACAAAAAAATTATGTTTTAAAAATTGTGCTGATGTAAAGTAGACATGTGGGAAATGTTATTTATTAACTATTTTGTGTGATACCACTTTCTGATTTAAGGGCATAAAAATTAGAAGTTTGAAAATTGCTAAATTTTCACCGAATTTCCAATTTTTTCACAAATAAATTCAAGTCATAGACAACATTTTACCACTGTCACGAAGTACAATATGTCAAGAAAAAAACATTCTCAGAATCAATTAAATCCATTGAAGCCTCCCAGAGTTATTACCACATAAAGTGACATTGGTCAGAATTGTAAAATTTGGCCCAGTCATGAAGCCCTGGACGAAGCATTTCAGTGCGAAACTCGCGTCGGGTGTGGTGGGTTGTTATGATCCCTAGTGGCTGAGGATCACAAATAGATCAGCAAGTGATTAAACTAAGGACGAGCTCTAGGGAGATGGTAACTGGACTGATCGCAAATCTGAACCTATCCAAAACAACTAGAGGTAGCCGGTGAACGTGCCTAAAAAATTCCTAGACGTCTCGAGCCAGCCTAAGGAACTAGCTACCCCTAAAGAGAAAGAAAGACCTCGCTTGCCTCCAGAGAAATAATCCCCAAAGATATAGAAGCCCCCAACAAATATTAACGGTGAAGTTAGAAGAAGGCACATACATAGGGATGAAATCAGATTCAGCAAAAGAGGCCCACTAGTACTAGAAAGCAGAAAATAGAGCAGGGGTCTATGCGATCAATAAAAAACCCTTACAAAATATCCATCCTGAGATTTCAAGAACCCACACACCAACTAACGGTGTGTGGGGAGAAACTCAGCCCACTAGAGCAACCAGAAAGCGAGGGAATTACATTTTAGCAAGCTGGAACAGAAAACATGATAAACACTGCTGATCAAAAAATGAGCAAACAAAACTTAGCTTATCCTGGATGGACTGGGAGCAAGGTAGTCAGAAGGAATCTGAGTAGCACTGATTACATCGACAGCCGGCAACAAGTGGAAGTAAAACAGAGCTATATAGGAACCTCCCAGAGGATAACGAACCAGCTGATAGCCAGAGACCAGCAGGATAACAGGCAAAGCCACCAGGGGGAGCCCAAAGCAAAAGTCACACCATACCACCAGTGACCACAAGAGGGAGCCTGAACACAGAGTTCACAACAGTACCCCCCCCCTTGAGGAGGGGTCACCGAACCCTCATGAAAACCACCAGGGCGATCAGGATGAGCCACATGGAAGCCACGAACCAAATCGGCTGCATGAACATCAGAGGCGACAACCCAAGAATTATCCTCCTGACCATAGCCCTTCCATTTAACCAAATACTGGAGCCTCCGTCTAGAAATACGAGAATCCAAGATCTTCTCCACCACGTATTCCAATTCTCCCTCAACCAGCACCGGGGCAGGAGGCTCAACCGGAGGAACCACAGGCACCACATACCTCCGCAACAACGAGCGATGGAACACATTATGAATAGCAAATGATGCCGGGAGGTCCAGACGAAATGACACAGGGCCAAGGACTTCCAGAATCTTATAAGGACCGATAAACCGAGGCTTGAACTTAGGAGAGGAGACCTTCATAGGAACGAAGCGAGAAGACAACCACACCAAGTCCCCAACGCAAAGTCGGGGACCCACACAGCGACGGCGGTTGGCAAAGAGCTGAGCCTTCTCTTGAGACAGCTTCAAATTGTCCACCACCTGATTCCAAATCTGATAGAACCTATCAACCACAACATCCACTCCAGGACAGTCAGAAGGCTCCACCTGACCCGAGGAAAAACGAGGATGAAACCCCGAATTACAAAAGAAAGGAGAAACCAAAGTAGCAGAACTAGCCAGATTATTAAGGGCAAACTCGGCCAACGGCAAAAAAGTAACCCAGTCGTCCTGATCAGCAGAAACAAAACATCTTAAATAAGTCTCCAAGGTCTGATTAGTTCGCTCGGTTTGGCCATTCGTCTGAGGATGGAAGGCCGACGAAAAAGACAAATCAATGCCCAATTTAGCACAAAAGGTCCGCCAAAATCTAGACACAAACTGGGATCCTCTGTCAGAAACAATGTTCTCAGGAATCCCGTGCAAACGAACCACATTTTGAAAAAACAGTGGAACCAACTCGGAGGAGGAAGGCAACTTAGGCAAGGGCACCAAATGGACCATCTTAGAAAAACGATCACACACCACCCAGATGACAGACATTCTCTGAGAGACAGGGAGATCTGAAATAAAATCCATGGAAATGTGCGTCCAAGGCCTCTTCGGGACAGGCAAAGGTAACAGCAAACCACTGGCTCGAGAACAGCAAGGCTTAGCCCGAGCACAAATTCCACAAGACTGCACAAAGGAACGCACATCCCGCGACAAGGAAGGCCACCAAAAAGACCTGGCCACCAAGTCTCTGGTACCAAATATTCCAGGATGGCCCGCCAACACCGAAGAATGAACCTCGGAGATGACTCTGTTGGTCCATCTATCCAGGACAAACAGTCTCTCCGGTGGACAGTGATCAGGTCTATCCGCATGAAACTCTTGCAGCACACGTCGAAAATCTGGGGAGATGGCAGACAAAATCACCCCTTCTCTAAGAATACCAGCCGGCTCTGAATCTCCAGGAGAGTCAGGCACAAAACTCCTAGAAAGAGCATCAGCCTTCACATTCTTCGAACTAGGCAGGTACGAAACCACGAAATCAAAACGAGAGAAAAAACAACGACCAACGAGCCTGTCTGGGATTCAGCCGCTTGGCCGACTCGAGATAAATCAAATTCTTGTCATCAGTCAAGACCACCACACGATGCTTAGCTCCCTCGAGCCAATGTCGCCACTCCTCAAATGCCCACTTCATAGCCAACAACTCCCGATTACCGACATCATAATTCCGCTCGGCAGGCGAAAACTTTCTTGAAAAGAAAGCACATGGCTTCATCACAGAGTCATCGGAGCTTCTCTGCGACAAAACAGCCCCCGCTCCAATCTCGGAAGCATCAACCTCCACCTGGAAGGGAAGTGAGACATCTGGCTGACATAAGTCCGGAGCCGAAGAAAACCGGCACTTCAGCTCCCAAAAGGCCTCCACAGCCGCAGAGGACCAATTAGTCACATCAGAACCTTTCCTGGTCAAATCCGTCAAAGGCTTAACAACACCAGAAAAATTAGCTATGAAGCGACGGTAAAAATTAGCAAAACCCAAGAACTTCTGAAGACTCTTAACCGATGTAGGCTGCGTCCAGTCATGAATAGCCTGAACCTTGACTGGGTCCATCTCAATAGTAGAAGGAGAAAAAATGAAACCCAAAAAAGAAATCTTCTGGACTCCAAAAAGACATTTTGAGCCCTTCACAAATAAAGCATTGTCACGCAGGACCTGAAAGACCATCCTGACCTGCTTAACATGAGACTCCCAATCATCCGAAAAAAACAGAATATCATCCAGATACACAATCATAAACTTATCCAGATATTCACGGAAGATGTCGTGCATAAAGGACTGAAAGACTGAAGGAGCATTAGAAAGTCCAAAAGGCATCACCAGGTACTCAAAATGGCCTTCAGGCGTATTAAATGCAGTTTTCCATTCATCACCCTGTTTTATATGCACAAGGTTATATGTAGCGCCCCCACTGCCGCAGGGCCGAGGGGTACCCGGTACCGGGCCTCTGTCTCTGCTTCTGGGGTTGTCACGGCGGCTAGGCCCCGGCCCGTGACCCTGCCGTGGGGCGCACAGTGAATGATAGGTGTGGATGTTGGTGGTGCAGTTGTGGGGTGCAGGTCGCGGTAAATAATGAGGACACCAGGTTGCAGTCTCTTTACCTCTTTACTGGAGATCTCTGAGTCCTCAGTCCAGAATACGGTTCACCAGGCTGCACAAGTCCGGCCGGTCCAATGGCACCTCCAGAGTTCACTTCACAGGTGGAAATCGGTGCCTTCCTTCTTAGCGCTATGTGTTGTAGTCCTTCCCTGCTATGCTTACGGAAAGTACCCCACAACCGTTGTGTCTGTTTCTCGTGTTCCCTCACAACTCGATTAACTGATCTTCTGCTAATCTTCCGTCCCTTCCTGATGTTACAGTTAGAACGGCACCCGTTTGTCGGGTAGGCCTGGAGTTCTTCCGGGACCCTAGAGACGCCCCTCTCCCGCAATTGCCTCCCAAGACTTCATAGGTGATTTAGGTGAGACAGCCCGCCTGAGACTGACTGTCCTGCCGCTGTTTAGAGTATTGCTTGAAGCTGTCTAATGAAATACTCCCTCGGCGTTCCGGCCGCCGGTAGTGCGCCTCAGTAGGATGTTGCTCCGGTCTTACAGCACGACCCCTACTGGTATTCTCCTATTGCTTGATCTCGTTTCTCACTCAGCACAATCTATCTCGCTTCTAGTCCTTTCCTGGGTCCCGCCGCTTCCCGGAGCTGGCGCGGACCCGTTACGTTCTTTTCAATGCCAAGCCTCTGTCAGGATCCCACCCCTGACAGAGACCCTACTGTCTCTTCCTCCACAACACCCTCTGCCACTAGGTGTTGCTTCGTCCAATCCAGTCAGCTTTCTCCTCTAACTTCCTGCCTGACCCCCAGTTTACCCACTATGGTGGGGAGTGGCCTAATGAATAGAACCCTTAGCTCCCCCCGGAGGCCCAGCTGTGAAATCTATTGGTGTCTGTGATACCTGATCAGATGAACTCCTTCAGTGCCATCGGACGCACCATGGCTCCCCATAGTGGCGGAGCCACAGTACTACAACGAGAGTCCTGGTTGTTGCAGTACTGTGGCTCCGCCACTATGGGGAGCTATGGTACGTCTGATTGCACTAAGGAGTTTCTCTGATCAGGTACGCTCACACCACACTTCACACTCCGGCCACCAGGGGGGGTGGTCCTATCTAGTAGGCCACTCCTCACAACTCTGGTAAAACTGGGGGTTGGACAGGAAGACAGGGAGAAGTAGCTGGGAAGAGCTAGTGAGAAGACCTGTCAGGGATGGGATCCTGGCAGACTCTTCAGAACAGAACTAACCAGCGCACAACGGGAATACAGTAAAGAAGTATTGGGACCAGAAGGAGTCGTGCTGTTAGACCGAGGCAACATCCTTCTGAGGCGCAAACAGTCGGTGGCCGGAACGCCGAGCAAGTAAGAGACTTTAAGTACACTGCAAACCACGGCCGGACAGCTAATTACAGGTTGGCTGTCTCACTTAACACCTAAGCAGACAACGGAGGCAGCTGTGGGAGAGGGGCGACTCTAGGGTCCCGGAAGAACTCCAGGCCTACCCCGTCATACGGGTGCGTCCTACCATATCACCTGGAGGACGAAGAGAACGAACAATAGAGACAGACAGAAACAGTTGTGAGGACTATCCCAGGAGCTCAGCAGGGAAGAACTACAACACCCAGCGCTAGCAGGTAGACACCGATTCCCACCTGTAAAGAGAACTCCTGATGTGCCTTTGGACCGGCCGGTCTCTGACAACCCAGTTAACAGCGCTCTGGACTGAGGTCTCCAAAAACCTTCAGTAAAGAGGTAAAGAGACTGCAACCTGGTGTCCTTGTTATTTACCGCGACCTGCACCTCACAACTGCACCGTTACAACACCCCTTATTGCACCGGACGTCCCCCACTGACAGACAGGGTCACGGACCGGGTCTAGCCACCGTGACATCCCCAGGACTGAGACCTAGAGGCCCGGCTCCGGGTACCCCTCGGCCCTGCGGCGGTGTGGGGGCGCTTCAAACTTGGCGTCACGAACAGGATCTACTTAAGCCTGAAGAATCAGGTCATGTGTGCCTTGGAACTGTGATTTATTGCGCTTGAATTGTACTTTATTGAAAAGACTGTGTATCACCATTTACCGCCAAAAATTCGCCATTGCCGCGCACGGAGGGAGGAGCCTTAGCTACGTGGGCGGAATCAGCCAAAAGAAGCGCGGAACGGAAAGCGCGGTAAGGCGCCAATCCCGGAAGAGGAACTCCGACCTCCAGCAGGTTCGTGGGAGGAAGGGACAGCCATGTCTGAGTCGGGAGGAGAGGAGGTGGCGGTCGCAGCCGCGGACGCAGGGGCAGCTCCGGTCCCCGCAGCGGACGGAGCCGCGGCCCTAATATCACCACCGGTAGCCGCAGAACCCGCTGTTCCTCCCAACCAGCCGGACGCTGCCGCTAACACAAAAGCCATAATGCCCTTCTCTATGCCGTACCTGCCCGGAGCGGCTTGGCTTCCGCGATACTCTGGGGAGTCGCATACGTTCACTGACTTTAAAGAGGGGCTCTGCAGCCTGCTCGAGTTCTATCCCCTAACCGAGCCTCAGAAGGTCCATATGATAGCCGGCCAACTCTTTGGGGCGGCTCTGAGAGAATTGAAATCCTGGCCCGCTGAGGATAAAGAAACTGCACAACAGATTTTTGCCAAGCTTAAAGCCACCTTTGATACTCGCACTGCTACAGAAATTAAACTGACTTTTTATGGATGCAAACAAAGGCCACAGGATAGCTTACGGGACTATGCCCTTAATCTCCAGGAAGCGATGCGGGCCATTAAGCAGAGTGACCCCAGCAGCATGCAGGATGAGGATAAAATCCTGAAGGAGCGGTTCATTGAGGGGCTCCTGTGCAGTCACCAGCGGGGCCAATTGCACTTCCTGGCCATGCAAAATCCAGACTTGACTTTTGCGCAGTTTAAAGATAAAGCTATCCAGGCATTGCAGGAGCGACAGCCCAGCCGCGCAGTACCACCCAGGCGCCCCGCTCTCACATACCACCAGGAGGTGGCATCGGATACCCCAGTTGCCGCGGAGGCCGACGCCCAGAGCTTCGAGGACGACTCCCCTGCAGGACTCCGTCTCCAGATGCAAGAGCTAACCAAGAGCGTTGCTGCCCTGGCCCGGACGGTGCAGTCCCTACAGGAGGCCCCCAAAGAGAAGATCCAGTTGGCTTCCAGCCCGGAGGATGTCCCTTGGATGCGACAGAGGAGGACTCCGCCGACCAGGAGCCGGCCCGACGATCGCTTCCACCAGGATGGACGACCCATCTGCCGCCGCTGTCACCAGGTGGGCCATCTTGCAAGGTACTGTCCTTTAAACGAGCAACCCCTGGGGCAAAGGGCCAACCCCCAGGAGTAGGACGGTCAGGCCCGCAGCATTGGAGAACCAAGTATATTGGAGGACGACCAGTTCTCCCTGTAGTGATTGATGGAATCCCCTTGAAAGCTTTGCTGGACACCGGTTCTCAGGTGACGACTATACCTTACGTGCTCTACAAACGGTATTGGGAGGACGCTGATATTACTCGTGGCCCTGACGATGATTTCACCATAATCGCCAGTAATGGTCAGCCGTTGCCACAAGTGGGGTATAAGGAGGTCACCATCAAAGTGGGGCGGGTGGAATTGAAAGCCCAAGGGATTGTGATTGTTGATATTGATCGTCGAGAATGTAATCCCATGATGACTCTTGGTACTAATGTTATAGAAAATTGTCTTGCAGAAGTGATTGTTTTGTTGCAACAGGTGGCAGAAACTGCTGGCCACAGTGAGCAACGTGCCCTGCAGAAGGAAATCAGAGCTCTGATGCAGAGACAGCAGGTAGAGCTGACTGGTGGTGAGATTGGTCGTGTCACTGAGTGATTCAAACCCCATCGCGATACCCCCCAAGAGTGAAATGTTAATATGGTGTCGAGCAGCCATAGGCCTCAGGGGTAGGGACTACCAGGCCTTGGTAGAACCCTTATATTCAGACCATAGGCCTACTGTTCTGACAGCCCGGGGGGTGGTCGACGTCCGTCAGGGGAGAGTGCCCGTACGTGTCCTCAATTGTGGGGAGGAAGAGGTTCACCTCACCAAGTATACCACGCTCGCCAAATTGTTCACTGTTAATAATGTGATACAGACACCTGAACCCTTGGTCCCGTCAAACTTGGCGGAGAACAAAGGTTCTGCAGAGCCCTCGAAGGACTGGTGTCGGGAATTGCATGTGGGCACTGACTCTACCCCATCCCATCAAAAACAGGGGGCCTACAGGGTGGTACACGAGTACGAGCAGATATTCAGCAAACACCCCTCAGATTTTGGGCAGGTGAAAGGGATCCAACATCACATCCCCACGGGAGATCACCGACCCATAAAAGAGATATCGCCCTGTACCCCCAGCTCATTACCAGTGTGCCAAGGACATGTTGCGGGAAATGAAGGAGGCTGGGGTGGTGAGAGACAGCTGTAGCCCCTGGGCAGCTCCGTTAGTCCTTGTTAAAAAGAAAGATGGTACAATGAGGATGTGCGTTGATTACAGGCAGTTGAATCGCATTACACATAAGGACGCATACCCACTACCTAGGATAGAGGAGTCTCTGGCTGCCTTAAAATCTGCTAATTACTTCTCTACCTTAGATCTCACCAGCGGGTACTGGCAGGTTCCTGTAGCGGAGGCGGACAAGGAGAAGACGGCCTTCACGACGCCAATGGGTCTCTGTGAGTTCAACTACATGCCCTTCGGATTGTGCAATGCTCCCGGAACGTTCCAGAGGATGATGGAGTGCTGCCTGGGACACCTGAACTTTGAAACCGTGCTGCTATATTTGGATGATGTCATTGTCTTCTCTAAGACCTACGAAGACCACCTGAAGCACCTGGCCGAGGTGTTTGAAGCCCTATCCAACTTCGGCTTAAAGGTGAAACCGTCCAAGTGTCATCTGCTGAAACCTAAAGTGCAGTACATGGGCCATGTGGTGAGCGCTGAAGGAGTGGCCCCAGACCCCGACAAGGTCACAGTGATTAAGGACTGGCCAAAGCCCAGTGACCTCCACGAAGTCCGGCAGTTCCTCGGGCTGGTAGGCTATTACCGGAGGTTCATTAAGGACTTCACCAAGAAGGCCGCACCCTTGCAAAACCTGTTGGTGGGCCAACCAAAGAAGACCAAGGGGAGGAACACCCCCTTTGATTGGAACGAAGAGCTGGAGGAATCCTTCACCTGTTTGAAGTCGGCACTGACGGGAGAAGAGGTACTGGCTTACCCCGAATACGACCAACCGTTTGTGCTGTACACAGATGCCAGTAATGTGGGACTAGGAGCCGTGCTGTCTCAAGTCCAGAAAGGCAAGGAAAGAGTGATCGCTTACGCCAGCAGGAAACTCCGTCCCACGGAAAGGAACCCTGATAACTACAGTTCCTTCAAACTGGAATTCCTTGCCCTTGTCTGGGCAGTGACAGAGAGGTTTAAGCACTACCTGGCCTCCGCGAAATTCACCGTCTTCACGGACAACAATCCGCTAACGCATCTGGGTACTGCCAAACTCGGGGCTTTGGAACAGCGGTGGATGGCCCGGCTGTCCAACTATGATTTCACCATCAAATACCGGGCAGGACACCAGAATGCCAATGCCGATGCTCTGTCCCGAATGCCCAATTTACCAGAAGTGGGAGAAGACCCAGAGGCACTTGAAGAGGTGGAGCTGCCTGCCATCCATCGCCCCAAAGCCACTCAGCACTCTCACCATGTGAAGAACAGGCACAAGAACCAACCGGATGCCACGCTGAATCCCCTGCCCCACCACGGATGGGCAGAAACCCAGGATAGTGACCCCGCGGTCCGTCAGGTGAAGGAGCTCTTGACGCAGGCTGGGTTGCACCCTGGCCCAGATGATCCACAAGAAACCCAACAGCTGTGGAAGGGGAGAAGCAAGCTGTTTATCCATGATGGCAAGCTGTGCAGGAGGAGCATCGACCCACGTACTCATGAATTGGTGTGGCAGATAGTGGTGCCAAGGCGAGATGCGCCCATGGTTCTGGGAGCCTACCATGATGGAGCCGGACACTTCGGATGGAAGAAGCTGGAGAAGCTACTCCGAGGGAGGTTCTATTGGATTGGCATGAAGAGAACCATTGAGAAGTGGTGTCGGGAGTGTGGTCCATGTAGTCTGCGCAGAAAGGACCGTGACAGTCAACGGGCTCCCCTGCGGCCTATCATCACCAAACGGCCGCTTGAACTGGTCGCGCTGGATCATGTGAAGCTGACACCTAGCCGGTCGGGCTATATCTACGCCCTTACCATCGTGGACCACTACTCCAGGTTTTTGGTGGTTGTGCCTGTTAAAGACCTAACGGCCAGGACTGCCGCCAGGGCCTTCCAGCAGCACTTTTGTAGACCCCATGGCTACCCAGAGAAGGTACTGACCGACCAGGGACCTGCCTTTGAAGCAGAAGTGTTCCAAGAATTCTGCCAGCTGTACGGGTGTAAGAAGATCAGAACCACCCCGTACCACCCTCAAACCAACGGGATGTGCGAGAAGATGAACCAGGTAGTGATCGATTTATTGAAGACCTTGCCTGTGGAGGAACGGAACCTGTGGCCGACAAAGTTGCCTGACCTGGTGGATATGTACAACCACATCCCAGTAAGTTCCACCAACTGTACTCCAGCGTACCTGATGCGAGGAAGGTCTAGTCGGTTACCCGTTGATCTGGACATGGGGGTCCTAGTACCCGAAGATACCTCGCCGGAGGCAGATTGGGATACAGAAAGGCAGCAAAGATACCGCGAAGTACAGGAGTGTGTAGAGAGAAGTCTCGCCCAGGCTAGGCAGAAACAAGAAAAGGACTACAATCAACACGCTCCTGCGATTCCCCTGTCACCTGGTGAGCAGGTACTTAAACGAAAGAGGAGATTACATAAGCTCGATGACCAATGGGAAGCGGAACCATATACCATCCTGCCATCCGACTTCGACAACACAAAGGTCTGTCTCATCAGCAAGGACAGAGGGGAGACCTCGACAGCGGTATCCAGGGATCACCTTAAGGTCTGCCCCGATAAGTTGAAAGAGAGGGGCACGGCCCCAGAAATCTCCCCGCCGGTGGAAAAGGAGAAAATGTTCCATACCGTCCTTGGTGACTTTCCCCAATCCTGGACTCAGATAAACCAAGCCATCGCGGTGCCTGTTCTAATGTTCCAACAGCCGGACCCACCAGAAACAATGGTGGTATCAGATCAGCCGGCCCCGCTACCTCAACAAGCCTTACCTGATGAAACCATGCCAACCGTTGAACTGGCAAATCCTCCCTCTGCTATCAGTGAATCTGCTGTACCCACTGTTGATAGCAGCAGCTCTGAGAGCCCTAACCTGCCAGTGCTACCCCGACTCACTAGAAGTGTAGCTAGAAGACGGTGCACTACACCAGCGGTAGCAAGCGTAGCGGGCCCTGTTAGGCCAATAGCAACCCCTGTGCTGCGAAGGTCCACACGCAGCACTCAAAACCAAACTCCCCTCTGCCACAAACCTTGGAGTTATTATTAAGGGCTGCTCTTTAGTTAAGAATGTTTTTGTGTGTATTTTTGTTACAGGTTTTAAATGGACAATAGAGTAATGGACGGTGAATTGCTCAAAAACTTTCATAAGGGGGGACCCCTTTGTTTACCCGGGGTCCCCGCAGTTTCAACCACTGAACTGAGAGTCATAAACTGTGCATGACCTAACTTTTGCAACGTTCAAGAATCCTCACCTCCCTTAAAGGGAAGCATTGTTATGTTCAATTGTTATGCTATTTCAAAAATTTGTGTGTTTTCTGTTAACATGTATTATTGTTCTTGTTTTCCCAGTCCCGGAGTACTGGATTTAACCGGGGGGGAGTGCAGCACCCCAGAGTCCTGGTTGTTGCAGTACTGTGGCTCCGCCACTATGGGGAGCTATGGTACGTCTGATTGCACTAAGGAGTTTCTCTGATCAGGTACACTCACACCACACTTCACACTCCGGCCACCAGGGGGGGTGGTCCTATCTAGTAGGCCACTCCTCACAACTCTGGTAAAACTGGGGGTTGGACAGGAAGACAGGGAGAAGTAGCTGGGAAGAGCTAGTGAGAAGACCTGTCAGGGATGGGATCCTGGCAGACTCTTCAGAACAGAACTAACCAGCGCACAACGGGAATACAGTAAAGAAGTATTGGGACCAGAAGGAGTCGTGCTGTTAGACCGAGGCAACATCCTTCTGAGGCGCAAACAGTCGGTGGCCGGAACGCCGAGCAAGTAAGAGACTTTGACTGAGGTCTCCAAAAACCTTCAGTAAAGAGGTAAAGAGACTGCAACCTGGTGTCCTTGTTATTTACCGCAACCTGCACCTCACAACTGCACCGTTACAACACCCCTTATTGCACCGGACGTCCCCCACTGACAGACAGGGCCACGGACCGGGTCTAGCCACCGTGACAACCCCAGGACTGAGACCTAGAGGCCCGGCTCCGGGTACCCCTCGGCCCTGCGGCGGTGTGGGGGCGCTTCACAAACTATTTACAAAAAAGTTCGGATCATGCACTGTTCATGATTTCACAGTTTTTGAAGTAACGTAGAAAAATAGAAAATAACCAAAAACAAAAGGGATCCCAGGTCCATAGAAGGATCCCCTTAAGAATTTACCCTGGACGGGTTTTAGCAATCATAAAAGGCAATAAAACAGTAACTATTTTACAAGTAAGAAAGTACAGTAGAATCTTACTGTGGTGGTCTCCGATCTGGCCTCACCAGGCCAACGGATCGCACTGGTGAGCCAGGAAGCGGTTCCGGTCCAGCAGCGATAAAATCCCTCGCCGGGAGGCCCTTCTCGTTGGCAGGCGCACACGTTCCTCCGGGGCACAGCGAGGCCGGGCTTCTCGAGGTTCCGCGGGGCCGGGCTCTGCTGCTTTCCCCCTGGGATCACCTTCTTCCGGTGTTTCGGCAGCAGCCTGGAGGGCGATGCATCGCTGGACGCCTCGGGCGACCCAGCCCGTCTCGCCAGCGTCCCTCCTCCACCTCGTGTAGGTTATGGCATCACCTGGCTCCAGATCACGAGTGAATCTCCCGCTGCAGGGCTCCACCTCCTCCCGGTCTACGTGGACTTGTAGCGGCTCCCCGATCTCCTGGATCACTCCTCTTCCACACTGAGGGTTAAAGGCCACCACTACACCCCAGTGTGATGGCGGGATCTCCGGAGCGCTAATTAAATCAATCTGCTCTGCAGGCTGGGGCCGGCTCCGCCACGCTGCCATCAGACGCCGTAGATGTTCGGCGTCCGGCATGATCTTCAGGCCCGGCGTCTGTAGCGTACCTTCAGCCGCGGCCAGGTGGGAAGGAGCAGGGGACACTGGGGACAAACGGATCTCCGTGGGCTGGCCTAGCCGAGTAAGCACGCGGGCATCAGCCTCCAGCCTGCGGGCTAGCTGTCGGGCCTCGGCTGCAGCCACACATTCCTCAGACAGCGGCAGAGGGGGTCAGCCCATCGGTGACGCTGTGAGGGTCAGACCCCGCAGCGTTGGCGTTTCTGGGGCTATGTCAGGTTGCGCAGCCTCAGGCCGGACCGGGTCAGCCCCGTGTGGTGCTCCTGGTGTCGCCATCTTGGCCTCTCCTCCAATGTCTTCTTCCCGCGGTCTCTTTAGTGGGCGGCCCCGTCCCCATGGTCTCCACCCTCCAACCAGGATCAGGAGGCGGACCTCGGCTGTTGACGGGCACGTCCTCAGGACACAGAAATACTTAGACTGGGCGGTCATCGCTGTTCGCGCTCTCCAGCTTATCTACGCCTACTTCACGCCCCTTCTCTCTTCAGCGCTGCAATGGCGGCGGATTTTGGCGGTAAATGGCGCAACACAGTCTTTGCAATAAAGTACAGTCCAAGCACAACAATATTACAGTTCCAAGGCACACATGACCCGATTCTTCAGGCTTAAGTAGATCCTGTTCGTGACGCCAAGATTTGGAGCGCCCCCACACCGCCGATTTGGAGCGCCCCCACACCGCCGCAGTGCCGAGGGGTACCCGGAGCCGGGCTACTAGGTCTCAGTCCTGGGGTTCTCACGGTGGCTAGACCCGGTCCGTGGCCCTGTGTGTCAGTGGGGGACGTATGGTGCAATAATCGGTGATGATGGTGCAGTTGTGGGGTGCAAGTCGTGGTGAATAACAAGGAAACCAGGTTGCAGTCTCTTTACCTTTTTTACTGAAGGTTTTGGAGACCTCAGTCCAGAGCGCTGTTAACCGGGTTGTCAGAGACCGGCTGGTCCAAAGGCACATCAGGAGTTCTCTTTACAGGTGGGAATCAGTGTCTACCTTCTAGCGCTGGGTGTTGTAGTTCTTCCCTGCTGAGCTCCCGGGACAGTCCTCACAACTGTATCTGTCTGTCTCTATTGCTCGTTCTCTTCGTCCTCCAGGTGATATGGTAGGACGCACCCATATGACGGGGTAGGCCTGGAGTTCTTCCGGGACCCTAGAGTCGCCCCTCTCCCACAGCTGCCTCCGTTGTCTGCTTAGGTGTTAAGTGAGACAGCCAACCTGTAATTAGCTGTCCGGCCGTGGTTTGCAGTGTACTTAAAGTCTCTTACTTGCTCGGCGTTCCGGCCGCCGACTGTTTGTGCCTCAGAAGGACGTTGCCTCGGTCTAACAGCACGACTCCTTCTGGTCCCAATACTTCTTACTGTATTCCCGTTGTGCACTGGTTAGTTCTGCTCTGAGGAGTCTGCCAGGATCCCATCCCTGACAGGTCCTCTCACTAGCTCTTCCCAGCTACTTCTCCCTGTCTTCCTGTCCAACCCCCAGTTTTACCATAGTGTGAGGAGTGGCCTACTAGATAGGACCACCCCCCCTGGTGGCCGGAGTGTGAAGTGTAGTGAGGTGTTACCTGGTCAGAGAAACTCCTTAGTGCAATCAGACGTACCATAGCTCCCCATAGTGGCGGAGCCACAGTACTGCAACAACCAGGACTCTGGGGTGCTGCACTCCCCCCCGGTTAAATCCAGTACTCCGGGACTGGGAAAACAAGAACAATAATACATGTTAACAGAAAACACACAAATTTTTGAAATAGCATAACAATTGAACATAACAATGCTTCCCTTTACGGGAGGTGAGGATTCTTGAACGTTGCAAAAGTTAGGTCATGCACAGTTTATGACTCTCAGTTCAGTGGTTGAAACAGCGGGGACCCCGGGTAAACAAAGGGGTCCCCCCCCCCTTTTTGAAAGTTTTTGAGCAATTCACCGTCCATTTAAAACCTGTAACAAAAGATATATACAAAACATTCTCAACTAAAGAGCAGCCCTTATTAATACCTCCAAGTTTTGTAGCGGAGGGGAGTTTGGTTTTGAGTGCTGCGTGTGGACCTTCGCAGCGCAGGGGTTGCTATTGGCCTAACAGGGCCCGCTATGCTTGCTACCGCTGGTGTAGTGCGCTGTCTTCTAACTACACTTCTAGTGAGTCTGGGTAGCACTGGCAGGTTGGGGCTCTCAGAGCTGCGGTTATCAACAGTGGGTACAGCAGATTCACTGATAGCAGAGGGAGGATTTGCCGGTTCAACGGTTGGCAGGGCTTCATCAGGTAAGGCTTGTTGAGGTAGTGGAGCCAGATGATCTGGTACCACCATTGTTTCTGGCGGGTCCGGCTGTTGAAACATTACGACAGGTACCACAACGGCTTGGTTTATCTGAGTCCAGGACTGGGGAAAGTCACCAAGGACAGTATGGAACATTTTCTCCTTTTCCACCGGCGGGGAGATTTCTGGGGCCGTGCCCCTCTCTTTCAACTTATCGGGGCAGACCTTAAGGTGATCCCTGGATACCGCTGTCGAGGTCTCCCCTCTGTCCTTGCTGATGAGACAGACCTTAGTGTTGTCGAAGTCGGATGGCAAGATGGTATACGGTTCCGCTTCCCATTGGTCATCGAGCTTGTGTAACCTCCTCTTTCGTTTAAGAACTTGCTCACCAGGTGACAGGGGAATCGCAGGAGCGTGTTGATTGTAGTTCCTTTTCTTGTTTCTGCCTAGCCTGGGCGAGACTTCTCTCTACACACTCCTGTACTTCGCGGTATCTTCGCTGCCTTTCTGTATCCCAATCTGCCTCCGGCGAGGTATCTTCGGGTACTAGGACCCCCATGTCCAGATCAACGGGTAACCGACTAGACCTTCCTCGCATCAGGTACGCTGGAGTACAGTTGGTGGAACTTACTGGGATGTGGTTGTACATATCCACCAGATCAGGCAACTTTGTCGGCCACAGATTCCGTTCCTCCACAGGCAAGGTCTTCAATAAATCGATTACTACCTGGTTCATCTTCTCGCACATCCCGTTGGTTTGAGGATGGTACGGGGTGGTTCTGATCTTCTTACACCCGTACAGCTGGCAGAATTCTTGGAACACTTCCGCTTCGAATGCAGGCCCCTGATCGGTCAGTACTTTCTCTGGGTAGCCATGGGGCCTACAAAAGTGCTGCTGGAAGGCCCTGGCGGCAGTCCTAGCCGTTAGATTCCTGACAGGCACAACCACCAAAAACCGGGAGTAGTGGTCCACGATGGTAAGGGCATAGATATAGCCCGACCGGCTAGGTGTCAGCTTCACATGATCCAGCGCGACCAGTTCAAGCGGCCGTTTGGTGACGATAGGCCGCAGAGGAGCCCGTTGACTGTCACGGTCCTTCCTGCGCAGGCTACATGGACCACACTCCCGACACCACTTCTCAATGGTTCTCTTCATGCCAATCCAATAGAACCTCCCTCGGAGCAGCTTCTCCAGCTTCCTCCATCCGAAGTGTCCGGCTCCATCATGGTAGGCTCCCAGAACCATGGGCGCATCTCGCCTTGGCACCACTATCTGCCACACCAATTCATGAGTACGTGGGTCGATGCTCCTCCTGCACAGCTTGCCATCATGGATAAACAGTTTGCTTCTCCCCTTCCACAGCTGTTGGGTTTCTTGTGGATCATCTGGGCCAGGGTGCAACCCAGCCTGCGTCAAGAGCTCCTTCACCTGACGGACCGCGGGGTCACTATCCTGGGTTTCTGCCCATCCGTGGTGGGGCAGGGGATTCAGCGTGGCATCCGGTTGGTTCTTGTGCCTGTTCTTCACATGGTGGGAGTTCTGAGTGGCTTTGGGGCGATGGAAGGCAGGCAGCTCCACCTCTTCAAGTGCCTCCGGGTCTTCTCCCACTTCTGGTAAATTGGGCATTCGGGACAGGGCATCAGCATTCTGGTGTCCTGCCCGATATTTGATGGTGAAATCATAGTTGGACAGCCGGGCCATCCACCGCTGTTCCAAAGCCCCGAGTTTGGCAGTACCCAGATGCGTTAGCGGATTGTTGTCCGTGAAGACTGTGAATTTCGCGGAGGCCAGGTAGTGCTTGAACCTCTCTGTCACTGCCCAGACAAGGGCAAGGAATTCCAGTTTGAAGGAACTGTAGTTGTCAGGGTTCCTTTCCGTGGGACGGAGTTTCCTGCTGGCGTAAGCGATCACTCTTTCTTTGCCTTTCTGGACTTGAGACAGCACGGCTCCTAGTCCCACATTACTGGCATCTGTGTACAGCACAAACGGTTGGTCGTATTCGGGGTAAGCCAGTACCTCTTCTCCCGTCAGCGCCGACTTCAAGCAGGTGAAGGACTCCTCCAGCTCCCCGTTCCAGTCAAAGGGGGTGTTCTTCCCCTTGGTCTTCTTTGGTTGGCCCACCAACAGGTTTTGCAAGGGTGCGGCCTTCTTGGTGAAGTCTTTAATGAACCTCCGGTAGTAGCCTACCAGCCCGAGGAACTGCCGGACTTCGTGGAGGTCACTGGGCTTTGGCCAGTCCTTGATCACTGTGACCTTGTCGGGGTCTGGGGCCACTCCTTCAGCGCTCACCACATGGCCCAGGTACTGCACTTTAGGTTTCAGCAGATGACACTTGGACGGTTTCACTTTTAGGCCGAAGTTGGACAAGGCTTCAAACACCTCGGCCAGGTGCTTCAGATGGTCTTCGTAGGTTTTAGAGAAGACTATGACGTCATCCAGATATAGCAGCACGGTTTCAAAGTTCAGGTGTCCCAGGCAGCACTCCATCATCCTCTGGAACGTTCCGGGAGCATTGTGCAGCGCCCCAGAGTCCTGGTCGTTGCAGTACTGTGGCTCCGCCACTAAGGGGAGCTACGGTGCGTCCGATGGCACTGAAGGAGTTCCTCTGATCAGGTATCACAGACACCAATACATTTCACAGCTGGGCCTCCGGGGGGAGCTAAGGGTTCTATTCATTAGGCCACTCCCCACCATAGTGGGTAAACTGGGGGTCAGGCAGGAAGTTAGATCAGAAAGCTGACTGGATTGGACGAAGCAACACCTAGTGGCAGAGGGTGTTGTGGAGGAAGAGACAGTAGGGTCTCTGTCAGGGGTGGGATCCTGACAGAGGCTTGGCATTGGAAAGAACGTAACGGGTCCGCGCCAGCTCCGGGAAGCGGCGGGGCCCAGGAAAGGACTAGAGGTGAGATGGATTGTGCTGAGTGAGAAACGAGATCAAGCGATAGGAGAATTCCAGTAGGGGTCGTGCTGTAAGACCGGAGCAACACCCTACTGAGGCGCACCACCGGTGGCCGGAACGCCGAGGGAGTATTATAACATTCAGCTTCAAGCAATACTCTAAACAGCGGCAGGACAGTCAGTTTAAGGCGGGCTGTCTAACACATATCACCTATGAAGTCTTGGGAGGCAATTGCGGGAGAGGGGCGTCTCTAGGGTCCCGGAAGAACTCCAGGCCTACCCGACAAACGGGTGCCGTTCTAACTGTAACATCAGGAAGGGACGGAAGATTAGCAGAACATCATTTAATCGAGTTGTGAGGGAACTTAAGAAACAGACACAATGGTTGTGGGGTACTTTCCGTAAGCACAGCAGGGAAGGACTACAACACATAGCGCTAAGAAGGAAGGCACCGATTTCCACTTGTGAAGTGAACTCTGGAGGTGCCATTGGACCGGCCGGACTTGCGCAGCCTGGTGAACCGTATTCTGGACTGAGGACTCAGATCTCCAGTAAAGAGGTAAAGAGACTGCAACCTGGTGTCCTCGTTATTTACCGCGACCTGCACCCCACAACTGCACCACCAACATCCACACCTATTATTCACTGTGCGCCCCACGGCAGGGTCACGGACCGGGGCCTAGCCGCCGTGACAACCCCAGAAGCAGAGACTCAGAGGCCCGGTACCGGGTACCCCTCGGCCCTGCGGCGGTGGGGGCGCTACAATTGCACAATCCGAAGGGCATGTAGTTGAACTCACAGAGACCCATTGGCGTCGTGAAGGCCGTCTTCTCTTTGTCCGCCTTCGCTACAGGAACCTGCCAGTACCCACTGGTGAGATCTAAGGTAGAGAAGTAGTTAGCAGATTTTAAGGCAGCCAGAGACTCCTCTATCCTGGGCAGTGGGTATGCGTCCTTATGTGTAATGCAATTCAACTGCCTGTAATCAACACACATCCTCATTGTACCATCTTTCTTTTTAACAAGGACTAACGGAGCTGCCCAGGGGCTACAGCTGTCTCTCACCACCCCAGCCTCCTTCATTTCCCGCAACATGTCCTTGGCACACTGGTAATGAGCTGGGGGTACAGGGCGATATCTCTCTTTTATGGGTCGGTGATCTCCCGTGGGGATGTGATGTTGGATCCCTTTCACCTGCCCAAAATCTGACTGGTGTTTGCTGAATACCTGTTCGTACTCGTGTACCACCCTGTAAGCCCCCTGTATTTGATGAGATGGGGTAGAGTCAGTGCCCACATGCAATTCCCGACACCAGTCTTTCGAGTGCTCTGCAGAACCTTTGTTCTCCGCCACGTTTGACGGGACCAAGGGTTCAGGTGTCTGTATTACACTATTATTGACAGTGAACAGATTGGCGAGCGTGGTATACTTGGTTAGGTGGACCTCTTCCTCCCCACAATTGAGGACACGTACGGGCACTCTCCCCTGACGGACGTCGACCACCCCCCGGGCTGTCAGAACAGTAGGCCTATTGTCTGAATATACAGGTTCTACCAAGGCCTGGTAGTCCTTACCCCTGAGGCCTATGGCTGCTCTACACCATATTAACATTTCACTCTTGGGGGGGTATCGCGATGGGGTTTGAATCACTCACAGTGACACGACCAATCTCACCACCAGTCAGCTCTACCTGCTGTCTCTGCATCAGAGCTCTGATTTCCTTCTGCAGGGCACGTTGCTCACTGTGGCCAGCGGTTTCTGCCACCTGTTGCAACAAAACAATCACTTCTGCAAGACAATTTTCTATAACATTAGTACCAAGAGTCATCATGGGATTACATTCTCGACGATCAATATCAACAATCACAATCCCTTGGGCTTTCAATTCCACCCGCCCCACTTTGATGGTGACCTCCTTATACCCCACTTGTGGCAACGGCTGACCATTACTGGCGATTATGGTGAAATCATCATCAGGGCCACGAGTAATATCAGCGTCCTCCCAATACCGTTTGTAGAGCACGTAAGGTATAGTCGTCACCTGAGAACCGGTGTCCAGCAAAGCTTTCAAGGGGATTCCATCAATCACTACAGGGAGAACTGGTCGTCCTCCAATATACTTGGTTCTCCAATGCTGCGGGCCTGACCGTCCTACTCCTGGGGGTTGGCCCTTTGCCCCAGGGGTTGCTCGTTTAAAGGACAGTACCTTGCAAGATGGCCCACCTGGTGACATCGGCGGCAGATGGGTCGTCCGTCCTGATGGAAACGATCGCTGTCCCGGCCTCTGGTCGATGGGGTCCTCTTCTGTCGCGTCCAGGGAACATCCTCTGGTCCGGAGGCTAGCTGGATCTTTTTCTTGGGGGCCTCCTGTAGGGACTGCACCGTCCGGGCTAGGGCAGCAACGCTCTTGGTCAGCTCCTGCATCTGAAGACGGAATCCTGCAGGGGAGTCGTCCTCGAAGCTCTGGGCGTCGGCCTCCGCGGCAACTGGGGTATCCGATGCCACCTCCTGGTGGTATGTGAGAGCGGGGCGCCTGGATGGTATTGCACGGCTGGGCTGTCGCTCCTGCAATGCCTGGATAGCTTTATCTTTGAACTGCGCAAAAGTCAAGTCTGGATTTTGCATGGCCAGGAAGTGCAATTGGCCCCGCTGGTGACTGCACAGGAGCCCCTCAATGAACCGCTCCTTCAGAAGTTTATCCTCATCCTGCATGCTGCCGGGGTCACTCTGCTTAATGGCCCGCATCGCCTCCTGGAGATTAAGGGCATAGTCCCGCAAGCTATCCTGTGGCCTCTGTTTGCATCCATAAAAAGTCAGTTTAATTTCCGTAGCAGTGCGAGTATCAAAGGTGGCTTTAAGCTTGGCAAAAATCTGTTGTGCAGTTCCTTTATCCTCAGCGGGCCAGGATTTCAATTCTCTCAGAGCCGCCCCAAAGAGTTGGCCGATTATCATATGAACCTTCTGGGGCTCTGTCAGGGGATAGAACTCGAGCAGGCTGCAGAGCCCTTCCTTAAAGTCAGTGAATGTATGCGACTCCCCAGAGTATCGTGGGAGCCAGGCCGCTCCGGGCAGGTACGGCATAGAAAAGGGCATTATGGCTTTTGTGCTAGCGGCAGTGTCCGGCTGGCTGAGGGGAACAGCGGGTACTGCGGCAACCGGTGGTGGTATTAGGGCCGCGGCTTCGCCTGCTGCGTGGACCGGAGCTGCCCCTGCGTCCGCGGCTGCCACCTCCTCTCCTCCCGACTCGGACATGGCTGTATCTAACTCCCACTAACCTGCCGGAGGTCGGAGTTCCTCTTCCGGGATTGGCGCCTTACCGCGCTTTCCGTTCCGCGCTTCTTTTGGCTGGTTCCGCCCACGTAGCTAAGGCTCCTCCCTCTGTGCGCGGCAATGGCGAATTTTGGCGGCAAATGGCACAGCACACAGTCTTTTCAATA
Organism: Ranitomeya variabilis; assembly: GCF_051348905.1. Lineage (NCBI taxonomy): Eukaryota > Metazoa > Chordata > Amphibia > Anura > Dendrobatidae > Ranitomeya > Ranitomeya variabilis. The sequence continues at coordinate 24,393,108 of NC_135235.1, forward strand.
AAGTACAGTCCAAGCACAATAAATCACAGTTCCAAGGCACACATGACCTGATTCTTCAGGCTTAAGTAGATCCTGTTCGTGACGCCAAGTTGTAGCGCCCCCACTGCCGCAGGGCCGAGGGGTACCCGGTACCGGGCCTCTGAGTCTCTGCTTCTGGGGTTGTCACGGCGGCTAGGCCCCGGCCCGTGACCCTGCCGTGGGGCGCACAGTGAATGATAGGTGTGGATGTTGGTGGTGCAGTTGTGGGGTGCAGGTCGCGGTAAATAATGAGGACACCAGGTTGCAGTCTCTTTACCTCTTTACTGGAGATCTCTGAGTCCTCAGTCCAGAATACGGTTCACCAGGCTGCGCAAGTCCGGCTGGTCCAATGGCACCTCCAGAGTTCACTTCACAGGTGGAAATCGGTGCCTTCCTTCTTAGCGCTATGTGTTGTAGTCCTTCCCTGCTGTGCTTACGGAAAGTACCCCACAACCGTTGTGTCTGTTTCTCGGGTTCCCTCACAACTCGATTAACTGATGATCTGCTAATCTTCCGTCCCTTCCTGATGTTACAGTTAGAACGGCACCCGTTTGTCGGGTAGGCCTGGAGTTCTTCCGGGACCCTAGAGACGCCCCTCTCCCGCAATTGCCTCCCAAGACTTCATAGGTGATTTAGGTGAGACAGCCCGCCTGAGACTGACTGTCCTGCCGCTGTTTAGAGTATTGCTTGAAGCTGTCTAATGAAATACTCCCTCGGCGTTCCGGCCGCCGGTAGTGCGCCTCAGTAGGATGTTGCTCCGGTCTTACAGCACGACCCCTACTGGTATTCTCCTATTGCTTGATCTCGTTTCTCACTCAGCACAATCTATCTCGCTTCTAGTCCTTTCCTGGGTCCCGCCGCTTCCCGGAGCTGGCGCGGACCCGTTACGTTCTTTTCAATGCCAAGCCTCTGTCAGGATCCCACCCCTGACAGAGACCCTACTGTCTCTTCCTCCACAACACCCTCTGCCACTAGGTGTTGCTTCGTCCAATCCAGTCAGCTTTCTCCTCTAACTTCCTGCCTGACCCCCAGTTTACCCACTATGGTGGGGAGTGGCCTAATGAATAAAACCCTTAGCTCCCCCCGGAGGCCCAGCTGTGAAATCTATTGGTGTCTGTGATACCTGATCAGATGAACTCCTTCAGTGCCATCGGACGCACCATGGCTCCCCATAGTGGCGGAGCCACAGTACTGCAACGACCAGGACTCTGGGGCGCTGCATATACGCACCACGAAGATCTATCTTGGTGAACCAACTAGACCCCCTAATGCGAGCAAACAAATCAGTTAACAATGGCAAAGGATACTGAAATTTGACCGTGATTTTATTCAAAAGGTGATAATCAATACAAGGTCTCAGAGAACCATCCTTCTTAGCCACAAAAAAAGAACCCCGCACCAAGAGGGGAAGAGGACAGGCGAATATGTCCCTTCTCCAAAGACTCCTTTATATAACTCCGCATGGCAGCATGCTCCGGCACAGATAAATTGAAAAGTCGTCCCTTAGGAAACTTACTACCAGGAATCAAATTTATAGCACAATCACAGTCCCTATGAGGAGGTAGAGAATTGAGTTTGGGCTCCTCAAATACATCCTGGTAGTCTGACAAAAACGTAGGGACTTCAGAAGGAGTGGACGAAGCAATTGACACCACAGGAGCGTCACCATGAATTCCCTGATAACCCCAACTTGACACAGACATCGCTTTCCAATCCAGGACTGGATTATGAGTCTGCAACCATGGTAGACCCAACACGACAACATCATGCAAATTATGCAATACAAGAAAGCGAATCACCTCCTGATGAACAGGAGTCATGCACATGGTCACCTGTGTCCAGCACTGAGGCCTATTCGTAGCCAATGGCGTAGAGTCAATTCCCCTTAGTGGAATAGGGAATTTTAAAGGCTCCAAATCAAAACCACAGCGCCTGGCAAATGATCAATCCATCAGACTCAGGGCAGCACCTGAATCTACAAAGGCATTAACCGGGTAAGATGACAGGGAACAAATCAGGGTAACAGACAAAATGAACTTAGGCTGCAAAGTACCAATGGTGACAGATTTATCAACCTTTTTTTTGCGCTTAGAGCATGCTGAGATAACATGAGCTGAGTCACCACAGTAAAAGCACAACCCATTTTGCCGTCTATAATTTTGCCGTTCACTTCTGGTCAGAATTCTGTCACATTGCATAGACTCAGGTGTCTGTTCAGAAGACACCGCCAAATGGTGCACAGGTTTGCGCTCCCGCAACCGCCGATCAATCTGAATGGCCAGAGTCATTGACTCACTCAGACCTGCAGGCGTAGGGAACCCCACCATGACATTCCTAATGGCTTCAGAAAGACCTTCTCTGAAATTTGCAGCCAGGGCACACTCATTCCACTGAGTAAGCACCGACCATTTCCGAACTTTCTGGCAGTACACCTCTGCTTCATCTTGCCCCTGCGAGAGGGCCAACAACGCTTTTTCAGCCTGGTTCTCAAGATTAGGTTCCTCATAGAGCAATCCAAGGGCCAGAAAAAACGCATCCACACGGAGCAATGCAGGATCCCCTGGCGCCAATGCGAAGGCCCAATCTTGAGGGTCACCACGCAAAAAGGAAATAACAATCCTAACTTGCTGAACGGCATCACCAGAGGAACGAGGTTTCAAAGAAAGAAACAACTTACAATTGTTCTTAAAATTTAGGAACCTAGATCTATCTCCAGAAAACAACTCCGGAATAGGTATCCTAGGCTCAGACATAGGACTGTGAACAACAAAATCCTGAATACTCTGAACTCTAGCAGCAAGATGATCCAGACTGGAAGCCAAGCTCTGGACATCCATGTCAGCAGCTGAACTCAGAGCCACACCAAGATTAAGAGGAGGAGAGAAGCTAGCACAGCAGCTAGACACACGGCAACAACAAGAAAAAAAAAAAAAAATGTCTCAAGGCTTCTTTTCTCCTGCTTCTGCCATGCAATTAACACTTTGCGGGCCGGCTGTACTGTTATGATCCCTAGTGGCTGAGGATCACAAATAGATCAGCAAGTGATTAAACTAAGGACGAGCTCTAGGGAGATGGTAACTGGACTGATCGCAAATCTGAACCTATCCAAAACAACTAGAGGTAGCCGGTGAACGTGCCTAAAAAATTCCTAGACGTCTCGAGCCAGCCTGAGGAACTAGCTACCCCTAAAGAGAAAGAAAGACCTCGCTTGCCTCCAGAGAAATAATCCCCAAAGATATAGAAGCCCCCAACAAATATTAACGGTGAAGTTAGAAGAAGGCACATACATAGGGATGAAATCAGATTCAGCAAAAGAGGCCCACTAGTACTAGAAAGCAGAAAATAGAGCAGGGGTCTATGCGATCAATAAAAAACCCTTACAAAATATCCATCCTGAGATTTCAAGAACCCACACACCAACTAACGGTGTATGGGGAGAAACTCAGCCCACTAGAGCAACCAGCAAGCGAGGGAATTACATTTTAGCAAGCTGGAACAGAAAACATGATAAACACTGCTGATCAAAAAAAATGAGCAAACAAAACTAGCTTATCCTGGATGGACTGGGAGCAAGGTAGTCAGAAGGAATCTGAGTAGCACTGATTACATCGACAGCCGGCAACAAGTGGAAGTAAAACAGAGCTATATAGGAACCTCCCAGAGAATAACGAACCAGCTGATAGCCAGAGACCAGCAGGATAACAGGCAAAGCCACCAGGGGGAGCCCAAAGCAAAAGTCACACCATACCACCAGTGACCACAAGAGGGAGCCTGAACACAGAGTTCACAACAGTGGGTCCCCAGAAGTACTCCATTGGTAATTATACTTTTACTATTGTACTGTCATATACACTTGTATGATTACTATACTATTTACCATTTGTGCATGTTTGTACATGGTCACACAGCACTTTTGTACATGGACTGTAGTATTTGATTTGTTACCTGTATACCATTTTCCATCTGGGGTTAGTACCTGGGTTACCCACTGTTTTTGCCTGTGCTTGTGGTAATATATTTTTCTGTTGATACCTGTTTTTATAATGTTTAATAAAGATTATGTGTAAATTTTATTGGCCTAATGTGAAGGTGGTTTTTTGGCGATTCCAGTCATGAAGGTGAAAACAGGCTCAGGGGTGAAGGGGTTAAACTTTTACCTCCTTGTCCAAAATACCTGGTCATCAGGGCCTATATGCTGGGAGGGTGTCATGAAATTGGCCCAGGGCTTTCTCAGTGTACCCCTGCCTCTGCTGTACCCGGTGTGTGTCTTGACCCCTGTTGCCGGCGGTGTATGACGGGAATTTTTTCAGCATATTTTCCACAATGGCCTTCCGGCATAGCACCATTTTAGTAGACCTCTCCATCTCAGGAAGGATGTGAATAAGGATGTTTAAGGGCGCTTCCTTCAAAAGATCCGAAGGAAGCACTATTAAACATCCTTATTCATATTCATCCACATGGAGGATTTTTTGCTCTGGGAGAGGAAAATCACCTCCATGCTGCTACAGATGGGCAGCATACCAGTGGAAGGATCACTCTTGTTTGAAAACTTTTCCTAGTGTTGTGCCTCCTTGCACAACCACATCAGGCGAGTAAGATTCAAGTTGTACTTTTCAGTAAGAATGACTCATTTACTACACTTAGATAGCGCTCTCCCTCTCTTTTCCCCCTCATCCTCTTTCCCAGGACCTTATTCACACGCCTCAGGAAGGAGAGATGCCAGGTTCTCCTTGTAATGTGGGTCTATCTTTTTCGACCTAGATGAATGTAACGCGAGGATTACGGTAAAGGCAGCGTTACATAAAGTCGGCCATATGTGCCAAGTTCTCTAAAGCCAATACTTCCCTGTCTCCACCATGATGACTTCTCTTCATCTGCTCTTCCTCCATTCTTCCTCCATCTTTGTCTCCTCATTCCATTGCTTGGGCAATCCACATGGGACAAAGCTTGTGTGAGTACTAGCCTCTATTGCGCCAGCTCCTGTTCCTCCTCAGCCTTCATCTCCTCTTTGATACCCAATCCACGCTGAGCAGATGAGATGAGGCTAGGCTGGCTAGTATCCATCTCGTATCTTCCTCCATCTCCACCTGGTCCGCATGCAAAGCTTCATGTTTAATCGTTGCTCGGCTGATTGCATCATCGCCGCTCACCATCTTTTTGGAACCAGAATGAAGAAATCCAGATGTTTTGAAAAATTTGTTTCCATTTTTTCATCATTTGCCAATTAGTAAAGTCTCCATCCTGTGATTTCCATCATTCCACAACTTTTCCTTTGTAGTGCTGACTAGCGAATACTGTGATTATCTAGGTGGTAAGGCATTTATCATGGGTGTTTAAGGTGAAAATATAACATTGCCCCTCCACACAAAAAAAAATAAAAAAAAAAAATCAGTAAATGTTTCAGAGCTGGAGTCCTCTCACCTGTGACGTCTTCTGTCAAATCTGCCGTTATCTCAACATTCGAATAACAAAGATCCGGATCATTGATAGCCAAGTCACATCCATTGATTTCTGTTTTGAAGCAACCGGTGGCATCAGTCTAGTAACACAAAGACGGCAAAAATAGGCAAAAATAAGTAATTCAAAAAGTTTACTAAAGTCAACAGAGGTAAGTAAATTTACAATCATTAATTCGCCGACTAGCAAGTTTCCTTTATTTTCAAATTTTGGAAACTTATTATGGTATTCAGGAATCCGGATATAAACTCCGAGCAGATATTGCCATTTTTATGGGGCAAAATATAGAATCGAGCATGGGTGGTTTGAGTCTCATGGTGGCCACATACATTAGATTTATGATAGCCAAAAAGTTCAGCAGACCATCTAATGTGTAAAAATGATCATTAGCATTTGTCAATGAAAAAGACAGATCTGATATGTTGAATTTCAACATGTCTGATCATTTTGTTTTAAGGGTGAGAACAACCATTACTGCGGCAGCAAAATTTTTCCCGCTTCCCACTGAAAACCCATTTTTGCTTGATAGAACCGAGGGTGCATGTGTAGACTCCAATCAAACCAGAGAAAAGAGTCAGGTTCTTATTTTATCTGCTGCCCTGGTCTTATATTTTGGCAAAGCATAGTTTGTTGTCGGGGGTCCTGTTTGGCACTGTGCACCATGGTGACTCGTCACACCAAACAGCCTGTTGACACTTCAGTCTTAAATCCTCCAAAACAACCATACCGATCCTTCAAAAAGTTGTTTAAAAGTAAGAAAAAAGTTTCCAATTCCTCTACATTTTTCTAAGAAGAGCTCACCTTTCCACTGACAGTAATGCAGTATTTTGCACTGTAGTACCAGGACTGCTTACGACAAAGGACTATTTCCAGACTTCCTCGCACCACTTTCCCATAAGAATATCTGCAACAAAATTATCAAGATGAAATAATGAATGGGTGATGCGTTATTTATCCAACCCTATATAGTATTGGTGTTCATGAGCTATTATTCGCCTTATGTCTCAAAAGTCAGGGTCACATATCAGGTTTTGGAGATGTCATCAACAAGTTAGGGGGAAACCGACTGAATTCGGCAACCTTGGAAATCCGATTGACCACCAATATGGCTGCCATGACACATCCAACAGTTTATAACAAACTTTTAAAAGTTAACTTTACTTATGTCAGCCCAATATTTAATTTCTTAAAGTAGAAGTTTGGTTGGTATAGCTGCCCGGGAGATAAGGTGCGACGATCGGTGACTTTTTTAAGACTCTGGACATTATTTTTTTTTAACCCAGTCCACAAAAATAAAATCAAGTATGCAATCTCCTAATCTCTGCTTTTTTTCTCTCTCTATAAATAATTCATCATAGTCATATTTCAATTTCTTACATTAAAGTTTCTATTAAAATCTGGCTGAAGAATGGTGATGTTCAGGCGATGAGTCGAGTTTACGATTGTGAATGGACTACACAAGTGTGAACAGAGCCATAGATGTATTGGAAACCATTAGGTTCTACTTACTTTCCACAAACGGTCACAGTGAATGTCGGATCCGCAGCAAAAATGATAACGGGATCAACAATCATGATTTCACAGCGAGGACGCACTAAAACATGAACATGATGATAAGTGCAAGTCATGGCCATCCAGGGTCCTGGTCTAGTTTAGATGCAAGAGTGAACAAGTAAAGAGGTACCCCCATCTTATATATGGCTGATAGGTGTAAGTCTCACTGCTGGACTCTCACCTTTTGGGAGAATAGGAGTCATGTGTCAATATGTATGGCTACTGTTTCCATGGATCACACCACCCCTTTCTCCGAAAGGTGAAGGTCCCAGAGAGCTAAGCATTCAGACAATGTTACCAGCATGTGGATGACCATTCATTTTGCTGTAAATTACAAGAAAACTTGTATTGTTACTAGTGATGAGTGAATCTACTGAAATTAATATTCCCCAGCTTTGTCAAATTTAATGAGAAAATTTGATTTGCAGCAAGTTAATCCACTCCAAGTCAAAAATACTCTAAAGCCTCCAGTTGTCCTGAAAAGGCGTGTGTGTAGTTGAATTACACTAGCACTAACTACATTGATCAAGCAGCAGCTGCCAACTATATGCCCATCCTGCCGCCTCACAGACACACTAAAGGTACCTTCACACGAAACGACTTTACAACGAGAACGACAACGATCCGTGACGTTGCAGCGTCCTGGATAGCGATATCGTTTAGTTTGACACGCAGCAGCGATCTGGATCCTGCTGTGATATCGCTGGTCGTTGAATAAAGTTCAGAACTTTATTTGGTCGTCAGACCGGCGTGTATCGTCAGGTTTGACACCAAAAGCAACGATACCAGCAATGTTTTACACTGGTAACCAGGGTAAATATCGGGTTACTAAGCGCAGGCCCGCGCTTAGTAACCCGATGTTTACCCTGGTTACCAGGTTAAAAGTAAAAAAAACAAACAGTACATACTCACCTGCGCGTCCCCTGCCGTCCTCTGACTGAGCGCCGGCCCTAAAGTGAAAGTAAAAGCACAGCGGTGACGTCACCGCTCTGCTGTTAGGGGCCGGCGCTCACACAGTACAGGAAGCGGACGCTGGGGAACGCGCAGGTGAGCATGTAATGTTTGTTATTTTTACTTTTACGCTGGTAACCAGGGTAAACATCGGGTTACTAAGCGCGGCCCTGCGCTTAGCAACCCGATGTTTACCCTGGTTACCCGGGGACCTCGGCATCGTTGGTCGCTGGAGAGCGGTCTGTGTGACAGCTCTCCAGCGACCAAACAGCGACGCAGCGATCGGCATCGTTGTCGCTATCGCTGCAGCGTCGCTTCGTGTGAAGGTACCTTAACTCTCCTGCCTCACAGACATAATGACTCTACTGTCTCACAGACAATGACTCTACCGCCTCACATACACACTGACTACTGCTTCACAGACAGTGACTGCACTGCCTTACAGACACAGTGACTGTACTGCCTCATACAAACAGTAACTCTTCTGCCTCACAGACACACTGACTCTCCTGTCTCACAGACACAGAACTCTTCTGCCTCACAGACACAGTGATTCTCTTGCCTCACAGACACCATGATTTTCCTGCCTCACAACCACACTAACTCTACTGCCTCACAGACACAAGGACTCTCCTGCCTTATAGACACAGTGACTCTCTGCCTCACAGACACAGTGACTCTCCCGCCTCACAGACACAATGACTCTCCTGCCTTACAGACACAGTGACTCTCCCGCCTCACAGACACAATGACTCTCCTGCCTTACAGACACAGTGACTCTCCCGCCTCACAGACACAATGACTCTCCTGCCTTACAGACACAGTGACTCTCCTGCCTCACCAACATAGTGACTCTCCCGCCTCACCAGCACAGTGACTCTACCTTATAGACACAGTGAATCTCCCGGCTCACAGACACAGTGACTCTCCCGCCTCACAGACACAGTAACTCTCACTCTTGCTATCAATTACATTTGTATTTCTCTCTTTTCCTCTCACACTACTCTTCACTGCAATACTGCTACACGACAGCTGTACAGTTTCTTCAATATTGTATGGCTTTTTATCCCGATTTCTGTTGCTGAGCTCTTAGCTGTGATGTCCTCTCACTTTCCACTGCAAAGTGACTGCTGCATTCCCTGCATCTAAGTGCATCTTCATTACTGTGTTTGAATAGAATCTGCAGCGGAAAAGCAACCAACTCACCGATCTCTTCAACCACAAAGGTCTTAAATGCCAGCCCATTCTCCACAGTGATGGTATAGGTGCCCAGTATGGGCTCGGTGGTCAATTTATAACTCAGGTCTGCAATGCACTTTATGGTATTCACATTCGACCACTGATAGAGGCAATTACCTTGAGGATCCTTATGTGCAAGAATAGGAATGATATAAGGAGAATGGATTAATTATTCAATGTGATTAGATTATAGATCTCCATAGTGTCCAGCAGAAACATCATCTGCCCATTTATTTATGTATATTATCGTTATTCCGTTCCTTACATACAGAGACATGATTTGGTACCTTCATGTGTGATATATACGGTTGCCTCCCTTTTTCCAATATAGTATACCGTCATACAGTGTACAGATAACTACAGTATACAGCGTCTACAGGACGGGGCTCAAACAAAAATATCTAATATTGGGCAAATAACACTTCTATATACGGTAGTATCCAAAATAACCATTCATTTCTAAAAATATTTCATTTACAATTGCTTAAGTAACACCATACTGTATAGTGCTCAAGTAATACCGATATACAGTGACCATGTAAAAGTAATGTAGAGCTATATAATATCTAAATAATGCCGCCCTGCTAATAATGATAACAGACCAAGTCATTCATGGTGCCCCTTCTAGCAGAGACCCCCTTCTTTCTATATCGTGCAGTAGTATCATAACTCACCAATAGTTTCACACTATAGTCCTATAAGAGATAAAAGAGGAAAATTAGTGTCCAATCTAATAAATGGCCGCACGATAGTCGCACTCAGCAGCTCGCATTCGCCACAGAGCACAGATGAGGGTCCCTCCTGTCGGTGTGTGCTGCGTCTGATGTCGCACAGTGGTGGAAAGTTATAATATATTGGTCACTTTCCCCTTGGCACACTACTATATAATATATTGGTCACTTTCCCCTTGGCACACTACTATATAATATATTGGTCACTTTCCCCTTGGCACACCACTATATAATGTATTGGTCAATTTCCCCATGGCACAGTACTGTATAAGATATTGGTCACTTTCCACATGGCACACTACTAAATAATATACTGGTCACTTTCCCCACGGCACACTACTATATGACGTTTTGGTCACTTTCCCCACGGCACACTACTACAGGTCCTTCTCAAAAAATTAGCATATAGTGTTAAATTTCATTATTTACCATAATGTAATGATTACAATTAAACTTTCATATATTATAGATTCATTATCCACCAACTGAAATTTGTCAGGTCTTTTATTGTTTTAATACTGATGATTTTGGCATACAACTCCTGATAACCCAAAAAACCTGTCTCAATAAATTAGCATATTTCACCCGACCAATCAAATAAAAGTGTTTTTTAATACCAAACAAAAAAAACATCAAATAATAATGTTCAGTTATGCACTCAATACTTGGTCGGGAATCCTTTGGCAGAAATGACTGCTTCAATGCGGCGTGGCATGGAGGCAATCAGCCTGTGACACTGCTGAGATGTTATGGAGGCCCAGGATGCTTCAATAGCGGCCTTAAGCTCATCCAGAGTGTTGGGTCTTGCGTCTCTCAACTTTCTCTTCACAATATCCCACAGATTCTCTATGGGGTTCAGGTCAGGAGAGTTGGCAGGCCAATTGAGCACAGTAATACCATGGTCAGTAAACCATTTACCAGTGGTTTTGGCACTGTGAGCAGGTGCCAGGTCGTGCTGAAAAATGAAATCTTCATCTCCATAAAGCATTTCAGCCGATGGAAGCATGAAGTGCTCCAAAATCTCCTGATAGCTAGCTGCATTGACCCTGCCCTTGATGAAACACAGTGGACCAACACCAGCAGCTGACATGGCACCCCACACCATCACTGACTGTGGGTACTTGACACTGGACTTCAGGCATTTTGGCATTTCCTTCTCCCCAGTCTTCCTCCAGACTCTGGCACCTTGATTTCCGAATGACATGCAAAATTTGCTTTCATCAGAAAAAAGTACTTGGGACCACTTAGCAACAGTCCAGTGCTGCTTCTCTGTAGCCCATTTCCTGCACACGCCTGTGCACGGTGGCTCTGGATGTTTCCACACCAGACTCAGTCCACTGCTTCCTCAGGTTCCCCAAGGTCTGGAATCGGTCCTTCTCCACAATCTTCCTCAGGGTCCGGTCACCTCTTCTCGTTGTACAGCGTTTTCTGCCACATTGTTTCCTTCCAACAGACTTACCATTGAGGTGCCTTGATACAGCACTCTGGGAACAGCCTTATTTGTTGAGAAATTTCTTTCTGGGTCTTACCCTCTTGCTTGAGGGTGTCAATGATGGCCTTCTTGACATCTGTCAGGTCGCTAGTCTTACCCATGATGGGGGTTTTGAGTAATGAACCAGGCAGGGAGTTTTTAAAAGCCTCAGGTATCTTTTCCATGTGTTTAGAGTTAATTAGTTGATTCAGAAGATTAGGGTAATAGGTCGTTTAGAGAACCTTTTCTTGATATGCTAATTTATTGAGACAGTTTTTTTGGGTTATCAGGAGTTGTATGCCAAAATCATCAGTATTAAAACAATAAAAGACCTGACAAATTTCAGTTGGTGGATAATGAATCTATAATATATGAAAGTTTAATTGTAATCATTACATTATGGTAAATAATGAAATTTAACACTATATGCTAATTTTTTGAGAAGGACCTGTATATAAACTATTAAACTATTGGTCACTTTGCATATTGCACACTACTACAGATCACTAAAGGTACCTTTACACAGTGCCATTTTCATCGCTACGACGGCACGATTCGTGACGTTGCAGCGTCGTATAATTATCGCTCCAGCGTCGTATACTGCGGTCACACGTTGCAATACACGGCGCTGGAGCGATAATTTCATGACGTATTTGCGATGTAGAAGCAGTTGGTTACTGTGCGCACATCGTATACAACCTGTGTCACACGATGCAATCATGCCGCCACAGCGGGACACTAGACGACGAAAGAAAGTTTCAAACGATCTGCTACGACGTACGATTCTCAGCGGGGATCCGGATCGCAGTAGCGTGTCAGACACAACGATATCGTAAATGCATCGCTGGAACGTCACAAATCGTGCCGCTGTAGCGATCAAAATTGCACTGTGTAAAGGTACCCTAACACCTCGTCCGGTTGTACGGCTCCAGCCTGGCCTTCAGCATGTAGCGGGGGTAACATAATTGGGGTCCAGAGCAGAGGTGCAGCGAGGCTTTATGTCCCCGGGGCAATCATTCAGTTTCTCATGCGCTATTCTGGCCGCTCAGAGTCGCTTAGTGGTGCCCACTGGACCTTACATTTCAGGCACAGACTGATCGCCTCCCCACAGCTGCGCTCCTATAAAGAGGGCGCCTAATGTCTAAATCCAGGTCCTCTCCATGACAGAATCTCTTGGGGAGATGGGGATCCACATTATTCATTTCAGCTTATTCTACTAGCACTTTGTACCTTTATCTTGCTGCATAAAAAGTTCACATCCAGCCACACAATTCTGCATCTTACTGTAGAGGAAAAGTCAGAAGTTAGAAGTGTTTGATGCCTCCGACCCCCCCGGGGCAGGTCCTCCTGACCCCCACATTACCGAGGTCACGAGGCCGGTAGCGCGGCTTATCCGTCTGTATCAGAGCTTTATCCACAATTCTCCTGATTACAACATCTTTACTCTCTTCAAAGCAGACGTCTCCTTCAGTGACAAATCTCACAGTGGCGACAACTAAGCTGCAGTCACCAGGAGAAGGAACCTGAGGATGAAGAAGGACACAAATACCAGTATAATGTCCGGACGGCATAATGGGCTGTGAGTGCCGTACAATGTGCGACCTATTCACCCAAAACCGTATACCATCATTGGTGTTATTTTACACTGTGCTCAGAAGCTACAGAGCCTACATCCTATCAATAAAAAACCACAAGATTATATGTAGCAAGATGTGAAGAGCATTGCAAGATATAAAACCAGCAGAATAGTGAGTGCAGCTCTGGGGTATAATACAGGATGTAACTCAGGATCAGTAATGTAATGTATGTACACAGTGACTGCACCAGCAGAATAGTGAGTGCAGCTCTGGGGTATAATACAGGATGTAACTCAGGATCAGTAATGTAATGTATGTACACAGTGACTGCACCAGCAGAATAGTGAGTGCAGCTCTGGAGTATAACATAGGATGTAACTCAGGATCAGTAATGTAATGTATGTACACAGTGACTGCACCAGCAGAATAGTGAGTGCAGCTCTGGGGTATAATACAGGATGTAACTCAGGATCAGTAATGTAACGTATGTACACAGTGACTGCACCAGCAGAATAGTGAGCGCAGCTCTGGTGTATAATACAAGATGTAACTCAGGATCAGTAATGTAATGTATGTACACAGTGACTGCACCAGCAGAATAGTGAGTGCAGCTCTGGAGTATAATACAGGACGTAACTCAGGATCAGTAATGTAATGTATGTACACAGTGACTGCACCAGCAGAATAGTGAGTGCAGCTCTGGAGTATAACATAGGATGTAACTCAGGATCAGTAATGTTTGTACACAGTGACTGCACCAGCAGAATAGTGAGTGCAGCTCTGGGGTATAATACAGGATGTAACTCAGGATCAGTAATGTAATGTATGTACACAGTGACTGCACCAGCAGAATAGTGAGTGCAGCTCTGGAGTATAACATAGGATGTAACTCAGGATCAGTAATGTAATGTATGTACACAGTGACTGCACCAGCAGAATAGTGAGTGCAGCTCTGGGGTATAATACAGGATGTAACTCAGGATCAGTAATGTAATGTATGTACACAGTGACTGCACCAGCAGAATAGTGAGTGCAGCTCTGGAGTATAATACAGGATGTAACTCAGGATCAGTAATGTAATGTATGTACACAGTGACTGCACCAGCAGAATAGTGAGTGCAGCTCTGGAGTATAACATAGGATGTAACTCAGGATCAGTAATGTTTGTACACAGTGACTGCACCAGCAGAATAGTGAGTGCAGCTCTGGGGTATAATACAGGATGTAACTCAGGATCAGTAATGTAACGTATGTACACAGTGACTGCACCAGCAGAATAGTGAGTGCAGCTCTGGAGTATAATACAGGATGTAACTCAGGATCAGTAATGTAATGTATGTACACAGTGACTGCACCAGCAGAATAGTGAGTGCAGCTCTGGAGTATAACATAGGATGTAACTCAGGATCAGTAATGTTTGTACACAGTGACTGCACCAGCAGAATAGTGAGTGCAGCTCTGGGGTATAATACAGGACGTAACTCAGGATCAGTAATGTAATGTATGTACACAGTGACTGCACCAGCAGAATAGTGAGTGCAGCTCTGGAGTATAATACAGGACGTAACTCAGGATCAGTAATGTAATGTATGTACACAGTGACTGCACCAGCAGAATAGTGAGTGCAGCTCTGGAGTATAATACAGGACGTAACTCAGGATCAGTAATGTGATGTATGTACACAGTGACTGCACCAGCAGAATAGTGAGTGCAGCTCTGGAGTATAATACAGGACGTAACTCAGGATCAGTAATGTAATGTATGTACACAGTGACTGCACCAGCAGAATACTGAGTGCAGCTCTGGAGTATAATACAGGACGTAACTCAGGATCAGTAATGTAATGTATGTACATAGTGACTGCACCAGCAGAATAGTGAGTGCAGCTCTGGAGTATAACATAGGATGTAACTCAGGATCGGTAATGTACACAGTGACTGCACCAGCAGAATAGTGAGTGCAGCTCTGGAGTATAGTACAGGAGGTAACTCAGGATCAGAATTGTAATGTATGTACACAGTGACTGCACCAGCAGAATAGTGAGCACAGCTCTGGGGTATAATAAAGGAGGTAACTCAGGATCAGTAATGTAATGTATGTACACAGTGACTGCACTAGCAGAATAGTGAGTGCAGCTCTGGAGTATAATACAGCATGTAACTCAGGATCAGTAATGTAATGTATGTACACAGTGACTGCAGCAGCAGAATAGTGAGTGCAGCTCTGGAGTATAATACAGGATGTAACTCAGGATCAGTAATGTAATGTATGTACACAGTGACTGCACCAGCAGAATAGGGAGTGCAGCTCTGGAGTATAATACAGGATGTAACTCTGGATCAGTAATGTAATGTATGTACCCAGTGACTGCACCAGCAGAATAGGGAGTGCAGCTCTGGAGTATAATACAGGATGTAACTCAGGATCAGTAATGTAATGTATGTACACAGTGACTGCACCAGCAGAATAGGGAGTGCAGCTCTGGAGTATAATACAGGATGTAACTCGGGATCAGTAATGTAATGTATGTACACAGTGACTGCAGCAGCAGAATAGTGAGTGCAGCTCTGGAGTATAATACAGGATGTAACTCGGGATCAGTAATGTATGTGCAGCGCCCCAGAGTCCTGGTCGTTGCAGTACTGTGGCTCCGCCACTATGGGGAGCTACGGTGCGTCTGATGGCACTGAAGGAGCTCATCGGATCAGGTATCACAGACACCAATATGTTTCACAGCCGGGCCTCCGGGGGGAGCTAAGGGTGCTATTCATTAGGCCACTCCCCACCATAGTGGGTAAACTGGGGGTCAGGCAGGAAGTTAGATCAGAAAGCTGACTGGATTGGACGAAGCAACACCTGGTGGCAGAGGGTGTTGTGGAGGAAGAGACAGTAGGGTCTCTGTCAGGGGTGGGATCCTGACAGAGGCTTGGCATTGGAAAGAACGTAACGGGTTCGCGCCTGCTCCGGGAAGCGGCGGTACCCAAGAAAGGACTAGAAGCGAGATATATTGTGCTGAGTGAGAAACGAGATCAAGCGATAGGAGAATACCAGTAGGGGTCGTGCTGTAAGACCGGAGCAACACCCTACTGAGGCGCACAACCGGTGGCCGGAACGCCGAGGGAGTATCATAACATTCAGCTTCAAGCAATACTCTAAACAGCGGCAGGACAGTCAGTCTAAGGCGGGCTGTCTCACACAAATCACCTATGAAGTCTTGGGGGGCACCTTGTGGAGAGGGGCGACTCTAGGGTCCCGGAAGAGCTCCGAGCCTACCCGTCAAACGGGTGCCGTCCCAACCAGAACAACAGGGAGGGACGGAGGATTAGAAGAACATCATTTAATCGAGTTGTGAGGGAACTTAAGAAACAGACACAACGGTTGTGGGGACTTTCCGTAAGCACAGCAGGGGAGGACCGCAACACATAGCGCTAGAAGGAAGGCACCGATTTCCACCTGTGAAGTGAGCTCTGGAGGTGCCATCGGACCGGCCGGACTTGCGCAGCCTGGTGAACCGTATTCTGGACTGAGGACCCAGAGATCTTCAGTAAAGAGTAGTGTTGAGCGATACTTTCCGATATCGGAAAGTATCGGTATCGGAAAGTATCGGCCGATACCGTCAAAATATCGGATCCAATCCGATACCGATACCCGATCCCAATGCAAGTCAATGGGACGAAAATATCGGAATTAAAATAAACCCTTTATAAAGTTGTAGGTTCATTCTACATGAAGGAAAACAACTAAGAATAATGTAGGATGTATTGGGGGACGTGGCGGAGACATTAAAGGCACAGAGGTTTAGCCCAATGTAATAGAATAGCAGGATTTTTTTTTTTTTTTTTATGACGTTCGGCGTTAGAAAGAATTTGACTATGTTATTTTTATTTTTTTTTATGTCAGATATTGATGTTTCACTACTTCAACGCCCTTCACCTTCTTTTTTACTTCTCCCACGCTTTCTTCTTCATTATCCTCATCATCAGCTTCTTTGACATCAACTTCTTCACCTTATTCATCTTCTTCTTCATCTTCTACCTATTATTTTTTTGGTTACATTGTTCATATTCTTTTTATTTTACTATTATCTTCATCATATTCTACTTCTTCATCATATTCTTATTTGTGACAGGCATTCCCGTAGTTGTTATCTATAAAAGTTTGAAGATTACACCTTCCGTTCTGCCTGTCACAAAACAGTTACATTTGTCCGCGTTCAGTTTGGCCTGCAGCATCAGGCTTTATCCAGGGGCACCACGAGGAGGAACGGACTCACCCCCATACACTGCTTAGTCTTCTTCTGCTTATAATTTAGATAATATTTTTTGCTCTGATATTTAGTGTTATGCTTAATGTTCTTCTGCTCTTTGTTCTGCAGCCTCTTGTTCTTCTGCTTCTCGGTCTTCCAGGTCGTCGTCGTCTCCAGGGTCGTCGTCTCCGGGGTCGTCGTCATCGGGGTGGTCTTCAGGGTCGTCGTCTCCGGGGTCGTCGTCATCACGGTGGTCTTCAGGGTCATCGTCTCCAGGGTCGTCGTCATCACGGTGGTTGTCGTCTCTGGTGTCGTCGTCATCTTAGGGGTGTTCTTCCGGGTCATCGTGTTTAGTCTCTTGAACTTGGAAATGTAGCAGAAGGTACAAGAAGGCTGAGAAAATGCCGAGAACCAGCTGATGGAACTGGAACTCGGATGGCTACCCGAAGGTCCAAGAGCCAATGGAACTACCGAGGACCAGCTGACGTTACTGGAACCCGGTTACTAAGCAGGAGGTACCCGTGCCTGAAAGCACTACCAAGGACCACCTGACGTTGGTGGAACTCGGATACCCAGAGGGAGGCACCTAAGCCAAAGGCTCTGCCCGGAACCAGCTGACGGTACTGGAACCAGGATGGGGAGCAGAAGGTACAAGAGCAAAAGACAGTGCCGAGAACCAGCTGACGGTGCTGGAACCCGGATGGGTAGCCGAAGGTCCAAGAGCCAATGGAACTACCGAGGACCAGCTGACGTTACTGGAACCCGGTTACTAAGCAGGAGGTACCCGTGCCTGAAAGCACTACCAAGGACCACCTGACGTTGGTGGAACTCGGATACCCAGAGGGAGGCACCTAAGCCAAAGGCTCTGCCCGGAACCAGCTGACGGTACTGGAACCAGGATGGGGAGCAGAAGGTACAAGAGCAAAAGACAGTGCCGAGAACCAGCTGACGGTGCTGGAACCCGGATGGGTAGCCGAAGGTCCAAGAGCCAATGGAACTACCGAGGACCAGCTGACGCTACTGGAACCCGGTTACTAAGCAGGAGGTACCCGTGCCTGAAAGCACTACCAAGGACCACCTGACGTTGGTGGAACTCGGATACCCAGAGGGAGGCACCTAAGCCAAAGGCTCTGCCCGGAACCAGCTGACGGTACTGGAACCAGGATGGGGAGCAGAAGGTACAAGAGCAAGTGTCTGCGTGGCTTTTGCAGGACACGATGCCGGCTGCACAGCAGGGGAACAGCTGGCGGTGCTGAACCCCACTGACACATTGGCTGGTGTTTTTCTCTGTGCAGCTAGCAGTACCGGGCCCCAACTGGCGGTGTTGGAGCCCAGGGCTCTGCAGGGGGAGCAGAGTGTAGGCCGAAGCCTAATTGAACCAATTTCAAAGGTAACCTTTAACCCCCCCTCAGGGGTTACAAAGTAGAAGAGCCACAGCTTATGCAGCAGTAGTGCTGCACAAGTCAAAGGTTGCTCTTTTAATTTCGCTCCTTGCACACGCTGAATGAAACACGTATAACATTTAGCCCTTTATACAGTCAAACTGTGTTGGAGGCGCGAGTTCCCTTTGTAATGAGACGCAGCACAGATGTCAAGAATCCCACCTTGGTGCTGGGTGCAGCCTCCTGAGCGTTGTTATTTGCTGTACAGGAGTCTGCGCTGTCGTGTTATCCCCTGGCCTAGCGCTGTTAGCGCTGCCCATGTTCTGGCATCATTTAATGTCGGCCGGTGCGGTTCGCGATGACCATGAACCCCAGCCCCGCAGTGTCTTAACATTGTTAAAACACTGCGGGGCTGGGATTCAGGGGCTGGGATTCAGGGCCTGGCGCAAAACATATGTTCGCCTCTCACACTCGGGTCCTTACACCCGCTTCAGACTGTGCGGCGTCATCTGATCCCTTATCGCATGCCACGGCCATGAAGCCGCACAGTCCGCAGAAGGCGGAAGGAGATGAGGGACAGGCGAACTGATGCACTGATCATGCCCATCAATCACACCCTCGCAGTCCCAATAAATAAGACAACGAGGGGCGTTGTGTGGGTCAGGGCGGCCGCAGAGGCGCAGGCAGCCAAACCATGATGCCAGAAGACGGGCAGCGCTACCAAGGGGGTTGCAGCGTGTCATTACAAAGGAAAGTCACACCACCGGGACGGTTAAATGGTCACACAGAGGACACATTTTAGACGTGTTTTCAGTTCCACATGTGCGAGGAGAATACGTTTATGAGCCACCTTGCACAGATGCAGCATTACCGCTGTACAAGGTGGCCTTTAAAACGTACAAACGCCTGGGGGAGGGGGGACAGGTTCCCTTCAATTTCAGTTCTTGTGTCTGCGTGGCTTTTGCAGGACACGATGCCGGCTGCACAGCAGGGGAACAGCTGGCGGTGCTGAACCCCACTGACACATTGGCTGGTGTTTTTCTCTGTGCAGCTAGCAGTACCGGGCCCCAACTGGCGGTGTTGGAGCCCGGGTTCAGCAGGAGGAGGAGATGGAGCAGAGTGTAGGCCGAAGCCTGCACTGGCGGCAGCTTTTGGGTCTGTTGTGCCTGCGTGGCAGTTGCAGGACACGTTGCCGGCTGCACAGCAGGGGAACAGCTGGCGGTGCTGAACCCCACTGACACATTGGCTGGTGTTTTTCTCTGTGCAGCTAGCAGTACCGGGCCCCAACTGGCGGTGTTGGAGCCCGGGTTCAGCAGGAGGAGGAGATGGAGCAGAGTGTAGGCCGAAGCCTGCACTGGCGGCAGCTTTTGGGTCTGTTGTGCCTGCGTGGCAGTTGCAGGACACGTTGCCGGCTGCACAGCAGGGGAACAGCTGGCGGTGCTGAACCCCACTGACACATTGGCTGGTGTTTTTCTCTGTGCAGCTAGCAGTACCGGGCCCCAACTGGCGGTGTTGGAGCCCGGGTTCAGCAGGAGGAGGAGATGGAGCAGAGTGTAGGCCGAAGCCTGCACTGGCGGCAGCTTTTGGGTCTGTTGTGCCTGCGTGGCAGTTGCAGGACACGTTGCCGGCTGCACAGCAGGGGAACAGCTGGCGGTGCTGAACCCCACTGACACATTGGCTGGTGTTTTTCTCTGTGCAGCTAGCAGTACCGGGCCCCAACTGGCGGTGTTGGAGCCCAGGGCTCTGCAGGGGGAGCAGAGTGTAGGCCGAAGCCTAATTGAACCAATTTCAAAGGTAACCTTTAACCCCCCCTCAGGGGTTACAAAGTAGAAGAGCCACAGCTTATGCAGCAGTAGTGCTGCACAAGTCAAAGGTTGCTCTTTTAATTTCGCTCCTTGCACACGCTGAATGAAACACGTATAACATTTAGCCCTTTATACAGTCAAACTGTGTTGGAGGCGCGAGTTCCCTTTGTAATGAGACGCAGCACAGATGTCAAGAATCCCACCTTGGTGCTGGGTGCAGCCTCCTGAGCGTTGTTATTTGCTGTACAGGAGTCTGCGCTGTCGTGTTATCCCCTGGCCTAGCGCTGTTAGCGCTGCCCATGTTCTGGCATCATTTAATGTCGGCCGGTGCGGTTCGCGATGACCATGAACCCCAGCCCCGCAGTGTCTTAACATTGTTAAAACACTGCGGGGCTGGGATTCATGGCCTGGCGCAGTACATATGTTCGCCTCTCGCTTGGGTTCTTACACCTGCTTCAGACTATGTGGCGTCAGCTGATCCCTTATCGCATGCCACGGCCATGAAGCCGCACAGTCCGAAGAAGGCGGAAGGAGATGAGGGACAGGCGAACTGATGCACTGATCATGCCCGTCAATCACACCCTCGCAGTCAAAATAAATAAGACACCGAGGGGCGTTGTGTGGGGCAAGGCGGCCGCAGAGGCGCACCCAGCCAAACAATGATGCCAGAAGACGGGCAGCGTTACCAAGGAGCTTGTTGCGTGTCAATACAAAGTAAAATCACACCTGAGGGACGTTTTAATGGTCACAGAGGACACATTTTAGACGTGTTCAGTTCCACGAGTGCAAGGAGAATAAGTTTCTGAGCCACCTTGCACACATGCAGCATTACTGCTGTACAAGGTGGCTGTAAAACATAGAAACACCTGGGGGAGGGGGGACAGGTTCCCTTCAATTTCAGTTCTTGTGTCTGCGTGGCTTTTGCAGGACACGATGCCGGCTGCACAGCAGGGGAACAGCTGGCGGTGCTGGACCCCACTGACACATTGGCTGGTGTTTTTCTCTGTGCAGCTAGCAGTACCGGGCCCCAACTGGCGGTGTTAGAGCCCGGGGTCAGCAGGAGGAGGAGCAGGAGGAGGAGCAAGGGGGAGGGGAGTGTAGGCCGAAGCCTGCAGTGGCGGCAGCTTTGGGTC
Source organism: Ranitomeya variabilis (assembly GCF_051348905.1). Taxonomy (NCBI): domain Eukaryota; kingdom Metazoa; phylum Chordata; class Amphibia; order Anura; family Dendrobatidae; genus Ranitomeya; species Ranitomeya variabilis. The sequence continues at coordinate 24,414,672 of NC_135235.1, forward strand.
TGTTGTGCCTGCGTGGCGGTCGCAGGACACGTTGCCGGCTACACAGCAGGGGAACAGCTGGCGGTGCTGAACCCCACTGACACATTGGCGAGTTGTTTTTCTCTGTGCAGCTAGCACATCTGGGCCCCAACTGGCGGTGTTAGAGCCCAGGGTCAGCAGGAGGAGCAGGGGGAGCGGAGTGTAGGCCGAAGCCTGCACTGGAGCAAGTTGAAAGGAAACCTTTAACCCCCCCCCCCAGGCGTTTGTAGCTGGAAGAGCCATCGTGTACAGCACTAATGCTGGAAAAGGTAAACTTAGCCCTTTTAATTATGGTCCTTGCAGATGCTGAACCTAACACTTATGAAATGTGTCCCCTCACAGCGTTCAACCGTCCGGTAGGTGGAACTTTCCTTTGTCATGTGACGCAGCACAGCCGTCATTTTTACCCCCTTGGCGCCGTGCGCCGCCTCCTCAGCGTTGTTTGAATCTGTCCCGGAGCCTGCGCTGTTAGGTTACCCCTTGGCCATGCACACATTTCGCGCTGCCCGTCTTCTGACATCATTTGCTGTCAGGCTGGCTGCGCCTGTGTGGGTGCGCTGTCCGAGATTCAGCCTCGCGGTGTCGTGTAATGTAATCCCACCGCGGGCCTGGGATCCGTGGCCATGCGCAGTGCATATCCTCGCCTCTCACTCCCCTCCCTACGGCTTCTTCAGACTGTGCGGTGTCACGGCCGTGGCATGCTATTAGGGATCAGCTGACACCGAACAGTCTTTAGAAGCCGTAGGGAGGGGAGTGAGAGGCGAGGATATGCACTGCGCATGGCCACGGATCCCAGGCCCGTGGTGGGATTACATTACATGACACCGCGAGGCTGAATCTCGGACAGCGCACCCACACAGGCGCAGCCAGCCTGACAGCAAATGATGTCAGAAGACGGGCAGCGCGAAATGTGTGCATGGCCAAGGGGTAACCTAACAGCGCAGGCTCCGGGACAGATTCAAACAACGCTGAGGAGCCGGGGCACGGCGACAAGGGGGTAAAAATGACGGCTGTGCTGCGTCACATGACAAAGGAAAGTTCCACCTACCGGACGGTTGAACGCTGTGAGGGGACACATTTCATAAGTGTTAGGTTCAGCATCTGCAAGGAGCACCACGAAAAGAGGCACTTTTTCCCTTTGCATCATTACTGCTGCACAAGGTGGCTCCTTCAGTAACAAACGCCTGGGGGGGGGGGACAGGTTCCCTTAAATTTAACTTGTTGTGCCTGCGTGGCGGTCGCAGTACACGTTGCCGTATACACAGCAGGGGAACAGCTGGCGGTGCTGAACCCCACTAACACATTGGCGAGGTGTTTGGCTCTGTGCGTACAGCACTTCTGGACGGCAACTGGCGGTGTTGGAGCCCAGGGACAGGTGGAGGAGGAGGAGGTTGGAGGAGGTAGGAGGGATTGCCACACACACAGCAGGGGAACAGCTGACGTTACTGAACCCCAATAACAGAGGAGGGACTGTTGACTGTGCGTACAGCACTTCTGGACGGCAACTGGCGGTGTTGGAGCCCAGGGACAGGTGGAGGAGGAGGAGGAGGTAGGAGGAGGTAGGAGGGATTGCCACACACACAGCAGGGGAACAGCTGACGTTACTGAACCCCAATAACAGAGGAGCGACTGTTGACTGTGCGTACAGCACTTCTGGACGGCAACTGGCGGTGTTGGAGCCCAGGGACAGGTGGAGGAGGAGGAGGTTGGAGGAGGTAGGAGGGATTGCCACACACACAGCAGGGGAACAGCTGACGTTACTGAACCCCAATAACAGAGGAGGGACTGTTGACTGTGCGTACAGCACTTCTGGACGGCAACTGGCGGTGTTGGAGCCCAGGGACAGGTGGAGGAGGAGGAGGTTGGAGGAGGTTGGAGGGATTGCCACACACACAGCAGGGGAACAGCTGACGTTACTGAACCCCAATAACAGAGGAGGGACTGTTGACTGTGCGTACAGCACTTCTGGACGGCAACTGGCGGTGTTGGAGCCCAGGGACAGGTGGAGGAGGAGGAGGTTGGAGGAGGTAGGAGGGATTGCCACACACACAGCAGGGGAACAGCTGACGTTACTGAACCCCAATAACAGAGGAGGGACTGTTGACTGTGCGTACAGCACTTCTGGACGGCAACTGGCGGTGTTGGAGCCCAGGGACAGGTGGAGGAGGAGGAGGTTGGAGGAGGTTGGAGGGATTGCCACACACACAGCAGGGGAACAGCTGACGTTACTGAACCCCAATAACAGAGGAGGGACTGTTGACTGTGTGTACAGCACTTCTGGACGGCAACTGGCGGTGTTGGAGCCCAGGGACAGGTGGAAAAGCAGAGGAACACAATGTAGGCCGAAGCCTGAGAAAGTCGAAAGGGAACCTTTAACCCCCCCCCAAGGCGTTTGTAGCTGAAAGAGCCAGCTTGTGCAGCACAAAAGATGCAAAAGGAAAAGGTGGCTCTTTTCATCATGCTCCTTGCAAACACAGAACTAAACACTTATAAAATGTGTCCCCTGCAACCGTAAAACCGTCCCGGAGGTGGGACTTTCCTTCGTAATGTGACGCAGCACAGCCGTCATTCCTACCCCCCCGGCGCCGCGCACCGGCTCCTCAGCGTTGTTTGATTCCGTCCCGGAGCCTGCGCTGTTATGTTATCCCGTGGCCAGGCACACTTAGCGCTGCCTGTCTTCTGGCATCATTTGGTGTCAGGATGGCTGCGCCTGTGCGGCCGCGCTGGCAGAGAGCCCGCCTCGCAGTGTCTTCTGATTTAAGCCCACTGGGGGCCTGGGATCCATGGACATGCGCAGTGCATATCCTCGCCTCTCACTCCCCTCCCTACGGCTTCTTAAGACTGTGCGGTGTCACGGCCGTGGCATGCTATTAGGGACCAGCTGACACCGAACAGTCTGAAGAAGCCATAGGGAGATGAGTGAGAGGTGGAGGTTCAGATATGCACTGCGCATGTCCATGGATCCCAGGCCCCCAGTGGGATTAAATCAGAAGACACTGCGAGGCGGGCTCTCTGCCAGCGCGGCCGCACAGGCGCAGCCATCCTGACACCAAATGATGCCAGAAGACGGGCAGCGCTAAGTATGCCTGGCCACGGGATAACATAACAGCGCAGGCTCCGGGACGGAATCAAACAACGCTGAGGAGCCGGTGCGCGGCGCCGGGGGGGTAGGAATGACGGCTGTGCTGCGTCACATTACGAAGGAAAGTCCCACCTCCGGGACGGTTTTACGGTATCAGTGGACACATTTTATAAGTGTTAAGTTCTGCGTGTGCAAGGAGCTAAACAAAAATAGCTACCTTTTCCTTGTGCAGCATTACTGCTGCACAAGGTGGCTCTTTCAGCAACAAACGCCTTGGGGGGGGGGGACAGATTCCCTTACATTTCAGTTGTTGTGTCAGCGTGGCGGTCGCATGACACATTGCCGGCTACACAGCTGGGGATCAGCTGACGTTACTGAAACCCAATAACACTGGGTCGTATGTTTTGACTGTGCAGACGGCACTTCTGAGCCTCAACTGGCGGTGTTGGAGCCCAGGAATTTAAGTTCAGGTGGTAGAAAGATGAACACAACAGGAGACCTGGATAACGTATACAGTGACCTAATTATTTAATCAGGAGGAGGAGTGGCAAATTCCTGCGAGATCCAGGCCTTGTTCATTTTCAGGAAAGTAAGCCGGTCAACGTTATCGGAGGATAGTCGCATGCGACGGTCAGTTAGTACACCACCTGCAGCACTAAAGACACGTTCCGATAATACACTGGCCGCAGGGCAAGACAGCACCTCCAATGCATACTGGCTTAGCTCTGGCCATGTATCCAGCTTTGAGACCCAAAACTTGAAAGGGGAAGAGCCGTCTGGGAGTACAGCAAGAGGGCAAGACATGTAGTCTGTCACCATCTGACGGAACCGTTGCCTCCTGCTGACTGGAGCCGTCTGTGATGGTGTAGACTTTTGTGGGGGGCACAGAAAACTGTGCCACAGTTGGGCCATACTGGTCTTGCCTTGGGCAGAGGCACTGCTTCTGCTCCCTCTTTGTGCAGAGCCTCCACCACTGCCTGGACGCACTGAGCTGCTTTGGAATGCACTAGCAGCACTTCTCTCAGTTGGAATGGAGAAGATGATGGAATTCACCAGTGTGTCTTGGTACTCCCGCATTTTTCGCTCCCGGTTCAACGGTGTGATGAGGCTTTCTACGTTGTCCCGGTAGCGAGGATCGAGGAGGGTGAACACCCAATAATCAGACATGTTGAGAATGTGGGCGATGCGGCGGTCGTTTCTCAGGCACTGCAGCATGTAATCCACCATGTGCTGCAGACTGCCAACTGCCCAAGAAACGCTGTCCCCTGCTGGAGGCGTGATCTCTGCCTGCTCGTCATCACCCCACCCTCGCTGTACACACTGAGTACTGGACAATTCGGTAACTCCCTCCTCTGGACGGACGTCTTCCTCCTCCATTGACTCCTCCTCATCCTCCTCACAAACTGTCCCCTGCCTACGCGTTTGTGAGGAACCACGTGGCGCTGACTGTCCAGAAGATGATGGAAATGGTGAATCCTCATCCTCCACCTCTTCCACAACATCATCCCTTAGCGCTTGCAGTGATTTTTCAAGCAGGCAGATAAGGGGGACAGTCATGCTGACTAGTGCATCATCTGCACTCGCCATCCGCGTGGAATAATCAAAGGGACGCAAAACCTGGCAGACATTCATAGTGGCCCACTCTGTGGTTGTGAAGTCTGTACGGCGCTGACTGCGACTTCTTTGCACCTGAAGCAGCTGGTACTCCATTACAGCTTGCTGCTGCTCACACAACCGCTCCAACATATGTAACGTGGAATTCCACCTGGTAGGTAGGTCACATATGATGCGATGTTCCGGCAGGCGGTGTCGGCGCTGCAGAGCCGCAATGCGCGCTTTTGCCGTGCTGGAACGCCGCAAGTGAGCACACTCTAGGCGGACCTTGTGCAGCAGTGCATCAAGATCCGGATAGTCCCTCAAAAAGCTCTGCACGACCAAATTGAGCACATGTGCCAGACATGGGATGTGAGTGAGGTTGCCGAGGCCCAGAGCTGCCACCAGATTTCGGCCATTATCACACACTACCATGCCTGGCTGGAGATTCGCTGGCACAAACCACACATCGCTCTCCTGCTTGATGGCATTCCAGAGCTCCTGCGCTGTGTGGCTACGATTCCCCAAAAAAATTAATTTCAAGACGGCCTGTTGACGTTTGGCCACGGCTGTGCTCATGTCGGTCGTAACAGGTACACGTTCATCACGGGTCCATGTGGAGGTGGACTGTGACGGCTCCTGCAGCGATGATTCTGAGGAACTGGTGTAAGAGGAGGAGTCAATGCGTACAGAATGGATTCCTGCAATCCTTGGAGTGGGCAGGACACGTCCTGCGCCACTCGCACGGTCTGTACCCGGCTCAACGACATTAACCCAATGGGCAGTGAGGGAAAGGTATCGCCCCTGTCCATGTTGACTGGTCCACGCATCGGTGGTGAGGTGGACCTTGCTACTGACGGCGTTCAGTAGCGCGTGTTTTATGTGTCCCTCCACATGCTTGTGCAGGGCAGGGACGGCTTGCCTGCTGAAGTAAAAGCGGCTGGGCACATTGTACTGTGGGACTGCCAATGACATCAAGTCACGGAAGCTGTCAGTCTCCACCAGCCTGAATGACAGCATTTCCAGTGACAGAAGTTTGGCAATGCCTGCAGTCAGAGCCTGTGCTCATGGGTGGTTTGACGAGAAAGGCCGCCTTTTCTCCCATGCCTGTACTACCGATGGCTGTAGACTGGGCTGGGAGTGTGTGGATGACTGGGAAAGTGGTGCTGCGGGTGGAATTACAGCGGGTCTCTGGACAACAGGGCCAGAGGTTCTTCCACGGCGATCCTGGGAGGAAGCCGAACCAGCTGCGTGTGAGCTAGAGGAAGAGGCAACACAAGCTGAAGAGGTGGTAGCTGCCGCTGTTGGTTGGCCTACCTCTTCAGTGTGCTTTTCTAACTCCGCCGGGTGCCTGTTGCGCACATGTTTCCACATGTTGGAGGTATTGAGGTTGCTGACATTTCGACCTCTTTTGACTTTTTGATGACACACCTTGCATCTGACATAGCAAATGTCATCTGCAACTGTGTCAAAAAAGGACCAGGCACTGCAAGTCTTGGGAGCGCCCTTTTTGGCTTTTGGAAGAGACATGCTCCTAACGGGTGCCAAAGCGGAGGCTGCAGGATCCGCAGTCTTCCCCCTCCCTCTCCCTCTTTGGGCCGTACGGGGAATCTCTTCCTCAGAGCTGCTCCCACCACCTTCCTGTCCCTCACGCCAAGATGGGTCGAGGACCTCATCATCTACACTACCCTCTGCCCCCAACTGCTCCTCCTGGGTAGTCTCAGCAGCAGAGCACGCACCAGTAAGTGGCACCTGAGTGTCATCATCAGCTGATTCGGCCTGCGATGTGGTGACCGGAGCCACTGGCCCACCCGCCTCTTCAGAGGAAGACAGAAAAAGCTGTTGGGCATCACTGCACCCTGCCTCTTCTTCCATTTCTCCAATGCTGCTTGGCTGGCCCCCTGTTTCCAAGCCAAGAGATTCAGAGAACAGAAGTAGAGACGGCTCCTGTCCTGGGCTCTCTGTCTGCCTGGGCAATTTGGCAGGTGGTGAAGAGACAGATGGCTGCTCTCCAGTGCTCTGTGTCTGAGAGGATGTGGCACTAATGGAAGTTGATGCATTAGCTGCCATCCATCCGACAACAGCTTCAATTTGTTCTTCACGCAGCAGCGGTGTACGGCGCTCTGACACAAAGCTGCGCATGAATGACTGTTGCCTGGTGAAAGTGGGTGCTGATGAGTCACCGGTGCCGGCAGCAGGCACAGAATCCCCACGTCCCCTCCCTGCTCCGCGACGGCTCCCACGCCCACGTGCCTTACTCACTGCCTTCTTCATCTTGGTTGACTGATAAAGATAAGCAGAAAAGTACTAACGGATTTGTGTGCTTATTCCTGAGCAACTCCTCCTAACAGGTATAAGAAACACTAATTTTCTAAAGTGTGGACTAGACTTTAATATGAGCTAATGTGGCCTACACAAATGTAAAGTGGTGTAACTGGTGTGTTTGGTGAACTTTATTATTTATTTCTTTTTTGGGGGCTGAACTGACAACAGATAGAGCTGCAGTCACACGGAGACCGTGCAGACAGACGTAAACGGCGCTGCAAGGCCCAAAAACCCTCCTCTACGTTATCCTATGTAGTGTTTTTCCACAAGTTAGCTGGAGACGGGTGGAAAGACACTAATAGGATTTTTTTAAATAAATTAGCAGCAACCTACACTACTTGAAAAAAAAAGAAAATTGATTTGGCGGTATGACGCAGTGAACAACCCTGAGCTGGAGACAACCAGGCTATGGCTGCTCACAGACTACAGGGCGAGCTGCAATCACACGGAGACCGTGCAGACAGCCGTAAACGGCGCTGCAAGGCCCAAAAACCCTCCTCTACTTTATCCTATGTAGTGTTTTTCCACAAATTAGCTGGAGACGGGTGGAAAGACACTAATAGGATTTTTTTAAATAAATTAGCAGCAGACTACACTACTTGAAAAAAAAAAGAAAATTGATTTGGCGGTATGACGCAGTGAACAACCCTGAGCTGGAGACAACCAGGCTATGGCTGCTCACAGACTACAGGGCGAGCTGCAATCACACGGAGACCGTGCAGACAGCCGTAAACGGCGCTGCAAGGCCCAAAAACCCTCCTCTACTTTATCCTATGTAGTGTTTTTCCACAAATTAGCTGGAGACGGGTGGAAAGACACTAATAGGATTTTTTTAAATAAATTAGCAGCAGACTACACTACTTGAAAAAAAAAAGAAAATTGATTTGGCGGTATGACGCAGTGAACAACCCTGAGCTGGAGACAACCAGGCTATGGCTGCTCACAGACTACAGGGCGAGCTGCAATCACACGGAGACCGTGCAGACAGCCGTAAACGGCGCTACAAGGCCCAAAAACCCTCCTCTACTTTATCCTATGTAGTGTTTTTCCACAAATTAGCTGGAGACGGGTGGAAAGACACTAATAGGATTTTTTTTAATAAATTAGCAGCAGACTACACTACTTGAAAAAAAAAGAAAATTGATTTGGCGGTATGACGCAGTGAACAACCCTGAGCTGGAGACAACCAGGCTATGGCTGCTCACGGACTACAGGGCGAGCTGCAATCACACGGAGACCGTGCAGACAGCCGTAAACGGCGCTGCAAGGCCCAAAAACCCTCCTCTACTTTATCCTATGTAGTGTTTTTCCACAAATTAGCTGGAGACGGGTGGAAAGACACTAATAGGATTTTTTTAAATAAATTAGCAGAAGACTACACTACTTGAAAAAAAATGAAAATTGATTTGGCGGTATGACGCAGTGAACAACCCTGAGCTGGAGACAACCAGGCTATGGCTGCTCACAGACTACAGGGCGAGCTGCAGTCACACGGAGACCGTGCAGACAGCCGTAAACGGCACTGCAAGGCCCAAAAACCCTCCTCTACTTTATCCTATGTAGTGTTTTTCCACAAATTAGCTGGAGACGGGTGGAAAGACACTAATAGGAATTTTTTGAAAAAATGAGCAGCAGACTACACTACTTGAAAAAAAAAAAAAAAAAAAAAAAACAGTATGAGGCAATGAACCACCCTCCCTGAACTGAATACAACCAGCTATGGATGGCCTATGTGGCTGCACTCAGACTAGAGAGTGGGCTGCACTCACTCACACACACACACACAGACCTTGCAGATCGCTGTGAAAACAGCGCTACAAGGCAAAAGCAAGGTGAATAGTAGGTGAACACAGCGGTTGCTAAATTAGCCTTTGGAAAGCACAAAGAAGCAAATCGCTATCTCTAAACTGTCCCTCAGTCAGCAAACAGCGTCCTGTCACTAACTGAATTCACAGCAGAGTGATCGCAAAATGGCGCCAGCGACTTTTAAACTGCAGCATGACATCATTTCAGCAGCCAATCACAGCCTTGCCAGTAGTTTCATGCCCTCCATGCTAAACAGGATGTGCCCACACTTGGAATCATTCTCATTGGCTGAATTTCTGCATTTTGAATCTTGGAACTTCCGATTCCGGTATCCGATACGCGGCAAGTATCGGAATCCCGGTATCGGAATTCCGATACCGCAAGTATCGGCCGATACCCGATACTTGCGGTATCGGAATGCTCAACACTAGTAAAGAGGTAAAGAGACTGCAACCTGGTGTCCTCGTTATTTACTGCACCGCACCACCACTACCGTCATCCACACCTGTTATAGAACTGTGCGCCCCACGGCAGGGTCACGGACCGGGGCCTAGCCGCCGTGACAACCCCAGAAGCAGAGACCCGTAGGCCCGGTACCGGGTCACCCCTCGTCCCTGCGGCGGTGGGGGCGCTACAACTTGGCGTCACGAACAGGATCTACTTAAGCCTGAAGAATCAGGTCATGTGTGCCTTGGAACTGTGATTTGTTGTGCTTGGACTGTGCTTTGTTGCAAAGACTGTGCTGCGCCATTTACCGCCAAAAGTTCCCGCCAAAAACCGCCGCCATTGTTACACCAGAGAAGCAGGAGGGCGTGCCATGGGAGGAGACTACCGAAGTGGCGCCAGAAACGGTGATCGCCCCCTGCGCCTCTTGTTGCAAAGCGATGACCTGCCTCAAAGCAGAGAACCGCCCCCTGACTTGCGATGGCGGGAACGAGGTGAAGGAGGAGCTCGACCTTGGAGAAATGGCAGAGTCAGATACATGCCTTGCCCTCGAATGCCGGACAGCGACGATGAACAGCGGGGGCCCGAACAACGGCGAGGTGAACCCGGCTTGTCCTCATCCATCAGAAGAGGACCCGCGTCCACCGCAGCGGGAGGACCTGAGTTCCTCGGAGCCGGTAGCGGAGCTGAGCCTACCTATCCCGATCTCGGAACTAGCCGAAGAAGAGCTATGGGGAGCGGAGCCGTATCCGGAGACTGCCGGGGAGGAGCCGCGGTCCGGGCTGCAGCCGACTCCAGCGTCCTCGTTAATGGAACGGACCGACATCGGTGGAATCACATCAGACGCAGGTATAGAAAGCGTCCCTGCTCCCCCGACCGATCCCGATCCTGCGATCGATCCCCGCCCCCACAATAACCGTTTCCTCTTGGCGGGGCTAGGGGTATTATCCCCCGGCGCAACGGGGAGGCTGATACCTCTGCCACCGACCCAGACGGGGGAGTTCGTAGATGTGAGCCCGGAGGGAGTTATCCTCCGGTGGGAGGCCCCCCGAATTGGGCTGGATGGAGTCCGGAGAGAAGGTCACACCATTGCCGTGCTGAATTGGGAACAATATAAGCGGTACTTGATCCTACAATGGAAAGACTGGAAAGAAAGGGAACAAACTATTGCTGCATCAGCCGTGGACCAAGGGCTGAAGCCTGCACGGTCGGGAGGTGTCCACCATCAGCTGATGTTTGGCAACCTACCAAGAGAATAAACCTCGATACCATGAATCTGTAAATAGTTGCTGTTTTCCTGTTATTTTGCTAAACCCGTTCAGGGTAAACTCTTAAAGGGATCCCTTTGTTGACCCGGGATCCCTATTGTTTTTGGTTATTTTCTATTTTTCTACGTTATTTAAAAAAAACTGCTGAAATCATGAACAGTGCATGATCCGAACTTCTTGTATATAGTTTGCACCTTATTAAAGGCGCTCCCTACTGGTTTTACTTAAAGAAGGACTCTTTGCGAAGATACCGCACTGGAACCTTTGCTGAGTATGGACTGGTAGCTTGAGAAGATACGCTACCTCACAGAGACTTGGTCCCCTCTTAAAGGGGATGTTCATTTGCCGCACTTCGATAGTAATATTGCTTAAGACAAGTAGCAATAATGTTGATGAGAGAAAAGTGATGATAATGTTTGTACAAGAAAGTTATATGTGTTCAACTGGTTAATTGTGAAGAAGTGTTAATGATGTTGTCTGAGAAGAAAAAGGTGAAAGATAGAAGAAGGATGCAGTGGACCCGTAGGGATAGATGTGGTGTCCAGCATGCATGCAAGAAAGAAAGAAAGATAATGAGAAGGCTTAATGTTTGAAAGAAAATGCTTGATAATGTTGACAGATAGTTAGGATAGAAGGTAAACCCTGAGTCCTCATAGGAGCCATGTAGAGATGGCTCAGTGCTCTTGAACTGAAAGTAATGTTATGTTCTATACTGTGTATAGTAGTTGAAAAGGCAGAAGGCCCTGGCTGAACGGGGCGGTCCTGTAACAGAAAGGAGAGGCAGTAGGTCTGGTGCCGATAGGACAGGCGGTCCTGCAGATCCAAAGTAGGAGAATGTAAAAGTTAAAATACCTTATAATGTGATTATAGGAAGGTCTTTAGTGGATAAAGAGTGTATATCTTCAAAGGCAAAGTTAAATTATTGTTCAACAATTTTGAGTTATTTATAACCTGTAATTTATAATGTTAACCATGTTTGTAACGTTTAAGTGTCCTCACCTCCCATAAAGGGAAGCTCTGTTCAAAGTATACTTATTGTTATTGCACTCAACAAAATTGTATGTCTTTTTGCTAACTTGTATTGTTGTTTTCTTCCCAGTCCCGGAGTACTGTGTTTAACCAGGGGGGAGTGCAGCGCCCCAGAGTCCTGGTCGTTGCAGTACTGTGGCTCCGCCACTATGGGGAGCTACGGTGCGTCCGATGGCACTGAAGGAGTTCATCTGATCAGGTATCACAGACACCAATACATTTCACAGCTGGGCCTCCGGGGGGAGCTAAGGGTGCTATTCATTAGGCCACTCCCCACCATAGTGGGTAAACTGGGGGTCAGGCAGGAAGTTAGATCAGAAAGCTGACTGGATTGGACGAAGCAACACCTGGTGGCAGAGGGTGTTGTGGAGGAAGAGACAGTAGGGTCTCTGTCAGGGGTGGGATCCTGACAGAGGCTTGGCATTGGAAAGAACGTAACGGGTTCGCGCCTGCTCCGGGAAGCGGCGGTACCCAAGAAAGGACTAGAAGCGAGATAGATTGTGCTGAGTGAGAAACGAGATCAAGCGATAGGAGAACACCAGTAGGAGTCGTGCTGTAAGACCGGAGCAACACCCTACTGAGGCGCACTACCGGTGGCCGGAACGCCGAGGGAGTATCATAACATTCAGCTTCAAGCAATACTCTAAACAGCGGCAGGACAGTCAGTCTAAGGCGGGCTGTCTCACACAAATCACCTATGAAGTCTTGGGGGGCACCTTGTGGAGAGGGGCGACTCTAGGGTCCCGGAAGAGCTCCGAGCCTACCCGTCAAACGGGTGCCGTCCCAACCAGAACAACAGGGAGGGACGGAGGATTAGAAGAACATCATTTAATCGAGTTGTGAGGGAACTTAAGAAACAGACACAACGGTTGTGGGGACTTTCCGTAAGCACAGCAGGGAAGGACCGCAACACATAGCGCTAGAAGGAAGGCACCGATTTCCACCTGTGAAGTGAGCTCTGGAGGTGCCATCGGACCGGCCGGACTTGCGCAGCCTGGTGAACCGTATTCTGGACTGAGGACCCAGAGATCTTCAGTAAAGAGGTAAAGAGACTGCAACCTGGTGTCCTCGTTATTTACTGCACCGCACCACCACTACCGTCATCCACACCTGTTATAGAACTGTGCGCCCCACGGCAGGGTCACGGACCGGGGCCTAGCCGCCATGACAACCCCAGAAGCAGAGACCCGTAGGCCCGGTACCGGGTCACCCCTCGGCCCTGCGGCGGTGGGGGCGCTACATATGTACACAGTGACTGCACCAGCAGAATAGTGAGTGCAGCTCTGGGGTATAATGCAGGATGTAACTCAGGATCAGTAATGTATGTACACAGTGACTGCACCAGCAGAATAGTGAGTGCAGCTCTGGAGTATAACACAGGATGTAACTCAGGATCAGTAATGTAATGTATGTACACAGTGACTGCACCAGCAGAATAGTGAGCGCAGCTCTGGAGTATAATACAGGATGTCACTCAGGATCAGTAATGTAATGTGTGTACACAGTGACTGCACCAGCAGAATAGTGAGTGAAGCTCTGGAGTATAATACAGGATGTAACTCAGGATCAGTAATGTATGTACACAGTGACTACACAAGCAGACTAGTGAGTGCAGCTCTGGAGTGTAAAAGTATGAAACACAGGATCAGTACATGGTAAGTAATGTAACATATACAAACAATTACTCACCTGAAAGTCCTGACAGTGTAAACCACTTTCTATAATATCCTTTTGCTGTAATATGAATATTTGCCCTTGAACCTCCAAGGTCACAGTCAAAGTTAAATTTATTGTAAAAATGTTCCCTTCCAGGACCAGGCAGAATTTCTCTATGGAAGGATAGTGCAGCTCAGCTGAGATTAGCACAATAAAATTTCTAAAACAGAGAGGTGAATATATTACCACTTAAATGGGAAATTCTTTCCTATATAATGAGATCATTAAAAAGAGGTTCTGCTGCTTTCTAATGACCTGTGTGTATCATTTCCTCACCATTCTCTAGATCCCCGATTGCTTGTTCACTGAATATTCCCATTCTCTGCCAGTAGAGACTGAAAACTTGTACAATTTACTTCTGCACACAATTGAGCTGAGGGTTTGCTACAATTGTATCCAGTCTATTCAATCTTCTGTTGGCCAAAGAGTCCAGACTGCCGGCTGATACATTGTAGCAAAGTGTGCTGCTTATGAGTTTAGCTGCCAGACTGGACTCCTCAGAAGTATTTGATGTGAGAAGTATTAGGCCATACATGCCTACTCTCACATCGTTCAGAGCTGAGAGTTTGTTACATTTGTATTCAATATGGCAATCATCTGAGATAAATATCTGCCACATCTTCCTCCAGGCTCGCTTCTGCCATGTGGTGAGATGAGCATCTTGCCTTAGGTGACAGTCTGAGCTGTCTTCCTGCAGGTGGCATTTTCCTCCCTCCGCTGCTGATGTCACAACTGTGCCGCAAGATGGCAAGATGGTAAAGATTCTAGAGGAGCAAAAGTCAGGGAGGGATGGTGAGGGGGTAGGTGGTTTTAGTGTGAGGAGGTAGTATGGGGGGGAAAGGGTGCAACAGTGGGAAGAAATGTGAGAAAGAAGCATGTGGAGTTAATGTTGAAGAATGATATGGAGAGGGTCAGCTTGTGTGGGACAGTATAGAGAGGGTCAGCTTGTGTGGGACAGTATGGAGAGGGTCAGCTTGTGTGGGACAGTATAGAGAGGGTCAGCTTGTGTGGGACAGTATGGAGAGGGTCAGCTTGTGTGGGACAGTATGGAGAGGGTCAGCTTGTGTGGGACAGTATGGAGAGGGTCAGCTTGTGTGGGACAGTATGGAGAGGGTCAGCTTGTGTGGGACAGTATGGAGAGGGTCAGCTTGTGTGGGACAGTATGGAGAGGGTCAGCTTGTGTGGGACAGTATGGAGAGGGTCAGCTTGTGTGGGACAGTATGGAAAGGGTCAGCTTGTGTGGGACAGTATGGAAAGGGTCAGCTTGTGTGGGACAGTATGGAGAGGATCAGCTTGTGTGGGACAGTATGGAGAGGGTCAACTTGTGTGGGACAGTATGGAGAGGGTCAGCTTGTGTGGCACAGTATGGAGAGGGTCAGCTTGTGTGGGACAGTATGGAGAGGGTCAACTTGTGTGGGACAGTATGGAAAGGGTCAGCTTGTGTGGGACAGTATGGAGAGGGTCAACTTGTGTGGGACAGAATGGAGAGGGTCAGATTGTGAAAGACAGTATGGAGAGGGTCAGATTGTGTGGGACAGAATGGAGAGGGTCAGCTTGTGTGGGACAGAATGGAAAGGGTCAGCTTGTGTGGGACAGTATGGAAAGGGTCAGGTTGTGTGGGACAGTATGGAGAGGGCCAGATTGTGTGGGACAGTATGGAGAGGGTCAGCTTGTGTGGGACAGAATGGAGAGGGTCAGCTTGTGAGGGACAGTATGGAGAGGGTCAGCTTGTGTGGGACAGTATGGAGAGGGTGAGCTTGTGTGGGACAGTATGGAGAGGGTCAACTTGTGTGGGACAGTATGGAGAGGGTCAGCTTGTGTGGGACAGTATGGAGAGGGTCAGCTTGTGTGGGACAGTATGGAGAGGGTCAACTTGTGTGGGACAGTATGGAGAGGGTCAGCTTGTGAGGGACAGTATGGAGAGGGTCAGCTTGTGTGGGACAGTATGGAGAGGGTCAGCTTGTGTGGAACAGAATGGAGAGGGTCAGCTTGTGTGGGACAGTATGGAGAGGGTCAGATTGTGTGGAACAGAATGGAGAGGGTCAGCTTGTGTGGGACAGTATGGAGAGGGTCAGATTGTGTGGGACAGTATGGAGAGGGTCAGCTTGTGTGGGACAGTATGGAGAGGGTCAGCTTGTGTGGGACAGTATGGAGAGGGTCAGCTTGTGTGGGACAGTATGGAGAGGGCCTGATTGTGTGGGACAGTATGGAGAGGGTGAGCTTGTGTGGGACAGAATGGAGAGTGTCAGATTGTGAGGGACAGTATGGAGAGGGTCAGCTTGTGTAGGACAGTATGGAGAGGGCCAGATTGTGTGGGACAGTATGGAGAGGGCCAGATTGTGTGGGACAGTATGGAGAGGGTCAGATTGTGAGGGACAGTATGGAGAGGGTCAGCTTGTGTAGGACAGTATGGAGAGGGCCAGATTGTGAGGGACAGTATGGAGAGGGTCAGCTTGTGTGGAACAGTATGGAGAGGGTCAGCTTGTGTGGGACAGAATGGAGAGGGTCAGATTGTGAAAGACAGTATGGAGAGGGTCAGATTGTGTGGGACAGAATGGAGAGGGTCAGCTTGTGTGGGACAGTATGGAAAGGGTCAGGTTGTGTGGGACAGAATGGAGAGGGTCAGCTTGTGTGGGACAGAATGGAGAGGGTCAGCTTGTGTGGGACAGTATGGAGAGGGTCAGCTTGTGTGGGACAGTATGGAAAGGGTCAGCTTGTGTGGGACAGAATGGAGAGGGTCAGATTGTGAAAGACAGTATGGAGAGGGTCAGATTGTGAAAGACAGTATGGAGAGGGTCAGATTGTGTGGGACAGAATGGAGAGGGTCAGCTTGTGTGGGACAGAATGGAAAGGGTCAGCTTGTGTGGGACAGTATGGAAAGGGTCAGGTTGTGTGGGACAGTATGGAGAGGGCCAGATTGTGTGGGACAGTATGGAGAGGGTCAGATTGTGTGGGACAGAATGGAGAGGGTCAGCTTGTGTGGGACAGTATGGAGAGGGTCAGCTTGTGTGGGACAGTATGGAGAGCGTCAGCTTGTGTGGGACAGTATGGAGAGGGCCTGATTGTGTGGGACAGTATGGAGAGGGTCAGATTGTGAGGGACAGTATGGAGAGGGTCAGCTTGTGTGGGACAGTATGGAGAGGGTGAGCTTGTGTGGGACAGTATGGAGAGGGTCAACTTGTGTGGGACAGTATGGAAAGGGTCAGCTTGTGTGGGACAGTATGGAAAGGGTCAGCTTGTGTGGGACAGTATGGAGAGGGTCAGCTTGTGTGGGACAGTATGGAAAGGGTCAGCTTGTGTGGGACAGTATGGAGAGTGTCAGATTGTGAGGGACAGTATGGAGAGGGTCAACTTGTGTGGGACAGAATGGAGAGGGTCAGCTTGTGTGGGACAGAATGGAGAGGGTCAGCTTGTGTGGGCCAGTATGGAGAGGGTCAGATTGTGTGGCCCAGTATGGAAAGTGTCAGCTTGTGTGGCATAGTATGGAGAGGGTCAGTTTGTGTGGGACAGTATGGAGAGGGTCAGCTTGTGTGGGACAGTATGGAGAGGGTCAGCTTGTGTGGGACAGTATGGAGAGGGTCAGCTTGTGTGGGACAGTATGGAGAGGGTCAGTTTGTGTGGGACAGTATGGAGAGGATCAGCTTGTGTGGGACAGTATGGAGAGGGTCAGCTTGTGTGGGACAGTATGGAGAGGGTCAGATTGTGTTGTCCAGTATGGAAAGGGTCAGCTTTTGAGAAACAGTATGGAGAAGGTAAGCTTGTGAGCGACAGTATAGAGAGGGTTAGCTTGAGAGTGAAGTTATGGAGGGGGCCTACTTGTTAGGGACAGTATGAAGAGGTCAAAATGTGGAGGACAGTATGCAGAGAGGCAACTTGTCTGACAGTATGGGGAGTCAGCTAGTATGGAGAGGGTTAGATTATTGAAGACAATTTGAAGAGGGGCAGAATGTTGGGGATAGTATAAAGGACAGCTTGTGGCATGACAGAATGGAGAGAGGCAACATGTGTCAGGACAATATGAAGAGGAGGCAGCGTGTGGAGGACAGTATGCAGAAGGACAGCTTGTAGCATGTCAGAATGGAGAGGGGCAGCGTGTGTCGGGACAATATGAAGAGGAGGCAGCGTGTGGAGGACAATATGCAGAAGGACAGCTTATAGCATGTCAGAATGGAGAGGGGCAGTGTGTGTCGGGACAATATGAAGAGGAGGCAGCTTGTGGAGGACAATATGCAGAAGGACAGCTTGTAGCATGTCAGAATGGAGAGGGGCAGCGTGTGTCGGGACAATATGAAGAGGAGGCAGCGTGTGGAGGACAATATGCAGAAGGACAGCTTGTAGCATGTCAGAATGGAGAGGGGCAGCGTGTGTCAGGACAATATGAAGAGGAAGCAGCTTGTGGAGGACAATATGCAGAAGGACAGCTTGTAGCATGTCAGAATGGAGAGGGGCAGCGTGTGTCGGGACAATATGAAGAGGAGGCAGCTTGTGGAGGACAATATGCAGAAGGACAGCTTGTAGCATGTCAGAATGGAGAGGGGCAGCGTGTGTCAGGACAATATGAAGAGGAAGCAGCTTGTGGAGGACAATATGCAGAAGGACAGCTTGTGTCATGACAGAATGGAGTGGGGCAGTGTGTGTCGGGACAATATGACGAGAAGGCAGCTTGTGGAGGACAATAAGTAGTGGGAGAGCTTGTGGCATGACAGAATGGAGAAGGGGAAGCATGTGTCGGGACAATATGAAGATTATGCAGCTTGTGGCATGACAGAATGGAGAGGGGCAGCGTGCATCGGGACAATATGAAGAGGAGGCAGCTTGTGGAGGACAATATGGAGAAGCAATATATGGCAGACAGTATAGAAAGGGACAGCTTGTGGGGGATAGTATGAAGAGGGACCACCATGTGGGGAACTCTGGGTGCTGTATAGTCCGCAGCCTCATGATGGCTGTTGGTAACAGCTCCATGTATCTCCTTACCATTGTTAAGGACTTATTAGTTGTTGTAGGTTCATGGGATACAAATGTATATGGTGGGAGCTGTCCTGACATTGCAGTTGATCACAGTGTTAAAGGGGCTGTATTCTTTCAGAAAATTCCAAGTCTCTACTTCTGTTTCTGGTGTCTGGAATTGGCTGAAGCGCTGACATAAGATCAAAGCACAGTAGCCAATCGGTGAGCTCCCTGGCTTTGAATGGGGGTTCCATCTACATTGGCAGAGCAACAGAGCTTACTGACTAGCTGTCATGCTGTCAACTTGAAATTCCTGCTGCAGCCAACGCCAGGCACAAAGCAGAAACTCACTAGTGGATCCAGGGACAAAGTGTAAAGCACAGTTTGTTTTTTTTTTATAACAAACTGCAACCGGGGATATGAATTGTCTAAAAGGTGGCAACCCTTTTAAGTTTGGTGCTGTATTAACATACTGATAGTTTCTCTGGTGATGAATTCATGTAATGATGAAAGTTCCATTGATCTATTCATGTACAGATGGTGGTTCTGGTTCTGTAGTCATATACTGATGGTGGTTCTGATGTTTTTATGCTCTGATGGTGGTTTTGGTGATGTATTCATGTACTGTCGGTTGTTCTGATTATGTATTAATGTGCTAATGATGGTTCTGGCTATGTATTCCTGAAATGATGGTAGTTCTGGTAATGTATTCATGTACTGATGGTGGCTCTTGTGATGTATTCGTGTATTGATTGTGGTTCAGTTGATGTATTAATGTCCAGAAAAAATAAAAAAATATATCATCGGGATCTGTGGAAGCGCTGCGTGCGCGAAACAGCTGTCATCCTATGGTCAACATGATCTCCTTGTCCATTTTGCATATATCCTAATAAAGTCTTATCTGTTTTATCGGGCTTGGTGAGTGCAAACCATTTTTTTCTTTTTCTCTGGTGATGTATTAATGTGCTGAAGGTGGTTTTAGTGCTGTATTCCTGTACTGATGGTTTTGGTTATGTATTTATGATGGTTCTGTATTTCTTTACTGATCAGTAGCGTAGCTACCGGGGGGCAGAGGGTGCGAGCATCCTGGGCCTGGAGCTCAGAGGGGGCCCACCCAGAGCTACGCTACAGTTTAATTCTGCAGCTGAGCAGGGAGAATCAGTCTCCCTGCTCTGCTGCCCGGCCGCTATGGGGCCCCTGAGCAGTCGGCGGGGGGGGCCCGGTGCCAGCAGTGGATCCCCCCGCCTGTCACCGCAAGGTCAGCTGTATCTGCATTTAGCCGATACAGCTGGCCGCATTGATGAGGGAAGGAGCGTGCAGCGCTCCTTTTCCCATCACCCCCCTGTCAGCGTCTGACATCACAGAAGCCGACACTGACAGTGGGCGCGGTGACATCACCACCTGGCGCCCGCTGTCAGGAGATGAGCGGGAGCTCGGAGCACCGCTGGAACAAGGAGAAAGGCAGATGAGTATTTATTTATTGGGTTTTTATGGGGGCTGCCTTATACTACAGGGTCTGCCTATGGGGGTACTGTCTTATACTACAGGGTCTACCTATGGGGGTGCTGCCTTATACTTACAGGGTCTGCCTATAGGGGTCCTGTCTTGTACTAAAGGGTCTGCCTATGGGGGTACTGTCTTATAGTAAAGGGTCTGCCTATGAGGGTACTGTCTTATACTACAGGGTCTGCCTATAGGGGTACTGTCTTATACTACAGGGTCTGCCTATGGGGTACTGTCTTATACTACAGGATCTGCCTATGAGGGTGCTGCCTTATACTACAGAATCTGCCTATGGGGTGCTGCCTTATACTACAGGACCTGCCTATGGGGTGCTGCCTTATACTACAGGGTCTGCCTATGAGGGGTGCTGTCTTATACTACAGAGTCTGCCTATGGGTGCTACCTTGTGCTATAGAGTCTGCCTATGGGTAGTGCATTATACTATATTGAGGACTATCTGGTGCATTATACTATATGGAGGCCATCGTACAGTGTGGGGATTACAGTGAGGGGGCCATCGTACAGTATGGGGATTACAGTGAAGGGGCTATCATACAGTGCTGGAGCCATCAAACAGTTTGGAGGCTACTAAGGGGTCAGTATACTGTGTGGGTGGTACTATACAGTGATGGGTCATTATTCGGTGTATAAAAGCATCATACTGTGTATAGGGGAGTTGTACAGGGGGGGGAGACTCGGGACATTATTCAATGTAACGTGGGCACTTATTGTTATAGGGGAACTTAGGTTACTGTGACTATTAAAGGGGCACACAGGGCAATATTACTTTCTAGGGGGCAAAATGTGGGCTCTGTTTTCTAGGGCACCTGCACCCGGCATTACTATATTATAGAGGGGAGCTTTAGAATTTAGAGGGCACAGAGAGCCACACAGCAGGTGCAGTAATAGGGACACATATGGCAGCAGTGGCTCAGTATTGGGGTATCAGGGGCAATAATAGGGACACATACGGCAGCAGCGGCTCAGTATTGGGGTATCAGGTGCAGTAATAGGGACACATATGGCGCCAGCGGCTCAGTATTGGGGTATCAGGTGCAGTAATAGGGACACATACGGCAGCAGCGGCTCAGTATTGGGGTATCAGGGGCAGTAATAGGGACACATACGGCAGCAGCGGCTCATTATTTGGGGTATTAGCAGGATGAGGAGTTTGTGCAGGTTGGGAATAGATGATGATGGCTGGAATGTGAGATGTGAAATATGTCTTTGTTGTATTCTCTGCAGCCGAGTCCTGGCTGGAGAAGTTGTCATATTGGTCTGGGCCAGATGGAAAAGACGGGAAAAGTGAACGATTCCATCAGAAAGGACGTCAGCGGTAAGTCATTATCTGTAACTGTGCTGTGATCTCTTATATGTTCTGTAGGGCTGGTATCTACCACTGACCATACGGCATTAATATCTATGTTGGTTTTTATATAGAGATTATCTAAAGTAACAGCAAGGTCATCTGCTGAGGTTCTCCTCCACTATTAGGGTGCGTCACCCAGTTATAATCAAGGTTACCTGGTTAAGGGCCCACTCAGAAGTTTCGCCCCCCCGAACCAAAACCCTAGCTACGCCTCTGATACAGATGACGGTACTGGTGCTGTATTCATGTACCGATGATGGTTCTGATGATGTACCCATGCACTCATCATGGTTCTGGTGATGTACTCATGTACTTATGGTCATTCTGGTGCTGTATTCATGTATGGATGATGGTTCTGGTGGTGAATTCATGTACTATTGATGGTTATGGTGCTGCATTCATGCACTGATAATGGTTCTGGTGCTATATGCATGAACTAATGATGGCTCTTGTGCTATATTCAATTACTGATATAGTTCTGGTGATGTATTCCTGTACTGACGATTGTTCTGGTAATATATTCATGAACTGATGGTGGTTCTGATGCTGTATTCATATATTGATGATGGTTCTGGTGGTGTATTCATGCACTGCTGGTGGTTATGCAGCTGTAGTCATGTACTAATGATGGTTCTTTTGCTATATTCAATTACTGATGATGGTTCAAGCGATGTATTCATGTACAGATGATTGTTCTGGTAATATATTCATGTACTTATGGTGGTTCTGGTGCTGTATTCATGTACTGATGATGTTCTGGTGGGGTATTCATGTACTGATGATGGTTATGCTACTATATTCATGTACCATCTGTGGTTCTTGTGTTATATTTATGCACTGATGATGGTTCTTGTGCTATATTCAATGATGAATAATGGTTCTTGTGATGTATTCATGTACTGTTGGTGGTTTCTGTGATATATTCATGAACTCATGATGGTTCTAATTTTGTATTTATGTACTGATGATGGTACTGGTGTTGTATTCACGTACTGATGATGATTCTTGTAATGTACTCATGCACTCATGATTGCTCTGGTGATGTTTTCATGTACTGATGGTGGCTCTGTATTAACCTATAGATAATGGTTTCAGTGATGATGGTATTACAAAATCAAATATTTGTTTTTTTGGCAAAAAATATAAGTGAAAGTTTGGTATTGCTATAATTGCCCTGACTTGGAAAATGATGTTTTACTATGCAATTAATACTTTTAAAAGTGAAACCCCCCAAAAAAACAATCATGGAACTTTGTTCATATACTGCTGGTTTATACTGCACTGCACGTATGGGCGTCATTTGAATTTTCAATTCAGGCAGCAAAAAAGCTACAATCGGCCATGCCTGTGCAGATATATTCAGTTTTCACAATGTATAAGGGCAGGCAGAATTAATTTACTATTCTCGTGGCTTTTTATTCAGCTAGCATTGTTTAGATAGTTACGAGGGGAATGATGAGTAACAAACAAAAAATGGAAATTATTAGGGTTAGAAGTGGGTGTAATATAGAAATTGTATGAAATGACAGTGAATAGTGAGTGCAGCTCTGGAAAATAATACATTACGTAACTCAGGATCAGTACAGGATCAGTAATGTAATGTATGTACATAGTGACTGCACCAGCAGAATAGTGAGTGCAGCTCTGGGGTATAATACGGGATGTAACTCAGGATCAGTAATGTATGTACACAGTGACTGATCCAGCAGAATAGTGAGTGGAGTGCAGCTCAGGAGTAGAATGCAGACTGTAGCTAAGGATCATTTAAGGATAAGTCATGTGTGTCAACAATTAACTACAATAGGACACTGTCGTTGCAGACACCTACTTACATTTCTTCCATCATGTCTTCCTCCTGTCCCTTAACACTAGGGAGCAAGACAAAACAGCAAAATAGTGAGTGCAGCTCTGGAGTATAATACAGGATGTAACTCAGGATCAGTAATGTATGTACACATTGACTGCACCAGCAAAATAGTGAGTGCAGCTCTGGAGTATAATACAGGATGTAACTCAGGATCAGTAATGTATGTACACAGTGACTGCACCAGCAGAATAGTGAGTGCAGCTGTGGTGTTTAATACAGGATGTAACTCAGGATCAGTAATGTAATGTATGTACACAGTGACTGCACCAGCAGAATAGTGAGAGCAGCTCTGGGGTATAATACAGGATGTGACTCAGGATCAGTAATGTAATGTATGTACACAGTGACTGCACCAGCAGAATAGTGAGTGCAGCTCTGGAGTATAATACAGGATATAACTCAGGATCAGTAATGTAATGTATGTACACAGTGACTGCACCAGCAGAATAGTGAGTGCAGCTCTGGAGTATGATACAGGATGTAACTCAGGATCAGTAATGTATGTACACAGTGACTGCACCAGCAGAATAGTGAGTGCAGCTGTGGTGTTTAATACAGGATGTAACTCAGGATCAGTAATGTAATGTATGTACACAGTGACTGCACCAGCAGAATAGTGAGAGCAGCTCTGGGGTATAATACAGGATGTGACTCAGGATCAGTAATGTAATGTATGTACACAGTGACTGCACCAGCAGAATAGTGAGTGCAGCTCTGGAGTATAATACAGGATATAACTCAGGATCAGTAATGTAATGTATGTACACAGTAACTGCACCAGCAGAATAGTGAGAGCAGCTCTGGGGTATAATACAGGATGTGACTCAGGATCAGTAATGTAATGTATGTACACAGTGACTGCACCAGCAGAATAGTGAGTGCAGCTCTGGAGTATAATACAGGATATAACTCAGGATCAGTAATGTAATGTATGTACACAGTGACTGCACCAGCAGAATAGTGAGTGCAGCTCTGGAGTATAATACAGGATATAACTCAGGATCAGTAATGTAATGTATGTACACAGTAACTGCACCAGCAGAATAGTGAGTGCAGCTCTGGAGTAGAATGCAGACTGTAGCTAAGGATCATTTAAGGATAAGTCATGTGTGTCAACAATTAACTACAATAGGACACTGTCGTTGCAGACACCTACTTACATTTCTTCCATCATGTCTTCCTCCTGTCCATTAACACTAGGGAGCAAGACAAAACCTAGAAGAAATCCTAAGAGGACGGGGTACTGCATGTATCGGGGCATCTTCTTCTGTATCTCCAAACCCTGTAGCAGTAGCCAACTTCTCAGTCATCGGCTAGTCAGTCAGTATTTATGTCATTCTGCTACACGCTCCAAACCCAACTCCTCCTCTCAATGTACAAGTGTGAATATAATATATACCACACAGGTGACACTAGTAAATCTTCATCACACCTCGGTGCCATTGTTTTTGTTCATACTCTGATCTGTGGACCATATCCAAGGATAAGTACCCAAATTATTCCAGGATCTAGCGCTTTAAGCCTTTTGTTAAAAAAAATAACTATTATCGCCAGTGGAAATGATCCTGTTTAGAGTGTTTCCTTAAAGGGAATGTGTCATCAGAAAATCAGAAGACTAGCTATTGTTTTATTAGCTTTTTAACTTAAATTCACTTTTAAGTATTTTCATATGCAATTTTTCGTATTTTTTAGTCGCTTGCAATTTTAAAGCTGGTCGCTTGACATCATACATGCTTCCTGTTCTGTAGAGCAGCCGCATGGACATAGGCAGCAATAGATCGACTCTCTGGTGGATTCTGCATACAGAATGGTAATGTGTGTCAGATAATACAGCTAGTGGCTAATGTGAGAATTGTAAAATGTCTTATTTTGCTTAAAGGGACTCAGCGAGTAGGATCAACCCCCCTAAGCATCTGTATGGGCATGGTCATAGGAAGCTGAATTAAGTGACACTTTGATATCTATGATCTGATTTCTAATTGAAGAGAAATTCACATTTTTCTTATATGTAAATGAGCTGTTAAGATCTATGGGCTGGAGATAGATCTCAAAAGAGACTCCACAGGTTAGTTTAAATGATATAAGCATTAACAGTGTGACCCAAGTAATGACTGACACTGCTTTCATATTCACACACAGTTCTGTAGTGAGATCAGAGCCAACACAGTACAGCAGAGCTAACACTGTACAACAGCGCTAACACAGTGCAGCAGAGCTAAGACAGTACAGCAGAAGTGAAATTTGTCTCATTACAAAAAGGTATAAGGCTGCAGCCCTCTCATAGTGCTTCAACTTCCATGTCACTGGTAACCAGTGTGGAGGATGGGAGTGCAGCAGAGCTGATAGCTCTGTCAGAGGACAACTTAAGGTTTCTAGTTCTTTGATAGTCTCTTGCAAGAAAAGGAGCATCAATACATCTGAACTGGTATTGGACTTTATCAACAAAGGTAGAAGGTTCAGATAAAAAAAACCTTTCTTCCCTCAGCCCCAGGAACAAATTTGCATATGAGGGCACATAACATGCCCCCATAGCGGTGCCCTGGAGCTGTAGGTAGAATACTTATTTGAATTAAAATAAGTTGTGCGTGAGGATAAATTCCAGAGCTGTAACCAGGAAATAGCACATCTCCGGATCATAATAACTTGTGTATGAGAAGAATTGCTTCTTATACACAAGTGATTATGATCCTGAGTGATGCGATTTTCAGCATCCATACTGTTAGTATGGCTGATGGATATGTACAACGATTCCACATCACAAGTTACCAATACCATATCAACATTTTAGTTTTTGCATGGCATCACCTGTATATGCAGCGCCCCAGGGTCCTGGTCGTTGCAGTAATATTCTCCTCTAGGGGGGGAGTGGTGTTACGTTCGGAGGCAATGAAGGGGAACTCTTTGTCAGGTAACACAATGCATGCAACATGCTCACACTCCAGACCAAAAGGGGGAGCTCTAAGCCTGTTTAAGGTGAACTCCCCTATAAGAACATCCTGATCTGGAGGGAAAGGGTTCAGTTGCTGTCAGGAAGACAGAGGGAGAGGAAGCATAGGAGCCCTGTGGCCTGAAGTGCTGCAGCTACTAGGAAACAGACGGATAGAAAGCAGAACATATTGCAGCAAGCGTGAAGGAAAGCAAAGCAAAGAAGAGGATATCAGAGGGAGATCAGCCAGGAGCAGGCTGCCTCCTTCTGAGGTGCAGAAATCCGGTAGCCGGCACAGAGGGAGCAACGATCCTTTAAGCCTTGCTCCAGAGACCGGCAGGACAGCTAATTTCACGTTAACTGTCCGCCCTTACACCCAGGAGGCAAGGTGGCACCCCTTAGAGGCTGGGGCATGATAGATTCCCTGTAAAACGCCTCAAGCCACCGGTCATACGGGTTTGTCCTATCCATCTGAGGGACAGAGAGAGACATAACATCTGTAACATCTGTGAGGACCTTATGAGGAGCTCAGCAATAAGGTACTACAACACCAAGGTGCTAGTGGAACGCTACTGATTTCTACCTGGACAAGGGGACTCTAGATTTGCCTCCAAACCGGCCGGACTCTGTCTGCCCTGTGATCTGGTGCTCTGGACTGTGGATGCTGAAGCCTTCAGTAAAGGTAAAGAGACTGCAACTGTGTCCTCGTTTTTCACTGCGCCACGGACCGGGTCAGCCACCGTGACATCCCCCTGAGAACCGAAGGACCCGGTATCGAGTGCCACTCTGCCATTGGGGGCGCTTCATATACATTGTGTATGAGGGCCGAATATCCACTCATGGTCTCAAACAGTGGCCCACCAGTTTACTGAGTGGTTCACTAATATTATTAGTACCTGAGAAGATCGATCTTCCTGGAAGGTTTAATGGATTCTTATGAATATTTGGAAGGAGATAACTCATGGGGATCGTAGGTTCAGATATGATAAATCCTTCATCTGTTTCTTGAATAGAAGGCCTGTTGTATGAGCTTAATACAGTGGCATATAAAGGTTTGGGCACCACTGGTCAAAATTACTGTTATTGTGAACAGTTAAGCAAGGTGAACATGAAATGATATTTAAAAGGGCGGCTAGAGTTAAAGATGACACATTTCCTCTGTATTTAAGGCAAAATTATGCAGTTTTTTTTTTCTCATTTTAAAAATTACAAAAAGTAAATTGGGCCAATGCTAAAGTTTGGGCACCCTTGGAGATTTGTGTGCTTAGATAACTTTGACCAAGGTTTCAGACCTTAATTAGCCTGTTAGGGTTATGGCTTGTTCACTCTCATCATTAGGAAAGGCCAGGTGATGCAAATTTACCAGGTGTATAAAAACCCAACCTCCTCTAACCTGAAGCCAAAAAACAGCAGCCATGGGTTCTTTTAGGGTATGTGCACACGCTGCGGATTTAGCTGCGTGTCCGCAGCGGTTTCCCATGAGTTTACAGTACAATGTATACCTATGGGAAACGAAATCCGCAGTGCACATGCTGCAGAAAAAAACGCGCGGAAACGCAGCGGTTTATATTCCGCAGCATGTCAATTCTTTGTGCGGATTCCGCTGCGGGTTTACACCTGCTCCAGTAGAAATCTGCAGGTGAAAACCCGCAGAGGAAACCGCAATAGAAACCGCGATAAATCCGCAGTAAAAACCGCAGCGGTTTTGCACTGAGGATTTATCAAATCCGCTGCGGAAAATTCCGCAATGGAATCTGCAGCGTGTGCACAAGCCCTTAAGCAGCTGCCGAGCACTCTGAAAATAAAAATGGTGGAGGCCCACAAAGTATGAGAAGGCTATAAGAACATAGCGAAGTGTTTTCAAGTTGCCCTTTCCTCAATTCGAAATGTAATTATAAGAAATTGCAGTTAACAGGAACAGTGGAGGTCAAGATAATGTCTGGAAGATCAAGCACAATTTCATTGAGAGCTGCTCATAGGATTGCTAGAGAGGCTCATCAGAACCCTGCTTGACTGCAAAAGACCTTCAGAAAGATTTAGCAGACTCTGGAGTTGTGGTACATTGTTCTACTGTTCAGAGACACCTGCACAAATATCGCCTTCATATAAGAGTCACCAGTAGAAAACCTCTTGTGTCCTCACCATAAAATGCAGTGTTAATAGTAAACAAAAGAACATCTAAACAAGCCTGATGTATTTTGGAAACAAGTCCTGTGGACTGATGAGGGTGAAATAGAACTCTTTGACCACAATGATCAAAGGTATGTGTGGGAAAAAAAAAAAGAATTTCAGGAAAAGAACATCTCGCCAACAATTAAGCATGGGGGAGATCATTCATGCGTTGGGGTTGTGTTGCAGCAAATGACACATGGAACATTTCAAAGGTAGATAGAACAATGGATTCAATGAAAAATTCCACAAATTCTTGATGCAAACATAACACCATCTGCAAAACAAAAAGCTGAAGATGAAAAGAGGAAGAGGAAGAGGATGGCTTCTACAAATGGGATAATGATCCTGTGATGGGGTGATATCCTATGTGGGTATCATTTTTGTGTATATTTCTATTTTACTGATTATCATGGTGTTACTGTATCTTGTAGGAGGATTTGTTATTTGCCATCTGATATTCTCCCCACAGTTCTGCATTGTTATCTCTCCAAAGGGTCAGTGAATAATGTTGTTTGCTAATATGCTAATGACATGTTGACCTAGCTTGTTGAAACAATGAGCCCCTGAGACCTTCCCCCTCCTGGCCTGTGAATGAGGGGGGAGACTTGTAAATATCAGGTAGGTGAGACATAGAGATCAGCCTGATGTGGAACCATGATGTGAAGAGCATATCAGAGAGAAAGAAGGGAATATGGACTGTTATCCTCTGTGCTGGATTGTTGGACTTTTATCCTGTTACTGAAATGCATTCGTGTTCTGGAATATTTTATCCTTTGTGTGATGGATCGTATATATGGACCTTTCGTGTTTTGCCTAAATAAAGGTCTTGGAATTGTTCACTATTCTCTTGCTCTGTTGATTGTGTGATACCTGAGAAGGAACCTGTGACAGATCCTAAACACACATCAAGCTCCACGATAGATGACCTGAAAAGAAGCAAGGTGAAGGTTTTACAATGGCCCTCACAGTCCCCCTGATCTGAACATCATTGAAAATCTGTGGCTAAACCTCAAAATACCAGAGGATGGAAGACGACCCAGGAATCTCACAGAACTGGAGGAATTCTTCAAGGAAGAATGGATGAAAATCCCTCAAACAAGAATTGAAAGCCTCTTGTCTGGCTACAAAAAGCATTTACAAGCTCTGATACTTGCAAAAGGGGTGCTACGGGGCATTAACCATGCAGGGTGCACAAACTTTTGCATCTGCCCATTTTCTGGTTGTAATTTAAAAAATGTAATATATACAGCACATATACACATATGTATATTATATATATATATATACATACATATACAGTATGTGTATATATATATATATATATATATATATATATATATATATATATATATATATATATATATATATATATATTTTTTTTTATTTTTTTTTTTTTTATTTTTTTCCTAAATCACAAAGAAAATGTGTATTTAACTTTAGCCCTTATGGAGATCCTTTCGTATTCAACCTAACTGTTCACAATAACAGAGATTTTGAATGGAGGTGCCCAAACTTTTACATGTCACTGTATACAATCATGTCCAATTCAACTCTATACCTTAGCTAAGGATAAAAGGTTTAGATATTGGTGAAATTTAGGATTCATAAGTTGATGAAACATCCCTGTTGTGAATTCCGTTCTCAGGCTCCCTCCTGTGGTCGTGAATGGTACTTTGGTGAGTTCTGTCCTTGGACACCCTCTGGTGGCTTTGAGTGGAACTGCTGATCTTTGAGGTTGGCTCTCTCAGCTGCCCTCGTTTATTGCTGCTGCTGACTTCCCTATTTAACACTGCCCAGGTCGTTAGTCCATGCCAGCTGTCAATGTTTCAGTACTGGTTCAGATCTCTCTTGGATTTCTCTGATGACCTGTCTACTCCAGCAGAAGCTAAGTCCTTGCTTGTCCATTTGCTGTTCATTGTTTTTTTGAATATATTTCTCAGTACATGCTATGTTTTTGTCCAGCTTGCTATTATGATATTTCCTTGCTAGCTGGAAGCTCTGGGGGTGCAGAGCTGCACCTCCACACCGTGAGTCGGTGTGGAGGTCTTTTTGCACACTCTGCGTGGTTTTTGTAGTTTTTAATACTGACCGCATAGTTCCCTTTCCTATCCTCTGTCTTTCTAGAGAAGATTCGGCCTCCTTTGCTAAAATCTGTTTCATTCCTGTGTTTGTTACTTTCCTCTTAACTCACAGTCAATATTTGTGGGGGGCTACCTTTACTTTGGGGAATTTCTCTGAGGCAAGGTAGGCTTCTATTTCTATCTTTAGGGGTAGTTAGCTCTTAGGCTGTGAAGAGGCGTCTAGGGAGAGTTAGGTACGCTCCACGGCTATTTCTAGTGTGTGTGATAGGATTAGGGATTGCGGTCAGTAGAGTTTCCACCTCCACAGAGCTTGTCCCAGGTTTTCGGTTTTAACCACCAGGTCATTTCGGGTGCTCCTAACCACCAGGTCCATAACAGTACAGCTGGCCACAAAGTGTTAATGCATCTCAAAAGAGGGATAAGAGAAGTTCTGAGTCAATTTTTTTTTTCTTTGCAGCTTGTTTTGTCTTTCTTTTCCCCTTAACCTCTGGGTGGTTCAGGACTCAGGTGTAGATATGGATATTCAAGGTTTGTCCTCTTGTGTGGATCAACTCACTGCAAGGGTACAAAGTATTCAAGATTATGTAGTTCAGAATCCGATGTTAGAGCCTAGAATTCCAATTCCTGATTTGTTTTCTGGGGATAGATCTAAATTTTTGAATTTCAAAAATAATTGCAGACTGTTTCTTGCTCTGAAACCCCGCTCCTCTGGTGATCCCATTCAGCAAGTAAAGATTATTATTTCTTTGTTGCGTGGTGACCCGCAAGACTGGGCATTCTCTCTTGAGCCAGGAAATCCTGCATTGCTTAATGTGGATGCATTTTTTCTAGCGCTTGGATTGCTTTATGACGAACCTAATTCTGTGGATCAGGCAGAAAAGATCTTGCTGACTCTATGTCAGGGTCAGGATGAAGCAGAAGTGTATTGCCAGAAGTTTAGAAAGTGGTCTGTGCTTACCCAATGGAATGAGTGTGCCCTGGCAGCAATTTTCAGAAAGGGTCTTTCTGAAGCCCTTAAGGATGTTATGGTGGGGTTCCCCACGCCTGCTGGTCTGAATGAGTCAATGTCTGTGGCCATTCAGATTGATCGGCGTTTGCGCGAGCGCAAAGTTGTGCACCATTTGGCGGTGTCCTGAGCGGAGGCCTGAGCCTATGCAATGTGATAGGACTTTGACCAGAGCTGAACGGCAAGAACATAGACGTCAGAATGGGCTGTGTTTTTACTGTGGTGACTCCTCATGCTATCTCTGATTGTCCTAAGCGCACTAAGAGGTTCGCTAGGTCTGTCACCATTTGTACTTTGCAGCCTAAATTTCTCTTATCTGTTACTCTGATTTGCTCATTGTCGTCCTACTCTGTTATGGCATTTGTGGATTCGGGCGCTGCCCTGAACTTGATGGACTTGGAGTTTGCCAGGCGTTGTGGTTTTTCCTTGGAGCCTTTGCAGAGTCCTATTCCCTTAAGGGGGATTGATGCTACGCCATTGGCCAAGAATAAACCTCAGTACTGGACTCAGCTGACCATGTGCATGGCTCCCGCACATCAGGAAAATATTCGCTTTTTGGTGTTGCATAATTTGCATGATGTTGTCGTGTTGGGTTTGCCATGGTTACAGGTTCATAATCCAGTACTGGATTGGAAATCAATGTCTGTGTCTAGTTGGGGTTGTCAAGGGATACATGGTGATGTTCCTTTGATGTAAATTTCTTCTTCCACTCCTTCTGAAGTCCCTGAGTTTTTGTCGGATTACCAGGATGTATTTGATGAACCCAAGTCCAGTGCCCTACCTCCTCATAGGGACTGTGATTGCGCTATTAATTTGATTCCTGGTAGTAAGTTTCCTAAGGGCCGACTGTTCAATTTATCTGTGCCAGAACATGCCGCTATGCGGAGTTATGTAAA
Organism: Ranitomeya variabilis; assembly: GCF_051348905.1. NCBI lineage: Eukaryota > Metazoa > Chordata > Amphibia > Anura > Dendrobatidae > Ranitomeya > Ranitomeya variabilis. The sequence continues at coordinate 24,446,723 of NC_135235.1, forward strand.
GGAGTCCTTGGAGAAAGGGCATATTCGCCCGTCTTCGTCGCCGTTGGGAGCAGGGTTCTTTTTTGTGGCCAAGAAGGATGGCTTTCTGAGACCCTGTATAGATTACCGCCTTCTCAATAAAATCACGGTCAAATTTCAGTACCCTTTGCCTCTGTTGTCTGATTTGTTTGCTCGGATTAAGGGGGCTAGTTGGTTTACCAAGATTGACCTTCGAGGGGCGTATAATCTTGTGTGTATTAAACAGGGCGATGAATGGAAAACAGCATTTAATACGCCCGAGGGCCATTTTAGGTACCTGGTGATGCCATTCGGGCTTTCTAAGGCTGCGTGTCCACGATCAGGATGGCCGGCGGTATCGCTGGAGCGGCGAAGCCCCGCCCCCTTTCTGGGACGCGATGATGCCGGATGTGTACAGTACACATCCGGGATCATCGCACCCCTCGCCATAGGGCACTGTGATATTACCTGCGGCGACGCAGCGTCGCCGCAGGTAGCACGGACATGCTGCGATCTGAAAAGACGCGCAGCATGTCCGGAGTCGCAGGGCAGCCGCGTGCGGGTTTCCACGCATAGTGGACACGGGATTTCAAAAAATCCCCTCCACTATGCTGGAACATCTGGACGCTGCGTGTTTGACGCTGCAGCGTCAAACACGCAGTGTCTACTGACCGTGGACACATACCCTAATGCTCCATCTGTGTTTCAGTCCTTTATGCACGACATCTTCCGGAAGTATCTGGATAGGTTCATGATCGTATATTTGGATGATATTTTGGTCTTTTCTGATGATTGGGAGTCTCATGTAAGGCAGGTCAGGATGGTGTTCCAGGTCCTTCGTGCTAATGCGTTGTTGTGAAGAGGCCCTGGACGCATATTTCCATGGATTTTATTTCTGATCTTCCTGTCTCTCAAAGGATGTCTGTCATCTGGGTGGTTTGTGATCGGTTTTCTAAGATGGTCCATTTGGTACCCTTGCCTAAATTGCCTTCCTCCTCTGATTTGGTTCCATTATTTTTTCAGCATGTGGTTCGTTTGCATGGCATTCCGGAGAACATTGTGTCGGACAGAGGATCCCAGTTTGTTTCTAGGTTTTGGCGGTCCTTTTGTGCTAAGATGGGCATTGATTTGTCTTTTTCTTCAGCGTTCCATCCTCAGACAAATGGCCAAACCGAACGAACCAATCAGACCTTGGAGACCTATCTGAGATGCTTTGTTTCTGCTGATCAGGATGATTGGGTGACCTTCTTGCCACTGGCCGAGTTCGCCCTTAATAATCGGGCTAGTTCTGCTACTTTGGTTTCGCCTTTTTTTTGTAATTCTGGTTTTCATCCTCGCTTTTCTTCAGGGCAGGTTGAGCCTTCTGACTGTCCTGGTGTGGATTCTGTGGTGGACAGGTTGCAGCAAATTTGGACTCACGTGGTGGACAATTTGACGTTGTCTCAGGAGAAGGCGCAACGTTTTGCTAACCGCCGTCGCAGTGTTGGTCCCAGACTTCGTGTTGGGGATTTGGTTTGGTTGTCTTCTTGTTTTGTTCCTATGAAGGTTTCTTCTCCTAAGTTCAAGCCTCGTTTCATTGGTCCTTATAAGATTTCTGAAATTATCAATCCTGTGTCGTTTCGTTTGGCCCTTCCAGCTTCTTTTGCTATCCATAATGTGTTCCATAGGTCGTTGTTGCGGAGATATGTGGCGCCTATGGTTCCTTCAGTTGATCCTCCTTCTCCGGTGTTGGTTGAGGGGGAGTTGGAGTATGTGGTGGAGAAGATTTTAGATTCTCGTATTTTGAGACGGAAGCTTCAGTACCTGGTTAAATGGAAGGGCTATGGTCAGGAGGATAATTCCTGGGTTGTTGCATCCGATGTCCATGCTGCCGATTTGGTTCGTGCCTTTCATTTGGCTCGTCCTGATCGGCCTGGGGGCTCTGGTGAGGGTTCGGTGACCCCTCCTCAAGGGGGGGTACTGTTGTGAATTCCGTTCTCGGGCTCCCTCCTGTGGTCGTGAATGGTACTTTGGTGAGTTCTGTCCTTGGACACCCTCTGGTGGCTTTGAGTGGAACTGCTGATCTTTGAGGTTGGCTTTCTCAACTGCCCTCGTTTATTGCTGCTGCTGGCTTCCCTATTTAACACTGCCCAGGTCGTTAGTCCATGCCAGCTGTCAATGTCTCAGTACTGGTTCAGATCTCTCTTGGATTTCTCTGATGACCTGTCTACTCCAGCAGAAGCTAAGTCCTTGCTTGTCCATTTGCTGTTCATTGGTTTTTTGAATATATTTCTCAGTACATGCTATGTTTTTGTCCAGCTTGCTATTATGATATTTCCTTGCTAGCTGGAAGCTCTGGGGGTGCAGAGCTGCACCTCCACACCGTGAGTCGGTGTGAAGGTCTTTTTGCACACTCTGCGTGGTTTTTGTAGTTTTTAATACTGACTGCATAGTTCCCTTTCCTATCCTCTGTCTTTCTAGAGAAGATTCGGCCTCCTTTGCTAAAATCTGTTTCATTCCTGTGTTTGTTACTTTCCTCTTAACTCACAGTCAATATTTGTGGGGGGCTACCTTTACTTTGGGGAATTTCTCTGAGGCAAGGTAGGCTTCTATTTCTATCTTTAGGGGTAGTTAGCTCTTAGGCTGTGAAGAGGCATCTAGGGAGAGTTAGGTACACTCCACGGCTATTTCTAGTGTGTGTGATAGGATTAGGGATTGCGGTCAGTAGAGTTTCCACCTCCTCAGAGCTTGACCCAAGTTTTCGGTTTTAACCACCAGGTCATTTCGGGTGCTCCTAACCACCAGGTCCATAACACATCCCACATTCATACATTTTATTGGCCATATCACAACGTTATCACCATCTACTATATAATTGTCTAAGGGTCACTTCCGTCTGTCTGTCCTTCTGTCTGGCTTTTTTTCTGTCACGGATATTCATTGGTCGCGGCCTCTGTCTGCTATGGAATCCAAGTCGCTGATTGGTCGTGGCAAAACGCCCACGACCATTGCCACGACCAATCAGCGACGCGCACAGTCCGGAAGAAACTGGCCGCTCCTTACTCCCCGCACTCACTGCCCAGCGCCCGCATACGCTGTCCGGTCACCGCTCACACAGGGTTAATGCCGGCGGTAATGGACCGCGTTATGCCGCGGGTAACGCACTCCGTAACCGCTGCTATTAACCCTGTGTGTCCCCAATTTTTTACTATTGATGCTGCCTTTGCGGCATCAATAGTAAAAAAAATGTAACGTTAAAAATAATTTAAAAAAAACAAAAAACCTGCTATACTCACCCTCCGTAGTTCGCAGAGCCGCTGGCGCCGGCCTCCATCTTCCATTCCCAGCGATGTATTGCGAAATTACCCAGAAGACTTAGCGGTCTCGCGAGACCGCTAAGTCATCTGGTTAATTTCGCAATGCATCCTGAGAAAGGAAGATGGCAGCCGGCGGCAGCGACTCGGCGGAGCTTCGGCGGATCCCAAGCGTCGATAACCACTTCCTGGATCCAGGCGCCAACGGAAGGTGAGTATATAACTATTTTTTACTTTAATTCTTTTTTTTAACAGGGATATCATGCCCACATTGCTATATACGTGGGCTGCGCAATATACAACGTGGCCTGCGCAATATACTACGTGGGCTGGGCAATATACTACGTGGGCTGCGCAGTATAATACGTGGGCTGCGCAATATACTACGTGGGCTGCGCAGTATAATACGTGGGCTGCGCAATATACTACGTGGGCTGCGCAATATACTACGTGGGCTGCGCAATATACTACGTGGGCTGCGCAATATACTACGTGGGCTGCGCAATATACTACGTGGGCTGCGCAATGTAGTACGTTGGCTGCGCAATGTAGTACGTGGGCTGCGCAATGTAGTACGTGGGCTACGCAATGTACAACGTGGGCTGCGCAATGTACAACGTGGGCTGCGCAATGTAGTACGTGGGCTGCGCAATGTAGTACGTGGGCTGCGCAATGTACAACGTGGGCTGCACAATGTACAACGTGGGCTGCGCAATGTACAACGTGGGCTGCGCAATGTACAACGTGGGCTGCGTAATGTACTACATGGGCTGCGCAATGTACTACGTGGGCTGCGCAATATACGTGGGCTGCACAATGTACCACGTTAGCTGCGCAATGTACCACGTGGGCTGCGCAATGCACTGCGTGGGCTGCGCAATGTACTGCGTGGGCTGCGCAATGTACTGCGTGGGCTGCGCAATGTACTGCGTGGGCTGCGCAATATACTACCTGGGCTGTGCTATACACTACGTATACATATTCTAGAATACCCAATGCGTTAGAATCGGGCCACCATCTAGTTATCAAGACTTTTCATAAGAAATGTAGCTCTTTAAGGGCTTTGTGATGATTATTTGTACAATTGCCCCTTGTATACTCTTAGAAATACCGATAAGATCTTCTGAAACCAATTTAACAAAGAGTTTTATCTAGATGAAAACTGAAGAAATGTCAAAGATTTAGACAATAAATGCTGCGGATACTTCCTATAAGATGGTTCCATTTGTTCCTTCAGCATGTTTTCCAGAAACAAATATCTTTTTAAAATGCCACTTTATGAGCAAAAAAAAAATGAAGATCCTTTACTATAAAAAAAAAAAACAGTCATTTGTATGTAGGTGAGAAAGACAAGTCCAAACTGAGAACTTCAATTCGATCCCTGGTAAGTACAACATTAGATATATTATTACTCTTAACATTGAGGATTTTCATTCTTAAGATTACTCTTTTTTTTCTTATATTGAATCACTAGTCGGCCCGTATGAAATTTTCACACATTGGTTGTCGGGGGGCAGGTAATTTCAGGAAAATCAAACTGGTCAAATGTTAATTTATTTAATGAGATGATGATCACAGAGGTATTTATATATGTAGATTGGTAACACAATAAATTGGTTTGATAAGTAGAGGCTAAAAAATTACTTGAGGTTGTGGTGCCACCTGCAGGTTATTGTTTTTTTTCTGCAGGTTTCTGAAAATAAATGTTTAAACTGTATAGATTGATCAAATTGTGAATGTGTGGTTTGTTTGTTTCTTTTCTTGCTGAAGGGGGCAAGTTTACTTTTCAAATGGTGTATGTGTGTGTGTGGGGCGAAGTAATCACCAAAAAAAGCAGTGCATGTTTACAAATGTGCTTGTATATGTGACTCACCATTTGTGTGTGTGGGGCGAAGTAATCACTGAAAAAGCAGTGCATGTTTACAAATGTATTTGCATATGTGACTTACCTGCAGTGAAGTGTGCAATCCTCGAATTTGCCTGAAATAGGCTGGGCAAGCACTTCAGCAAGCTGGAAAGACCCCCATGGCAAATGCCACCTGCAGGTAATTTGACCTTTGAAATGGTATATCATTTGTGTGTGTCGGTGGAGTATAAACGGAGCAACTTGAGGTTGTGGTGCCACCTGCAGGTTATTGCTTTTACTGCAGGTTTCTGAAAATGAATGTTTAAACTGTATTTATTGATCAAATCATGAATGTGTGGTTTGCTTGTGTATTTTCTTGCTGAAGGGGGCAAGTTTACCTTTCAAATGGTGTATTATTTGCGTGTGTGGGGCGAAGTAATCACCGAAAAAGCAGTGCATGTTTACAAATGTGTTTGCATACGTGATTCACCTGAAATATGCTGGGCAAGTACTTCGGCAAGCTGGAAAGACCCCAAGGCAAAAGCCACCTGCAGGTAATTTGACTTTTGAAATGGTGCATCATTTATGTGTGTCCGTGGAGTATAAAAGGAGCAAGTGTGCAATTGAATAGGCAAGGCATGTTTACAAACGTGTTTGCATATGTGACTCACCTGCAATGAAGTGTGCAATCCTCCAATGTGCTTGAAATCGGCTAGGCAAGGAGTTCGGCAAGCTGGAAGGCTCCCAAGGCAAATGTTAGGATTTGTTTGTGATGTTTGTCAGCAGCTTTGTGGTATTGTGCTTTGGGGTAGTGTGATGCCACCTGGAGGTCATTTTTCCTTACTGTAGGTTTATGAAAATTAATCTTTAAACTGTATTTTGTGATGACATCGTGGATGTGTGGTTTGTGTGGCTATTTTCCTGCTGAAGGGGGCAAGTTTACCTTTCAAATGGTGTATCATCATTATATTGAATCACTGTCTGAGTCTTTTTGTACATTTCCCACTCCTGGATGGATATTGGTTAGTTTTTTTCACTTGAGATAGTGGACTGTGAATTTTCTAATGAAAAAGAGGCCATGGAAGATGATCTATGCCGAAAGGGCACTATTTTTTGCTTTCAACAATACACCCGATTCTTTTCAGGATTGTGCAAGTCCCTCATATATTTCTTTTTTTTGATGGCTGAAATCTCTTTTTCTCACTTGCTAAAGTTCTCTTCAATTTCCTTCTGAAGATTTAACCCCTTCATGCAGCGGCCCTTTTTCGTGTTTGTGTTTTCGTTTTTTGCTCCTCTCCTTCCCAGAGCAATAACTTTTTTATTTTTCCGTCAATATGGCCATGTGAAGGCTTGTTTTATGCGGGACGAGTTGTACTTTTGAAAGTCATCATTGGTTTTACCATGTCTTGTACTAGAAAATGGGAAAAAAATTCCAAGTGTGGTGAAATTGCAAAAAAAGTGCAATCCCACACTTGTTTTTTGCTTGGCTTTTTTGCTAGGTTCACTAAATGCTAAAACGGACTGGATACTATGATTCTCCAGGTCATTACGAGTTCATAGACACCAAACATGTCTAGGTTATTTTTTATCTAAGTGTTGAAAAAAAATTCAAAACTTTGCTTAAAAAAAAAAATAAAAATGCGCCATTTTCTGATACCCGTAGCGTCTCAATTTTTTCGTGATCTGGGGTCGTGTGAGGGCTTATTTTTTGTGTTTTGAGCTGACCTTTTTAATGATACCACAATTGTACAGATACGTTCTTTTGATCGCCCGTTATTGCATTTTAATGCAATGTTGCGGCGACCAAAAAAACGTAATTCTGGAGTTTCGAATTTTTTTCTCGCTATGCTGTTTAGCGATCAGGTTAATGCTTTTTTTTTATTGATAGATCGGGCGATTCTGAACGCGGTGATACCAAATATGTGTAGATTTGATTTTTTTTATTGTTTTATTTTGGATGGGGTGAAAGGGGGGTGATTTAAACTTTCATTTTTTTTATTTTTTTCATATTTTTAAAAACATTTTTTTAAACTTTTGCCATGCTTCAATAGCCTCCATGGGAGGCTAGAAGCAGGCACAGCCCGATCGGCTCTGCTACATAGCAGCGATCTGATGTTCGCTGCTATGTAGCAGAAATGCAGGTGTGCTGTGAGCGCCGACCACAGGGGGGCGCTCACAGCAGGCCGGCATTAGTAACCATAGAGGTCTCAAGGACCTCTATGGTTACCATCCTGATGCATCGCCGACCCCCGATCATGTGACGGGGGTCGGCGATGAGGTCATTTCCGGCCACCCGGCCGGAAGGGCCGGATAAATGCCGCTGTCTGCGTTTGACAGCGGCATTTAAACAGGTTAATAGCGGCGGGTGAATCACAACAGCTGACATGCCGCGACTTTGATGTGGGCTCACTGCCGGAGCCCACATCAAAGGGGGAGACACGACAAGCGCAGTAATAGTACAGCGCATGTCGTGAAAGGGTTAAGGGGTAAGGTTTCTCCTTGCGGAGAGTGACATGCCAGGTCTGGCACGCCAGTATGAGGAGACTTAAATGCCTTTCATGCTCCTCTGGGAAATTAAATATGCAAATCGTCTCTTCAGAGAGGAAGAGAACTTAAACTCTAGTGTCTCCTATTGGAAGTAGCAATCCTACAAGTCGTTATCAACCCTTTAACAAGCCTTGCATTATGACTTCTGATAAAAGCCAAATCAGAATCTCAATTTGCAGGCACGGTGTTTAGGGGTATTGCCCCTCGTCAATGCAAAGTATGAAACCTGATTTCGCTGGGTGCGAGGCTGAGACTGGGATGTAAAAGGTAAGATTTCTCCCTGTAGAGAGTGACATGCCAGGTTTGGCATGCCAGTATGAGGAGACTTAAACACCTTCCATGCTCCTCTGGGAAATGAAATATGAAGAGACAATTTGTATATTTAATTTCCCAGAGGAGCATGCAAAGTGTTTAAAGGGAACTTGACACTAGATTTGGCCGATATAAGATCTGGCTAACACCTTTCAGGCCTCATATATAGCAATATATAATGTTATACTGTATATCTGTCCTCGACCCGACTTGTAAAAGAAAAAGACCTTTATTATACTCACCTACGGGCCAATGGGTGTTGCAGATCCAAGTCCAGCGTCTCCCATCTTCTCACGATGCCGCCCTCCTACTTGATTCGTGTGGATGATGCGTCCATATCTCAACCACAAAGACTTCCCGGGATCGCGCTCCTGTTTTAAAAAATAAACTGCTAACACTTGTATTTTTGAAAACGTATGGGTTTACAGCATTTTTTTTTTTTTTTTTTTACACACTTCTGCAGAAAACGTTTCCACATTACTGTTCAAAGCAGATAATAACTTGCAATAAAAAAGTATTTAACATAAGAATCTGATTTAACCCCTTAACAACAAAAAAGGTATTTTTGTTTTTGCATTTTCATTTTTTGCTCCACTTCTTCCCAAAGCCATAACTTTTTTTTATTTGGTCAATGTGGCCATGTTGCGGCTCGTTTTTTTGCGGGACGAGTTGTACTTTTGAACGACACCATTGGTTTTAGCTCATCGTGTACTGGGAAAACGGGAAAAAAAAATCCAACTGCGGTGAAATTGAAAAAAAGTGCAATTCTGGTTTAACGATCGGGTTAATTCTTTTTTCATATTGATAGATCGGGCGATTCTGAATGCAGCGATAGCAAATATGGGTATATTTTATTTTGAATGAGGCGAAAGGAGGGTGATTTGAACTTTTATATTTTATTATTTTTAAAATATTTGTTTACATTTTTTTTAAAACTTTTGGTATGCTTCAATAGTCTCCATGAAAGACTAGAAGCTGCCATAACCCGATCGCCTCTTCTACATACAGGTGATGATCAGATCATGGCTTGCCATGAGCGCCGACCACAGGGCGCCCATAGCAATCTGGCTGTGACAACCATACAAGTCTGCTGGAGAAGTCTGGATGTCATGCCGACCCATCGGTGACCCGCGATCATGTGATGCGGTCACCAATGAGCGGAATTTCCGACGTACTTGCCGGAAACGAGAGTTAAATGCCGCTGTCAGAGATTGACAGCAGCATTTAACGGGTCAACAACCGCGGGTCGATCGCGATTCCACCCGCGTCTGTTGCGGGCAAATGTCACCTGTATATATCATTTGACATCTGACCGGAAAAGTGTGGGTTCACTGCCGGAGCCTGCACCAAACTGGGGGAGACCCAACATCGGTGTATTTTTTATTACGCCCGATGTCAGAAAGAGGTTAAAGAATCATATGACATTCTATCTACAGCATCTAGGTATTTTTACAATAGTATACTATAGTCACGGTTATAGTCTTGTACAAAGTATTATGGCAGTTATAAAATTATACATAGGAGCAGTATTATAATATATTCCCATACATAGGGGCAGTATTATAGTAGTTATATTCTTGTACATAGGAGCAGTATTATAGTAGTTATATTCTTGTACATAGGAGCAGTATTATAGTAGTTATATTCTTGTACATAGGGGCAGTATTATAGTAGTTATATTCTTGTACATAGGGGCAGTATTATAGTAGTTATATTCTTGTACATAGAGGCAGTATTATAGTAGTTATATTCTTGTACATAGGAGCAGTATTATAGTAGTTGTATTCTTGTACATAGGGGCAGTATTATAGTAGTTATATTCTTGTACATAGGAGCAGTATTATAGTAGTTATATTCTTGTACATAGGGGCAGTATTATAGTAGTTATATTCTTGTACATAGAGGCAGTATTATAGTAGTTATATTCTTGTACATAGGGGCAGTATTATAGTAGTTATATTCTTGTACATAGGAGCAGTATTATAGTAGTTATATTCTTGTGCATAGGAGCAGTATTATAGTAGTTATATTCTTGTACATAATGGCAGTATTATAGTAGTTATAACACTGATCCTATGTATAATTCTATAACTACTATAATACTGCCATTATGTACAAGAATATAACTACTATAATACTGCTCCTATGTATAATTCTATAAAAGTAATATTCTCATACATGGGAGCAGTATTATAATATATTCTCATACATAGGGGCAGTATTATAGTAGTTATATTCTTATACATAGGGGGAAGTAGAACAGAGGCAGGTGAAGATGAGGTCTAGAGTATGTCCGTCTGTATGGGTGGCTGTGGGGGACCACTGAGTGAGTCCAAAGGATGAAGTAAGGGCCAGGAGCTTGGAGGCTGCTGGCTGGCGGGTGCAAGTAGGGATATTAAAGTCACCCATGATGATGGTGGTGATGTCAGAAGAGAGAAAGTGAAGGAGCCAGGTGGAGAATTGGTCGATGAAGGCAGTGGCTGAGCCCGGTGGTCGATATATGACAGCCATTTGGAGATTGGAGGAAGCGTAGATACGGACAGAGTGAACCTCGAAAGAAGGGAGGATAAGGGAGGGTGGGGGTTGGATAGGGTTGAAGGAACAGTTTTAGAAAGAAGGATACCCACTCCTCCACCATGTCTATTGCCAGAGCGAGGAGTGTGGGTAAAGTGGAGGCCACCGTAACTCAGTGCTGCAGGCGAGGCTGTGTCAGGGGACGTCAGCCAGGTCTCAGTGAGGGCCAGAAAGGAAAGGTTGCGGGAGGTGAAGAGATCATGGACCATGTGGAGCTTGTTGCAGACAGAGCGGGCATTCCAAAGTGCCCCAGAGAGGGGAAGCAGGGGGGAGGGGTCAGTGGCAAAGATTTTAAGTGTGAGGGGTTGCGATAGTTTCTCATAGTGTGAGGAGGATAGGGGTGAGGATTAGTGATGAATGAGGCGGGGGGGGCAGGATTGGGGGGATGTGTCGCCAGTGAGAATAAGCAGAGAAAGAAGCAGGTGGGTGAAGGAGAGTGATTGGCTTATATTATATTTTGGTGGCAGAGGTCTGAGGTTAGAAAGCAGGACTGCAGATGGAGCGAGGTGGGGGGGGTAAGAGAGAGGGGGAGATAGTTATGTGGTTTGAGGGTGCAGGGGTATGGGGTTAGTGGAGGAGAGTGAGGATTAGTGGAGCAAAAGCGGCGGGGGAAATGTGAGCATGGTTAAAGAGCAGGGAAGAAACGTTAAGTTGGAATACAGTGATTAGTCTTACCGTCTGGCCGATTTCTGGTATATTTCAGATGATACACTTAAAATATGTCACTTGAAATTATGTCATATCTGACTAAAGTCAGAACTGACCCGCTCCATGCAACTTATACCATTCTAATAACCAAGAAATGAAGCCATGTGAAACAGGGAGGGGAGGAAGGAGGAGGAGGAAAGTCCCCAGCAGGGGACAATTAGCAGATTGCAGTTAATACAAGATTTGACTACCAAAGATGGAGACAGAGGCAGGATAAGATCAAAAGGTGGGGCTGGGTGTGAGGAGCACAGATATGTCAATATGCAGTCAGAAAATTTTCACAATGATACAGGAATTAAAAGTCAGGGAAAAAGCAGCAAAGTACCACTTAGAACAGAGGGAAAGAAGTACATGGGATTCAGGGGTGCAGTGGCTATTCCAGGGTAGGAGATAGGAGGGTAGTATTATAGTAGTTATATTCTTGTACACAGGAGCAGTATTACAGTAGTTATATTCTTGTACACAGGAGCAGTATTATAGTAGTTATATTCTTGTACATAGGGGCAGTATTATAGTAGTTATATTCTTGTACATAGGGGCAGTATTACAGTAGTTATATTCTTGTACACAGGAGCAGTATTACAGTAGTTATATTCTTGTACACAGGAGCAGTATTATAGTAGTTATATTCTTGTACATAGGAGCAGTATTATAGTAGTTATATTCTTGTACATAGGGGCAGTATTATAGTAGTTATATTCTTGTACATAGGGGCAGTATTACAGTAGTTATATTCTTGTACATAGGGGCAGTATTATAGTAGTTATATTCTTGTACATAGGGACAGTATTATAGTAGTTTTATATTCTTGTACATAGGAGCAGTATTATAGTTGTTATATTCTTGTATATAGGAGCAGTATTATAGTAGTTATATTCTTGTACACAGGAGCAGTATTACAGTAGTTATATTCTTGTACATAGGGGCAGTATTATAGTAGTTATATTCTTGTACACAGGAGCAGTATTACAGTAGTTATATTCTTGTACATAGGGGCAGTATTATAGTAGTTATATTCTTGTACATAGGGGCAGTATTATAGTAGTTATATTCTTGTACATAGGGGCAGTATTATAGTAGTTATATTCTTGTACATAGGAGGCAGTATTATAGTAGTTATATTCTTGTACATAGGAGGCAGTATTATAGTAGTTATATTCTTATACATAGGAGCAGTATTATAGTAGTTATATTCTTGTACATAGGGGGCAGTATTATAGTAGTTATATTCTCATATATAGGAGCAGTATTATAGTAGTTATATTCTTGTACATGGGACAGTATTATAGTAGTTATATTCTTGTACATAGGGGGCAGTATTATAGTAGTTATATTCTTGTACATAGGGGCAGTATTATAGTAGTTATATTCTTGTACATAGGAGGCAGTATTATAGTAGTTATATTCTTATACATAGGAGCAGTATTATAGTAGTTATATTCTTGTACATAGGGGGCAGTATTATAGTAGTTATATTCTCATATATAGGAGCAGTATTATAGTAGTTATATTCTTGTACATGGGACAGTATTATAGTAGTTATATTCTTGTACATAGGGGGCAGTATTATAGTAGTTATATTCTTATACATAAGGGAGTATTATAGTAGTTATATTCTTGTACATAGGAGCAGTATTATAGTAGTTATATTCTTGTACATAGGGGGCAGTATTATAGTAGTGATATTCTTGTACATAGGAGCAGTATTATAGTAGTTATATTCTTGTACATAGGAGCAGTATTATAGTAGTTATATTCTTGTACATAGGAGCAGTATTATAGTAGTGATATTCTTGTACATAGGGGCAGTATTATAGTAGCTATATTCTTGTACATAGGGGCAGTATTATAGTAGTTATATTCTTGTACATAGGGGGCAGTATTATAGTAGTTATATTCTTGTACATAGGGGCAGTATTATAGTAGTTATATTCTTGTACATAGGGGCAGTATTATAGTAGTTATATTCTTGTACATAGGGGCAGTATTATAGTAGTTATATTCTTGTACATAGGAGCTGTATTATAGTAGTTATATTCTTGTACATAGGGGGCAGTAATAATAATAATAATAATAATTTTATTTATATAGCGCCAACATATTCCGCAGCGCTTTACAACTTATAGAGGGGACTTATACAGACAACAGACATTACAGCATAACAGAAATCACAATTCAAAACAGATACCAGGAGGAATGAGGGCCCTGCTGCTCGCAAGCTTACAATCTATGAGGAAAAGGGGAGACACAAGAGGTGGATGGTAACAATTGCTTTAGTTATTTGGACCAGCCATAGTGTAAGGCTTGGGTGTTCATGTAAAGCTGCATGAACCAGTTAACTGCCTAAGTATGTAGCAGTACAGACACAGAGGCTATTAACTGCATAAAGTGTATGAGAACATGATGGAGGAACGTGATTATGTTGTTGTTTTTTATTAATAGGCCACACAGGGATAATTAGGTTAATGCGTTGAGGCGGTAGGCCAATCTGAACAAATGAGTTTTTAGTGCACGCTTAAAACTGTGGGGATTGGGGATTAATTGTATTAACCTAGGTAGTGCATTCCAAAGAATCGGCGCCGCACGTGTAAAGTCTTGGAGACGGGAGTGGGAGGTTCTGATTATTGAGGATGCTAACCTGAGGTCATTAGCAGAGCGGAGGGCACGGGTAGGTTGGTAGACTGAGACCAGAGAGGAGATGTAGGGTGGTGCTGAGCCATGGAGTGCTTTGTGGATGAGGGTAGTAGTTTTGTACTGGATTCTGGATTGGATGGGTAGCCAGTGTAATGACTGGCACAAGGTAGAGGCATCGGTGTAACGGTTGGCGAGGAATATGATCCTGGCAGCAGCATTCAGGACAGATTGGAGCGGGGAGAGTCTGGTAAAAGGTAGGCCAATTAGTAGAGAGTTACAATAGTCCAGACGAGAATGAATAAGTGAGACAGTAAGAGTTTTTGCAGAGTCGAAAGTAAGAAAAGGGCGAATTCTGGAAATGTTTTTGAGATGCAGATAAGAAGAGCGAGCCAGTGATCGGATGTGGGGGGTGAATGAAAGCTCGGAATCAAGGATGACCCCAAGGCAGCGGGCATGTTGCTTTGGAGTAATGGTGGAACCGCACACAGAGATGGCAATGTCGGGCAAAGGTAGGTTTGTAGAGGGAGAGAACACGAGGAGTTCAGTTTTTGACAGGTTCAGTTTCAGATAGAGGGAGGACATGATGTTAGAGACAGCGGTAAGACAATCACTGGTGTTTTCTAAAAAGGTCGGCGTGATAACAGGAGAAGAGGTATATAATTGGGTGTCGTCAGCATAGAGATGGTACTGGAAACCAAATCTACTGATTGTTTGTCCAATAGGGGCAGTATACAAAGAGAAGAGGAGGGGGCCTAGGACTGATCCTTGAGGAACCCCAACAGTAAGGGGAAGGTGAGAGGAGGAGGAACCAGCAAAACAAACAGTGAAGGATCGGCCAGAGAGATAGGAGGAGAACCAAGAGAGAACGGTGTCCTTGAGGCCGATGGAGCGGAGCATCGTGAGGAGGAGCTGATGATCCACAGTGTCGAATGCTGCGGAGAGATCCAATAGAATTAGCATGGAGTAGTGACCATTAGATTTAGCTGTTAGTAGGTCATTAGAGACTTTAGTGAGGGCAGTTTCAGTAGAGTGTAAAGAGCGGAAACCAGATTGAAGAGGGTCGAGAAGAGAATTATCTGAGAGATAGCGGGTAAGACGGGAGTGGACCAGGCGTTCCAGGAGTTTAGAGATGAAGGGAAGATTAGAGACAGGTCTATAATTAGCGGCACAATTTTGATCGAGGGAGGGCTTTTTAAGTAGTGGATGTATGATGGCATGCTTAAATGAGGAGGGAAAAATACCGGAAGTGAGGGAAAGGTTGAATATTTTTGTTAGGTGAGAGGTGACAGCCGGGGAAAGGGACTGGAGGAGATGCGACGGAATGGGGTCGCTGGTGCAAGTGGTCGGGCGAGAAGATGCAAGGAGCCTGCTTACTTCTTCTTCTGTAACTGGTTCAAAGTCAGAGAGTGAACTAGATGCAGTGGGGGAGGGAGGACAGTGCTTGGTATGAAGAGATTGGGAAATGATTTCCTGTCGAATGTGGTCAATTTTTTCTTTGAAGTAATTGGCCAGATCGTCAGCGTGGAGATCTGTGGTTGGGGCCTGCTCTCTTGGGTTGAGTAGGGACCGGAAAGTGTCAAAGAGACGTTTAGGGTTATTGGACAGCGAGGTGATGAGGGTGTTGAAATAGGTTTGTTTGGAGAGGTGAAGGGCAGAGTTGTATGTTTTTAACATGAACTTATAATGGATGAAATCTTCGGGCAGATTAGATTTTCTCCACAGACGTTCGGCGCACCTGGAGCACCGCTGCAGGAAACGTGTTTGCAGCGTGTGCCACGGTTGTCGCCGTCTGTGCCGAGTTGTTCTATGTATAGGAGGTGCAGCTTCTTCCAGGGCACTTTGCAGGGTTTCATTGTAATGCTTCAGAGCAGAATCAGGACAAGAGATGGAGGAGATTGGGGCCAATGAAGACTGCAAGTTCTTCATAAGTTTCTGGGTGTTAATGGCCTGTATGTTTCTATAAGTGTGGAAAGTGGGGATGACCTGAGCGGGATGGCAGTTCTTGATAGAGAATGAAAGAAGGTTGTGGTCAGAGAGCGGGAGAGGGGAGTTTGTGAAATCATCCAGTGAGCAATACAGTATTATAGTAGTTATATTCTTGTACATAGGGGCAGTATTATAGTAGTTACTTCCTTTTTTACAGTCACAAGTTTGATGATCTGCTTCAAATTAGACGTTAGCTCAGAGAAGTTGTGCCTCCCCCTCCCTTCCATTTAGCAAATCATACTTAATGGCCAATAATTGAATAGGAAAGTCCAATTAGCCCTGCAGAATCTCAGTGCAGCATTGTGATTTCATTTGGTCTGTGCACCTGTGAGGAGTTGGACATTATAAAGCACATGCCCCACATCATGTAGGGAATATGAATGGTCCCGCAGTATTTGCTCAGTTGCTGTTTTGCACAGAGTGACCTTGACATAATTTGTCTCCGGAGACATCTATTGTTTGAGTACATCATAAGTTATTTCTATGTCCTGGATTTCTGACAAGTTGGAGAATTTCCATTTTAATATTTTATCGCAGATGCGTCCTATTCTCAGAGATATACCACAGGCCGTAACCATTAGGCAGCAGCAATACGGTGACACGCAATTGTCACATTACCAGTGCAGATAATATTGGTAACATTTCATGTGCTATGGAGCGATGGATGTGATACAAGTTTATGATGATGGCAGAAATAATAGTTTGCTGAGATTATAGAACTTTGTGTGACCCAATATTATATCGATAGGACCAGGCGGGCGGTCACTGAGACAAGAATACAAACAATTACTGACGTACCGGAACACACAATAGATGTAAGATGCACATTAAGTCCAAATAAAACTTTCCAAAAAATCAACTTATGATTTTATTTGCTTTCTCTTAAGGCCGGGGTTACACTAGACCGTAATACGGACGAGTGTTATGCGAGAAAAAAAATCGCATAGCACTCGGCCCAATGTTAATCTATGGTGCAGCTCCCATCATCCGATATTTTCTCCACCGTATTCAGGATCCGAGTGAAATCGCAGCATGCTGCGATTGTCAGCGTATCTCAGCCGAGACTCGCCAATGCAAGTCTATGGGGGCGAGAATAAATCGGATTACACACGGAGCATGCGTGTGCAATGCGAGAAATACGCAGCGGTGTTCTATAGAAAAGTCAGTAATTCAATTGCCGGCTTCTCATTTCTCTTTCACAAACCCGACAGGATATGAGACATGATTACATACAGTAAACCATCTCATATCCCCTTTTTTTTGCATATTCCTCACTACTAATGTTAGTAGTGTGTATGTGCAAAATTTGGCCGCTGTAGCGTGTAAAATAAAGGGTTAAATGGCGGAAAAAATTGGCGTGGGCTCCCGCGCAATTTTCTCCGCCAGAGAAGTAAAGCCAGTGACTGAGGGCAGATATTAATAGCCAGGAGAGGGTCCATGGTTATTGGCCCCCCGTGGCTAAAAACATCTGCCCCCAGCCACCCCAGAAAAGGCACATCTGGAAGATGCGCCTATTCTGGCACTTGGCCACTCTCTTCCCACTCCCGTGTAGCGGTGGGATATGGGGTAATGAAGGGTTAATGTCACCTTGCTATTGTAAAGTGACATTAAGCCAGATTAATAATGGAGAAGCGTCAATTATGACACCTATCCATTATTAATCCAATTGTAAGAAAGGGTTAAAAAACACACACACATTATTAAAAATTATTTTAATGAAATAAACACACAGGTTGTTTTATTATTTTATTGTTCTCTCAATCCATCAGAACACCCTCGCTTGGCAAAATAATTAACCCACAGATCATCGGAAGGTATGTATCCACCTCTGGTGGATGAACTCATATGACCTCGAGCGTGGGAACTTTTCCAAGGCTCCAGTTCATGAGAACATCCACCAGAGGGCGCCTCACCGCAACTCAATGCAAGTACAGATCACTCAGCTTTCCTTTCATTCCCCGGGGATTACAGGCACGAGTGAGTGCTTTAGCACAGCTCATGGCTGTAAAATAATTAACCCCTTCAGATGGATTACCTCGTTGGACGTGACAGGTCATCGGAAGGTATGTATGTTGTGCGTTTATTATTTTGCCAAGCGAGGGTGTTCTGATGGATTGAGAGAACAATAAAATAATAAAACAACCTGTGTGTTTATTTCATTAAAATAAATTTTTAATAATGTGTGTGTGTGTTTTTTAACCCTTTCAGACAATTGGATTAATAATGGATAGGTGTCATCATTGACGCCTCTCCATTATTAATCTGGCTTAATGTCACCTTACAATAGCAAGGTGGCATTAACCCTTCATTACCCCATATCCCACCGCTACAGGGAGTGGGAAGAGAGTGGCCAAGTGCCAGAATAGGCGCATCTTCCAGATGTGCCTTTTCTGGGGTGGCTGGGGGCAGATGTTTTTAGCCTGGGGGGGCCAATAACCATGGACCTCTCCTGGCTATTAATATCTGCCCTCAGTCACTGGCTTTACCACTCTGGCGGAGAAAATTGCGCGGGAGCCCACGCCATTTTTTTCCGCCATTTAACCCTTTATTTCAGCAGCTACAGCGGCCAAATTTTGCACATACACACTACTAACATTAGTAGTGTGGAATATGCAAAAAAAATGGGGATATGAGATGGTTTACTGTATGTAATCATGTCTCATATCCTGTCGGGTTTGTGCAGGAGAAATGAAAAGCCGGCAATTGAATTACCGACTTTTCACAGATATCGCGCTGAATTAAATATAAATACAGAATATATATATATATGTGTCTCAATGACATCTCTCTGTATATATATATATATATATATATATATATATATATATATATATATATATATATATATATATATATATACTGTATATATTTTTTAACAAACATTTGAGCACATAAATCCATTAGATGTCGGTTTTGCAAGCCTGCGAGAAAATCTCGGCATACGGATGCCATACGGATGTCACAGGGATCATTTGATGCGAGGAAATCGCATCCTCGCACTGCACATGGATCACTGTTTTGGAAACATTTGTGCGATTCTCATCCGTGAAAAACGGACCGTTTTATTATACGTTAAGTGTGTCCCCGGCCTAAGGGTCATCTTCCGGAGAGGTTCTGTACATTTATTTGGTGCACAAAAAAACACTGCCCCCACACATGGCCGATTTTAACTTTCCTGCCTCCCGATACTGCAATGTAAGCCTGCAGTGATTAAACGCTTTTACATCATTGTTTTGGGGTTTTGTTTTTACGGTAAAAATGTCCCGTGAACATAATTATTCAGATCAGCACATTTAAAGGAAAACTAAAACTTCATAATTTTTTTGTGGAAAAAAATGTTCGCTTGTTTCACCATTTCTGAGACATGTAACATTTTTAGATTTGCTTTCCTGGAACTATGTGAGGACTTGATCTGTGCCTTATGAGCTGACGCTTTTATTAATACAAATTTGGGGTACGTATAACATTTTGGTCATTTTTTTGGCTTTTTTCTTTTTTTTTTTTTTTTTAAGATGCTGAGGTTAAAAAAATAAATAAATAAAACATTTTTGTTGTTTCAACATTTTTCTATATACCATAAAGGTTGAGTCATTAAACTTTTTGATAGGCCAGACTTTTACAGATGTGGGGTTGCCAAATACATTTATATTTTTTTTATTTATTTTTAACCCCTTCACCCCCAAGGGTGGTTTGCACGTTAATGACCGGGCCAATTTTTACAATTCTGACCACTGTCCCTTTATGAGGTTATAACTCTGGAACGCTTAAACGGATCCTGGTGATTCTGACATTGTTTTCTCGTGACATATTGTACTTCATGATAGTGGTAAAATTTCTTTGATATTACCTGCGTTTATTTGTGAAAAAAATGGAAATTTGGCGAAAATTTTGAAAATTTAGCAATTTTCCAAATTTGAATTTTTATGCAATTAAATCACAGTGATATGTCACACAAAATACTTAATAAGTAACATTTCCCACATGTCTACTTTACATCAGCACCATTTTGGAACCAAAATTTTTTTTTGTTAGGGAGTTATAAGGGTTAAAAGTTGTCCAGCAATTTCTCATTTTTACAACACCATTTTTTTTTAGGGACCACATCTCATTTGAAGTCATTTTGAGGGGTCTATATGATAGAAAATACCCAAGTGTGACACCATTCTAAAAACTACACCCTTCAAGGTGCTCAAAACCACATTCAAAAAGTTTATTAACCCTTCAGGTGTTTCACAGGAATTTTTGGAATGTTTAAATAAAAATGAACATTTAACTTTTTTTTCACACAAAATTTACTTCAGCTCCAATTTGTTTTATTTTATCAAGGGTAACAGGAAAAAATGGACCCCAAAAGATGTTATACAATTTGTCCTGAGTACGCCGATACCCCATATGTAGGGGTAAACCACTGTTTGGGCGCATGACAGAGCTCGGAAGCGAAGGAGCGCCGTTTGACTTTTCACTGCAAAATTGACAGGAATTGAGATGGGACGCCATGTTGCGTTTGGAGAGCCACTGATGTGCCTAAACATTGAAACCCCCCACAAGTGACACCATTTTGGAAAGTAGACCCCCTAAGGAACTTATCTAGACGTGTGGTGAGCACTTTGACCCACCAAGTGCTTCACAGAAGTTTATAATGCAGAACCGTAAAAATAAAAAATCATATTTTTTCACAAAAATGATCTTTTCACCCCCAATTTTTTATTTTCCCAAGGGTAAGAGAAGAAATTGGACCCCAAAAGTTGTTGTACAATTTGTCCTGAGTACGCTGATACCCCATATGTGGGGGTAAACCACTGTTTGGGCGCATGGGAGAGCTCGGAAGGGAAGGAGCGCCGTTTGACTTTTCACTGCAAAATTGACAGGAATTGAGATGGGACGCCATGTTGCGTTTGGAGAGCCACTGATGTGCCTAAACATTGAAGCCCCCCCACAAGTGACACCATTTTGGAAAGTAGACCCCCTAAGGAACTTATCTAGATGTGTGGTGAGCACTTTGACCCACCAAGTGCTTCACAGAAGTTTATAATGCAGAGCCGTAAAAATAAAACAAAATTTTTTTCCCACAAAAATTATATTTTAGCCCCCAGTTTTGTATTTTCCCGAGGGTAACAGGAGAAATTGGACCCCAATAGTTGTTGTCCAATTTGTCCTGAGTACGCTGATACCCCATATGTGGGGGGGAACCACCGTTTGGGCACATGGGAGGGCTCGGAAGGGATGGAGCGCCATTTGGAATGCAGACTTAGATGGAATGGTCTGCAGGCATCACATTGCGTTTGCAGAGCCCCTAATGTACCTAAACAGTAAAACCCCCCCACAAGTGACACCATTTTGGAAAGTAGACCCCCTAAGGAACTCATCTAGATGTGTTGTGAGAGCTTTGAACCCCCAAGTGTTTCACTACAGTTTATAACGCAGAGCCGTGCAAATAAAAAATATTTTTTTTCCACAAAAATTATTTTTTAGCCCCTAGTTTTGTATTTTTCCAAGGGTAACAGGAGAAAATGGACCCTATATATTGTTGTCCAATTTGTCCTGAGTACGCTGATACCTGATATCTGGGGGGGAACCACCGTTTGAGCGCATGGCAGAGCTTGGAAGGGAAGGGTCATCATTTGCAATGCAGACTTAGATGGATTGGTCTACAGGCGTCACATTGCGTTTGCAGAGCCCCTAATGTACCTAAACAGTATAAACCCCCCACAAGTGACCCAATATTGGAAACTAGACCCCCCAAGGAACTTATCTAGTTGTGTTGTGAGAACTTTGAACCCCCAAGTGTTTCACTACAGTTTATAACGCAGATCCATGCAAATAAAAAAAAAAAAAAATTTCCACAAAAATTATTTTTTAGCCCCTAGTTTTGTATTTTCCCAAGGGTAACAGGAGAAATTGGACCCCAAAAGTTGTTCTCCAATGTGTTCCGAGTACGCTGATACCCCATATGTTGGGGTAAACCCCTGTTTGGGCGCACGGGAGAGCTTGGAAGGGAAGAAGCACTGTTTTACTTTTTCAACGCAGAATTGGCTGGAATTGAAATCGGACGCCATGTCACGTTTGGAGAGCCCCTGATTTGCCTAAACAGTGGAAACCCCCCAATTATAACTGAAACCCTAATCCAAACACATCCCTAACCCTAATCCCAACGGTAACCCTAACCACACCTCTAACCCAGACACACCCCTAACCCTAATCCCAACCCTATTCCCAACCGTAAATGTAATCCAAACCCTAACCCTAACTTTAGCCCTAACCCTAGCCCTAACCCTAACCCTAGCCCTAACCCTATTGGGAAAATGGAAATAAATACATTTTTTACATTTTTTTAATTTTTCCCTAACTAAGCGGGTGATGAAGGGGGGTTTGATTTACTTTTATAGCGGGTTATTTAGCGGATTTTTATGATTGGCAGCCGTCACACACTGAAAGACGCTTTTTATTGCAAAAAATATTTTCTGCGTTACCACATTTTGAGAGCTATAATTTTTCCATATTTGAGACCACAGAGTCATGTGAGGTCTTGTTTTTTGTGGGACGAGTTGACGTTTTTATTGGTAACATGTTCGGGCACGGGATATTTTTTTGATCGCTTTTTATTCGGATTTTTTGAGGCAGAATGACCAAAAACCAGCTATTCATGAATTTCTTTTGGGGGAGGCGTTTATACCGTTCCGCGTTTGGTAAAATTGATAAAGCAGTTTTATTCTTCGGGTCAGTACGATTACAGCGATATCTCATTTATATAATTTTTTTTTGTTTTGGCGCTTTTATACGATAAAAGCTATTTTATAGAAAAAAATTATTTTGGCATCGCTTTATTCTGAGGACTATAACTTTTTTATTTTTTCGCTCATGATGGTGTATGGCGGCTCGTTTTTTGCGGGACAAGATGACGTTTTCAGCGGTACCATGGTTATTTATATCCGTCTTTTTGATCGCGTGTTATTCCACTTTTTGTTTGGCGGTATGAGAATAAAGCGTTGTTTTTTGCCTCTTTTTTTTTTTTTTTACGGTGTTCACTGAAGGGGTTAACTAGTGATATAGTTTTATAGGTGGGGTCGTTACGGACGCGGCGATACTAAATATGTGTACTTTTATTGTTTTGTTTTTTTTTTATTTAGATAAAGAAATGTATTTATGGGAATAATTTTTTTTTTTAATTTATTTATTTAGGAATTTTTTTTTTATTTATTTATTTTTTTTTACACATGTGGGAATTTTTTTTTAACTTTTTTACTTTGTCCCAGGGGGGGACATTACAGATCGGTGATCTGACAGTGTGCCCAGCACTCTGTCAGATCTGCGATCTGCTGTGCAGGGCTGCAGGCTTACCAAGTGTCTGCTCTGAGCAGACACTCGGTAAGCCACCTCCCTCCCTGTAGGACCCGGATGCCGCGGCCATCT
Organism: Ranitomeya variabilis; assembly: GCF_051348905.1. Classification (NCBI taxonomy): domain Eukaryota; kingdom Metazoa; phylum Chordata; class Amphibia; order Anura; family Dendrobatidae; genus Ranitomeya; species Ranitomeya variabilis. The sequence goes on from NC_135235.1 coordinate 24,470,030, forward strand.
TGGATCCGGGACCTGCGGCGAGGAGGGAGGTAGGAGACCCTCGGAGCAACGCGATCACATCGCGTTGCTCCGGGGGTCTCAGGGAAGCACGCAGGGAGCCCCCTCCCTGCACGATGCTTCCCTGTACCGCCGGCACACCGCGATCATGTTTGATCGCGGTGTGCCGGGGGTTAATGTGCCGGGGGCGGTCCGTGACCGCTCCTGGCACATAGTGCCGGATGTCAGCTGCGATAGTCAGCTGACACCCGGCCGCGATCGGCCGCGCTCCCCCCGTGAGCGCGGCCGATTGCGTATGACGTACTATTCCGTCCTTGGGAAGTAGGGCCCACCCCACATGGACGGAATAGTACGTCTAATGACAGAAAGGGGTTAAGGAGAGAGAAGGGAGGTGATTATAAGTTTTTGGCATGTTTAAAAACTTTTACTTATGTAGGGATTATGGATTCCTATGAAGCACAGTCTGTGGAATAAGAGAGCCAAACTTAATAAACATAGCCATATAGCACATAATCAGACAAGTTTTAGATTGTCACATGTGATTGTCACACAAGATCAAAACCACCATCAGTACATGAATACAGTACCAGAACCAACATCAAAATATGGACACATTTCTGAGTCACAATAATACATGATAATAGCACCAGACCCATCATCAATACATGAATACTGTATCAACCATCATTCATCAGTACATAAATACATCACCAAAACCACCATCTGTACAGGAAAACAGCAACTGAACCATCATGAGTACACGAATACAGCACTGCTAACAGTCAGTATATGAATACAGCACCATAATCATAATCTAATCAGTACATTAATACGGCAATATAACCACCATCTGTACAAGAATACATAACAAGAACCTCCATCAGTACATGACTACAGCCCCAGAACCATGATCAGAACATGAATACAGCACCAGACCATGAATACAGCACCAGAACCATCATCAGTACATTAATATATCACCAGAACCACTATAAGTACAGGAATGCATCATGAGAACGGTCAACAGTACAGAAATAAATAACCAGAACTAACATCAGCACATGAAAACAGCATCTGAACCAACATGAGAATTAACATACAGCACCACAATCATAATTAGTACATGAGTACAATGCTAGAATTATCATGAGTACATGAATACATAACCAGAACCACCACCAGTACATGAAAACGGCACTGAACCATTATCAGTATATGAATTCATCCCAACACCTACCAGTGCATGCATACAGCATCAGAACTATTAATATATGAATACAGCACCAACAGAATTACCATCAGCACATGAATACATCACCAAAAGCACAATCAGTATATAAAGGACAAAGCTTTGACCAGTATAATACAGGATGTAACTCAGGATCAGTAATGTAATGTAAGTACACAGTGACTGTACCAGCAGAATAGTGAGTGCAGCTCTGAAGTATAATACTGGACGTAACTCAGGATCAGTAATGTAATGTATGTACAGAGTGACTGCACAAGCAGAATAGTGAGTCCAGCTCTGGGGTATAATACAGGATGTAACTCAGGATCAGTAACGTAATGTATGTACACAGTGACTGCACCAGCAGAATAGTGAGTACAGCTCTGGGGTATAATACAGGAGGTACCTCAGGATCAGTAATGTATGTACATGGTGTCTGCACCAGCAGAATAGCGAGTACAGCTCTGGGGTATAATACAGGATGTAACTCAGGATCAGTAACATAATGTATGTACACAGTGACTGCACCAGCAGAATAGCGAGTCCAGCTCTGGGGTATAATACAGGATGTAACTCAGGATCAGTAATGTAATGTATGTACACAGTAACTGCACCAGCAGAACAGTGAGTGCAGCTCTGGGGTATAATACAGGATGTAACTCAGGATCAGTAATGTAATGTATGTACACAGTGACTGCACCAGCAGAATAGTGAGTGCCGCTCTGGAGTATAATACAGGATGTAACTCAGGATCAGTAATGTAATGTATGTTCACCGTGACTGCACCAGCAGAATAGTGAGTGCAGCTCTGGGGTATAATACCGGATGTAACTCAGGATCAGTAATGTAATGTGTGTACACAGTGACTGCACCAGCAGAATAGCGAGTGCAGCTCTGGGGTATAATACAGGATGTAACTCAGGATCAGTAATGTAATGTATGTGCACAGTGACTGCACCAGCAGAATAGCGAGTGCAGCTCTGGAATATAATACAGGATGTAACTCAGGATCAGTAATGTAATGTATGTACACAGTGACTGCACCAGCAGAATAGTGAGTGCAGCTCTGGAGTATAATACAGGATGTAGCTCAGGATCAGTAATGTATGTACACAGTGACTGCACCAGCAGAGTAGTGAGTGCAGCTCTGGGGTATAATACAGGAGGTAACTCAGGATCAGTAATGTAATGTATGTACACAGTGACTGCACCAGCAGAATAGTGAGTGCAGCTCTGGGGTATAATACAGGATGTAATTCAGGATCAGTAATGTAATGTATGTACACAGTGACTGCACCAGCAGAATAGTGAGTGCAGCTCTGGGGTATAATACAGGATGTAGCTCAGGATCAGTAATGTAATGTATGTACACAGTGACCGCACCAGCAGAATAGTGAGTGCAGCTCTGGGGTATAATACAGGATGTAACTTCGGATCAGTAATGTAATCTATGTACACAGTGACTGCACCAGCAGAATAGTGAGTGCAGCTCTGGGGTATAATACAGGATGTAATTCAGGATCAGTAATGTAATGTATGTACACAGTGACTGCACCAGCAGAATAGTGAGTGCAGCTCTGGAGTATAATACAGGATGTAGCTCAGGATCAGTAATGTAATGTATGTACACAGTGACTGCACCAGCAGAATAGTGAGTGCAGCTCTGGAGTATAATACAGGATGTAGCTCAGGATCAGTAATGTAATGTATGTACACAGTGACTGCACCAGCAGAATAGTGAGTGCAGCTCTGGGGTATAATACAGGATGTAGCTCAGGATCAGTAATGTAATGTATGTACACAGTGACCGCACCAGCAGAATAGTGAGTGCAGCTCTGGGATATAATACAGGATGTAACTCAGGATCAGTAATGTAATGTATGTACACAGTGACTGCACCAGCAGAATAGTGAGTGCAGCTCTGGGATATAATACAGGATGTAACTCAGGATCAGTAATGTAATGTATGTACACAGTGACTGCACCAGCAGAATAGTGAGTGCAGCTCTGGGGTATAATAAAGGATGTAACTCAGGATCAGTAATGTAATGTATGTACACAGTGACTGCACCAGCAGAATAGTGAGTGCAACTCTGGGGTATAATACAGGAGGTAACTCAGGATCAGTAATGTAATGTATGTACACAGTGACTGCACCAGCAGAATAGTGAGTGCAGCTCTGGAGTATAGTACAGAATATAACTTAGAATCAAATAATCTATGTTTGTACACAGTGGCACAACATTACATACTGATTAAATATACTTATATATTGTTATAAAACAGTGACTGATTCTGTATATACCAGTTGAGGAAGTGCTGCAAGAGCAGAAATAAACCTGTTATATAAAGTATGTTATGCTATGAGAATATTTCTTATAGGGCAGCACGGTGGCTCAGTGGTTAGCACTGTATGGTGGCTCAGTGGTTAGCACTGCAGCCTTGCAGCGCTGGGGTCCCACCAATGACAACATCTGCAAAGAGTTTGTATGTTCTCCCCGTGTTTGCGTGGGTTTCCTCCGGGTTCTCTGGTTTCCTCCCACATTCCAAAGACATACTGATAGGGAATTTAGATTGTGAGCCCAATCGGGGACAGTGATGATAATGTGTGCAACCTGTAAAGCGCTGTGGAATATGTTAGCGCTATATAAAAATAAAGGTTAAGATAACTATTATTGTATGCCGATTCACTGTTATTGTGTTTACAGATGACAACATTATAAATAGGAGCTGGATTAGAGAGTTGATAATTATTACCAGAAGGTGAAGCATTATTTCTCTACCATTATAATGTCCTTTATACATTTTATCACTGTAATATGCAGAGATCCCTGACGCCTTTATGTGTCTGGTCATCTCTCAATAATGTCTCGTGTGTTTCCTGGGACTGTCCATCAGGTGGCGCTCTTGCCTAACACTGCAGTGGTGAAGGTCATGTGACTGATGACTGGCAGGCTCCTTCCTTTTCCCCAGTTTGGGATCAGTAGATGGGAGCAGAGGAGGCGATGGGGGTCTGGAGCCGAAATTATACATCATTTTATAGAATTAGACGCAGACTGTCGTATTATGTGCACAAGTACGGAAAATGCTGCTACGTTTATTATGGGCAGTATATGTTTTCTATAAGACTTAGGTCCTGGGTTATGGGCAATGAGGCAAATACCCAGGACATGAACCGGCCCTATAATGGCTGCTGTCCTACAGGCAAATGGTTAGAATTAGGGGCCCCGTAGTCGGTACAATATGGGCAATGGCATTATAGGTAAAGCAGTATTGGGGCACGCGTCTTAATGAATCTGATCACTCAATTCCTCCCTTGTCTACAAGTAAGCTCTGCTTTTTCTGTGAGCGCACAGTGAGAGCCTGCCCGGTTCTGCCTATGCAGAGCACAGCAGGTGACATGAGCTTTTCATTACCTGTTGCACTCTGCATAGGCAGCACAAGCCACATAGAAGACAAAATGCTGAAGTGCACTTTATCTCGGCTGCTGCCTATGAAGAGTGCAGCAACAAACTCACTCATTTCAACTGATGTGCTGTGCATAGGTAATAACTGAGCTGAGAGAAACTGAACAGCTAATGAATAAAGACGGTAATAAATCTTAATACCTTCATTCATCAAATTCCTAGGGCCACAAGCTATAAAGTCACTATACACAAATATTAGTAGGAAGGTAAAGTTTTATCAACTATTACATGTAAAAATACCATTGAAAAGGAATAACAAATGGAGACGATCAAGTTGTGAAAGTGCACGGGGTCAGAGCGCAAAGGTATATCAGTAATAAAGAAAGTGCTGGGACAAGCGCCCAAATAAAATAAATATATATATATATATATATATATATCATAGAAACTTAAAACGTACAACTTTTCTTTTTTTTTAAAATTTAGATTTCAGCAAAAATTGCAGAAAAAAAATCAAGAGGCCAAAGAGGAGACTGCTGTATAATTACAAGTGTTTTCTTACAATGCATTTTGATGTAACCCCGTCTCATGTACAGCACCATGGAATTAATGGTGCTATATAAATAAATAATAATAAATGTGCTGGTGTTATAATGAGGTAAGTGCTGCCCTTTCAGAAGGGGCTCGGGGGAACTAAACAACCACAGAGTAGGGGCTGCAATATACTAGTCTGCGCCTGGACACTGGAAACACACACTACACCCAGAGGCGTATCTAGGGGAGGGCGGCGGGGCATGTGCCTCGGGCGCCGCTGGCAGGGGGCACAGCCGGGTCGCCTAAAGTGTCTCCCCTGGCTGCATTTAGCCGCCCCTCGGACGCAAGTATTTTGAATAATTGAAGCTCTGACTGTTGGGTCAGAGCGACGTCACCATTGTGATCAGGTCATTTGGTGACGCTGCTGACGTCACTCGCGGACACACAGAAGAGCGAAGAGCATCAGTGGTAAGTGCTCCACACTAGTGCTGAAGATTAAAACCGCAAAATGAGGGAAAAGGAAAGTCAGCTCACCGCTATACTGTGCACCTTGTCAGTGGAAGTCCTCCACTCGGAGCCGCCCCAGGCCAGGGCCTAGTCAGAAAAGCAAAGGAAAACGGGGGATAGCCTCCAGCGATGAAGGACTCCACTTGTCAGATAAAAACTTAACTTTTAATCAAATCCAATGGAACATGTAACCAGAGTAGGTTACAATAAATATATATATATATATATATATATATATCTATATCGGGGAGGTAACAATAGATATATATCGGGGAGGTAACAATAGATATATATCGGGGAGGTAACAATAGATATATATCGGGGAGGTAACAATAGATATATATCGGGGAGGTTACAATAGATATATCGGGGAGGTTACAATAGATATATATCGGGGAGGTTACAATAGATATATATCGGGGAGGTTACAATAGATATATATCGGGGAGGTTACAATAGATATATCGGGGAGGTTACAATAGATATATCGGGGAGGTTACAATAGATATATCGGGGAGGTTACAATAGATATATCGGGGAGGGGACAATAGATATATCGGGGAGGTTACAATAGATATATATCGGGGAGGTGACAATAAATATATCGGGGAGGTTACAATAGATATATCGGGGAGGTTACAATAGATATATCGGGGAGGTGACAATAGATATATATCGGGGAGGTGACAATAGATATATCGGGGAGGTTACAATAGATATATCGGGGAGGTGACAATAGATATATCGGGTAGGTTACAATAGATATATCGGGGAGGTGACAATAGATATATATCGGGGAGGTTACAATAGATATATATCGGGGAGGTGACAATAGATATATATCGGGGAGGTAACAATAGATATATCGGGTATGTTACAATAGATATATCGGGGAGGTCACAATAGATATATCGGGGAGGTGACAATAGATATATATCGGGGAGGTTACAATAGATATATATCGGGGAGGTCACAATAGATATATCGGGGAGGTCACAATAGATATATCGGGGAGGTTACAATAGATATATCGGGGAGGGGACAATAGATATATCGGGGAGGTCACAATAGATATATATCAGGGAGGTGACAATAGATATATCGGGTAGATCACAATAGGTATATCGGGGAGGTGACAATAGATATATCGGGGAGGTTACAATAGATATATCGGGGAGGTCACAATAGATATATCGGGTATTGTCGCCTACTCTGGTTACATGTTTTAGTGGATTCCATTAAAAGTTAAGTTTTTATCTGACAAGTCCTTCATCGCTGGAGGCAATCCTCTGTTTTTCTTTGCTATTCTGAAGATTAAGGCTGTGTGCCTACGTTGCGTTTTTTATGCGTTTCTGCAGCGTTTTTTACCGCAGCGGAAATGCTTAAAAACCACATTTCCATGCAATCCTATGGGATTCCGCAGTTGCTGTGCCCATGCTGCGGATTTTCCCGGGGCGGAATCACAGCGGTAAAATCTGCAGCATGTTCATTATTTCTGTGGAATCGTGGCAATTCCGCTGCCATAGGATTGCATTGAAACGCTCACTTTAGGCATGTAGCTATGCTCACCAAGCGTAATGTGAGCGCTTCATGTGTGGATGGCACCCAGGTCTGGAGGAGAAGAGACTTTCCTCCAGGTTCTGGGTACAATATTCCTGTAAAAAAACAAAAAGAATTAAAATGAAAAAATAGTGATATACGTACCTTCTGATGGCCCCCGGAGTCCTCCCAACTCTCAGCCTGTGCATGTGGCGGCTTCCGGTCCCAGGGATGTATTGCGTGAGTCACCTGAGATGACGTCGCGATCACGTGACCGTGACGTCACAAAGGTCCTTCCCGAAAAGCATCCCTGGGAACGGAACGTACCGGGAGCGCCGCTGAGGAGATCGGGGGCCGTCAGAAGGTGAGAATAACAATATATATTTTTTTTTAATTATTATTTCTAACATTCTATCTTTTACTATTGATGCGGCATAGGCAGCGTCAATAGTAAAAAGTAGGTCACACTTGTCAAGCACTATGCTTGTGGGACCAACCTGTCAATCACTTTTCTAAGCGATGCTTCAGATCACTTGTAAAACGCCAGTGTTTTGCGGGAGAACGCATGCGAATTATGCATGCGTTTTACCCGCAGCAGGGAGTTGCGGAAATGCTGCAGACATTTCCGCATTATTTCTGCAACGTGGGCACATAGTAAATCCCCCCATTACATTTAGGCTGTGTGTGGAGAGATTTACTATGTCAGGGGACAATTACTGTGTATGTGGGGGAGATTCAGTGTTGGGGGGAAGATGTAGTGTAACAAGCTGGGGAAGAATTGAGGACAGTTTGTAGAGCAAGGAAGGGACATGTGCACACAATACAGGGAGCAGGAGAAATTTGAAAACCTTTGAGGGGCAAGGGGGAAGATGGGGGCATGTATGAGGAAACAGTGCAGACACAGTATGGTGAGTGGGGGGTGGTTGCAGACACAGTATGGTGAGTGGGGGAGATGGGACAGGTGCAGACAGTATGGGGAATCGGAGGGATGTGTAAGGAAGTAGTATGGAGAGTGAGAGGGTAAATGTTTGAGGAGGGAGGTCAAATGTGTGAGGAGACAGTATGGGGAGAAAAGTGTGAGTGGGCACAGAAGAAATACTGAGTATTTCGTGTGGGGTTAGTATGGGGGGCAGTGTAAGTGCACAGCTAGGAAGGGATAGTAAGCCAAAAAGAGGGAGTGTGGTGAGGAGGTACAGTATATAGATTGGGCCTTATAGGGGTGGGAGGGATGGTGGGAAGAGGGGGCCAGCACAGCACTTCCAGCACTGTCCCCATATATCCTCAACCTGCACAAACGTCTCAACTCAATACTGAGACTCTGCTGCAGTACATGTCCCTATTACTACACCTGCTGTGTGGCGCAATAACCGCGCTCATCTTACTGCCCCACATAGTAATATCCACCACTGTGTCCCTTATATAGTAATAATGTCTCTTTTGTGCCCTCTAGATGGTAACATTTCCATTGCCCACTAGAAAATATTAATGCCCTGTGCAACTGCCCTAGAACACAGTGACCACATTTTGCCCCTAGAAAGTAGTAATGATGCCTGTGCACCCTTGACGGTCCAAATACCCTGAGTGCCCCTAAAACAATAATGCTTCCTAGGTGCTCACTTATCAAGTAATAATGTCCCCTGAGACCCCCAATGTACAGCTCCACTATACAGTATGATGGCCCACAGCTCTCCTTTACACAATATGGTGGGTCCACAGCTCCCGTATACACAGTATATAGGACCAACAGCTCACCTTGAACAGTATAATGCCCCCACAGCTCTCCTTTACACAGTATAATAGGCACACAGCTGTCCTATACACAGCATAATGGGCAAACAACTCCCTTTTTACACAGTATGATGTCCCCACAACCACTCTATACACAATATAATGGTCCCACAGCTTCCCTATACACAGTATGATAGGCCCACAGCTTCCCTATACTCAGTAGGATGGGCCCACAGCTTTTCTATACACAGGTATGATGGACCCACATATCCCCTATACACAATATAATGCTCCCTCTGCTTCCCTGTAATCAGTATGATGGCCTACAGCTCCCTTATTAACAGTATAATGGGACCACAGCTTCTCTATACACAGTAGGATGGTCCCTGCTCCTCTAAAGGCAGTAAGTAGTCCCCAAACTGTATAATAAAATTCAAATTGGCTCCAAGGCTGTATAATTGCCCCCACATGTTATGGGAACCCCAGAGATGCCCATACAATGTATGAGAGCCCCCCACACTGTATGAGGTCCCCCCCCCCCAGTAGTCCCCACATTGTATGATTGCACTCATGGTAGGCCCAAAATTGTATAATTACCCCCACATTAGCCTCCAAACTGTTTAATGGCCCCTGTGTTAGCCCATAAAGTATATAATGGTCCCTGCATTAACCCCCAATCTACATAATGGCCCCCCAAACTTTATGAGGGGCCCCACAAATACTGTTTCATGGTCCCCCATTGCTTATTATACCTTTACTTCACACAAGTTTTACTAAAAATGAAAAACATCTTATACTCCCCTAATCCAGGATCTTGATGCACCCATAGGTGAGGCTCGTCAGAGCAATGCGCTGCTGTCATAGTGCCGACGCGGCTTCATGATGCCACCGCGTTTGGACTCTGAAGTCCTCCGCTTGCGCCTCAACCACTGTCACCAATGGAGAGTGGTAGTGCAGGCGGGTCGTGACTCCCTATGTGCCCGCCTATGGATGGAGGATGAAGGACAGAGAAGCCCATGGAGGTGGATGTGAAGGGGGCACATACTTTTCTCCAAGTTTTATATAATAATGGGTCTAATTCAAGGACCTGGTACTCTATTGTTCCTTGGTCTTTGGCACTATTATATACCCTGTAATAAGGCTGCTTCTGTCATAGGGAGAATATAGTTTTGACTTGGGCACCATGGCAGAAAGTGACACAGGGGTAGACACCTATCTGTTGGGGTCATTATACTGTATACATAATACATTGCTGAATTTTACCTTACAAAGACAAATCATTGCAGATCATCGTCCTCCATGAAGCTGAATCTGAGTTATCCGTCTCCTGCATTCTTGTATACTTTCCCACCAGGCATCCATTTCCTTTGTTTTCACACATCACTAGTGACATTTTTTGGAGGAAGGCTCTGAAAAATTCCTTCTAGATCAGATATTCTGCAGAGCACACAAATGTCATGTCTGCATCTGACTGCAAGGTGAAGGCAAGACAGAATATGGTGCGACATCTAAATAGAGACTCCGCATATCAGAAGTATATTACAACTGTTACCATGTGTTCAGCAGAAGGACGACATCCGTGTATAACGCCGATCCTGATAACTCTGTGCTTGTAATGAAAAATTAACTCTAATATTGCCCCCTGTGTACAAGAATATAACTACTATAATGCTGCCCCTGTGTACAAGAATATAACTACTATAATACTGCCCCTATGTACAAGAATATAACTACTATAATACTGCCCCTATGTACAAGAATATAACTACTATATAATACTGCTCCTATGTACAAGAATATAACTACTATATACTGCCTCTATGTAGAAGAATATAACTACTATAATACTGCCCCCTATGTACAAGAATATAACTACTATACTGCTCCTATGTACAAGAATATAACTACTATAATACTGCCCCTATGTACAAGAATATAACTACTATAATACTGCCTCTATGTAGAAGAATATAACTACTATAATACTGCTCCTATGTACAAGAATATAACTATTATAATACTGCCTTCTATGTACAAGAATATAACTACTATAATACTGCCCCATGTACAAGAATATAACTATTATAATACTGCCCCTGTGTACAAGAATATAACTATTATAATACTGCCCCTGTGTACAAGAATATAACTACTATAATACTGCCCCTATGTACAAGAATATAACTACTATATAATACTGCTCCTATGTACAAGAATATAACTACTATAATACTGCCTCTATGTAGAAGAATATAACTACTATAATACTGCCCCCTATGTACAAGAATATAACTACTATAATACTGCCCCTATGTACAAGAATATAACTACTATAATACTGCCTCTATGTAGAAGAATATAACTACTATAATACTGCCCCTATGTACAAGAATATAACTACTATAATACTGCTCCTATATACAAGAATATAACTACTATAATACTGCTCCTATATACAAGAATGTAACTACTATAATACTGCTCCTATGTACAAGAATATAACTACTATAATACTGCCCCTGTGTACAAGAATATAACTACTATAATACTGTCCCTATGTACAAGAATATAACTACTATAATACTGCTCCTATGTACAACATAGTAACATAGTAACATAGTTAGGCCGAAAAAAGCCATTTGTCCATCCAGTTCAGCCAATATTCCATCATAATAAATCCCCAGATCTACGTCCTTCTACAGAACCTAATAATTGTATGATACAATATTGTTCTGCTCCATGAAGACATCCAGGCCTCTCTTGAACCCCTCGACTGAGTTTGCCATCACCACCTCCTCAGGCAAGAAATTCCAGATTCTCACTGCCCTAACAGTAAAGAATCCTCTTCTATGTTGGTGGAAAAACCTTCTCTCCTCCAGACGCAAAGAATGCCCCCTTGTGCCCGTCACCTTCCTTGGTATAAACAGATCCTCAGCAAGATATTTGTATTGTCCCCTTATATACTTATACATGGTTATTAGATCGCCCCTCAGTCGTCTTTTTTCTAGACTAAATAATCCTAATTTCGCTAATCTATCTGGGTATTGTAGTTCTCCCATCCCCTTTATTAACTTTGTTGCCCTCCTTTGTACTCTCTCTAGTTCCATTATATCCTTCTTGAGCACCGGTGCCCAAAACTGGACACAGTACTCCATGTGCAGTCTAACTAGGGATTTGTACAGAGGCAGTATAATGCTCTCATCATGTGTATCCAGACCTCTTTTAATGCACCCCATGATCCTGTTTGCCTTGGCAGCTGCTGCCTGGCACTGGCTGCTCCAGGTAAGTTTATCATTAACTAGGATCCCCAAGTCCTTCTCCCTGTCAGATTTACCCAGTGGTTTCCCGTTCAGTGTGTAATGGTGATATTGATTCCTTCTTCCCATGTGTATAACCTTACATTTATCATTGTTAAACCTCATCTTCCACCTTTCAGCCCAAGTTTCCAACTTATCCAGATCCATCTGTAGCAGAATACTATCTTCTCTTGTATTAACTGCTTTACATAGTTTTGTATCATCTGCAAATATCGATATTTTACTGTGTAAACCTTCTACCAGATCATTAATGAATATGTTGAAGAGAACAGGTCCCAATACCGACCCCTGCGGTCCCCACTGGTCACAGCGACCCAGTTAGAGACTATACCATTTATAACCACCCTCTGCTTTCTATCACTAAGCCAGTTACTAACCCATTTACACACATTTTCCCCCAGACCAAGCATTCTCATTTTGTGTACCAACCTCTTGTGCGGCATGGTATCAAACAAAGAATATAACTACTATAATACTGCTCCTATGTACAAGAATATAACTGCTATAATACTGCCTCTATGTACAAGAATATAACTACTATAATACTGCCCCTATGTACAAGAATATAACTACTATAATACTGCTCCTATGTACAAGAATATAACTACTATAATACTGCCCCTATATACAAGAATATAACTACTATAATACTGCCCCTATGTACAAGAATATAACTACTATAATACTGCTCCTATGTACAAGAATATAACTACTATAATACTGCCCCTATGTACAAGAACATAACTACTATAATACTGCCCCCTATGTACAAGAATATAACTACTATAATACTGCCCCTATGTACAAGAATATAACTACTATAATACTGCCCCTATGTACAAGAATATAACTACTATAATACTGCCCCTATGTACAAGAATATAACTACTATAATACTGCCCTTGATTCTCCTGGGCCTGTGAGGAGCAGTCGGCCGTCTGTCTGACTTGTGATCAGGCGATACCGCTGTTATTTGTGCATTTACCTTCCCTGACCTTATTATTTGTGACACTTTGGTGCTTCGGATATTTAGTCTTTGGTAGGATTTGTCCTCATATGAAAACGGATTTGATTTTAGTTCTGACTTCATATGATTTTTTGGTTTAGAAATATTCCTTTTAATAAAAACAACCATTTCTATTGGGGCATTTTGTGTTTTGAGTGGATTCTACGTTCCGGATCCTCATCTCTAGTTCTTGATATACAATTGTACAGAAGTAGGACACCTGCCTCGTCGTAGGTTTCTGTTTCAGTGTGTCTATCGTCAGCCTTTTCTGACAGCTGGTAGCGCAGAGCTGAGAGGAAGCAGCCCGGCCATGCATGAAGAAGACTTGGCGCATGTGTAACACGGATTTGTGGCTGCTGTCCACGTTATGGGGGTCTCTTCGACATCTGAGATTACAGTCCGTAAACAATGTGCAATATCATCTTCTGCAGTCCATAACCTCTAGCAACAAGGCACCCAGGATTCAGCCATCCCGCAGCCATATGAATCAACGCATGAAAATTTGCAACAATTAATTAACATTTTGCACGTTGGACTGTAGGACCGTGTTCACACAGCGTAATCCTGCTGGGATTTTTGCTGCAAATTTTCAAAAATCATTGTTAAAAAAAATATATAATATTACCACCAAGAAAAAGAACAGAGCGCAACTGCATTGTACACTATACATCCACCTCAATAACATCGCAGCATACCTGCACTCATGAACAAATTAAAGGAATAATAATTAAAGGGGGTTACCTAGTATATCATTTTTTTTTTCTTAAAGAAGGGAATATGGTATAATAAAAATCCATAGTCACCCCTTTAAGCCGCCGCTACAGTTCACACTCCCGCTTACTTCTGAGCTGCCGATCATGTAAAAAAAAAAAATTGTGGGCAAATTAATGGCGTGTGAACTTGGACATAAAGTCTCATTTGGCCACTGCCAGTCCGGACACTGCTGACTTCATGAGGGGGGGGGTTATCAGGAGTGAAATTTTTCTCTGTGGCGGTTTCCTTTATTTTCTCCATATTAACAAAGTGTTGCACGTTTGATACATTTTGTGCATTTTTGGATACATACTTCCATCTACAGCTGTCTCTTTTTTGACATCCCCCTCCACCAAAGGAAGAATCGCAAATTTGAATCCATACAATTATCTTAGATCTATTTCCTTAGATTCCATATCACGTGGTGAGAGCAGCACAAAATGTCAAAAAAAGTACAAATTCTAGTGCAAACAATTTTTGCAACTTTTCAACTCCAAAAACTGGCACCAAAGACTTTAACCCCTTAATCCCATATGACGTACTATCCCATCGAGGTGACCTGGGACTTAATTCCCAGTGACAGGATAGTACGTCATATGCGATCGGCCGCGCTCACTATGGCAGCTGACATCCAGCACTATGTGCCAGGAGCGGTCACGGACCGCCCCCGGCACATTAACCCCCGGAACACTGCGATCAAACATGATTGCAGCGTTTCGGGGGCATGGGAACCATCGCGCAGGGAGGGGGCTCCCTGCGTGCTTCCCCGAGACCCTCGGTACAAGGCGATGTGTTCACATTGTACCGAGCGTCTCCTCCCTGCAGGCCCCAGATCCAAAATGTCCGCGGGGCTACTTCCGGGTCCTGCAGGGAGGTGTCTTACCAAGTGCCTGCTCAGAGCAAGCGCTGGTAGGCCTGCAGCCCTGCATGTCAGATCGCTGATCTGACACAGTGCTGTGCAAAGTGTCAGATCAGCGATCTGACCCTATAACATGATGCCCCCCTGGGGCAATGTTATAAAGTTAAAAAAAAAAATGTATAATATATATATATATATATATATATATATTCAAATGTGTAAAAAAAAAAATTCCTAAATAAAGACAATAAAAAAAATATTGTTCCCATAAATACATTTCTTTAAATAAAAAAAGCAATTAAAGTACACATTTATTATCACCGCGTCCGTAACGACTGGACCTATAAAACTGTCCCACTAGTTAACCCCTTCAGTGAACACTGTAAAAAAAATAAATAAAACGAGGCAAAAAACAACCCTTTATTATCATACCGCCGAACAAAACGTGGAATAACACGCGATCAAAAAGACGTATATAAATAACCATGGTACCGCTGACAACGTCATCTTGTTCCGCAAAAAACGAGCCACCATACAGCATCATCAGTTAAAAATTAAAAAGTTATACTCCTCAGAATAAAGCAATGCAAAAATTATTTTTTTCTATAAAATAGTTTTTATCGTATAAAAGCACCAAAACATAAAAAAATAATCTAAACGAGGTATCGCTGTAATCGTACTGACCCGAAGAATAAAACTGCTTTATCCATTTTACCTAACGCGGAACGGTACTCACATGACTCTGTGGACCAAAATATGGAAAAATTATAGCTCTCAAAATGTGGTAACCCAAAAAAACTTTTTGCAATAAAAAGCGTCTTTTAGTGTGTGACGGCTGCCAATCATAAAAATCCGCTAAAAAACGCTATAAAAGTAAATCAAACCCCCCTTCATCACCCCCTTAGTTAAGGAAAAAAAAAAAATTAAAAAAGTATTTATTTCCATTTTCCCATTAGGGTTGGGGCTGGGGTTAGGGTTTGGATTACATTTACGGTTGGGATTAGGGGTGTGTTGGAGTTAGGGGTGTGGTTAGGGTTGGGGTTAGGGGTGTGGTTGGGATTAGGGGTGTGTTTGGGTTAGGGTTTCAGTTACAATTGGGGGGTTTCCACTGTTTAGGCACATCAGGGGCTCTCCAAACGCGACATGGCGTCCGATCTCAATTCCAGCCAATTCTGCGTTGAAAAAGGTAAAACAGTGCTCCTTCCCTTCCGAGCTCTCCCGAGCGCCCAAACAGGAGTTTACCCCAACATATAGGGTATCGGAGTACTCAGGACAAATTGGACAACAACTTTTGGGGTCCAATTTCTCCTGTTACCCTTGGGAAAATAAAAATTTGGGGGACTAAAAATACATTTTTGTGGGACAAAAATGATTTTTTATTTTCACGGCTCTGCGTTATTAACTGTAGTGAAACACTTGGGGGTTCTAAGTTCTCAACACATCTAGATAAGATACTTGAGGGGTCTAGTTTCCAATATGGGGTCACTTGTGGGGTGTTTCTACTGTTTAGGTACATCAGGGGCTCTGCAAATGCAACGTGACGCCTGCAAACCAATCCATCTAAGTCTGCATTCCAAATGGCGCTCCTTCCCTTCCGAGCTCTGCCATGCGCCCAAACGGTGGTTCCCCCCACATATGGGGTATCCGCGTACTTAGGACAAATTGGACAACAACTTTTGGGGTCCAATTTCTCTTGGTACCCTTGGGAAAATAAAAAATTGGGGGCTAAAAAATCATTTTTGTGGAAAAAAAAAATTATTTTCACGGCTCTGCATTATAAGCTGTAGTGAAACACTTGGGGGTTCAAAGTGCTCACCACACATCTAGGTAAGTTCCTTAGGGGGTCTACTTTCCAAAATGGTGTTACTTGTGGGGGGTTTCAATGTTTAGGCACATCAGGGGCTCCCCAATGCAACATGGCGTCCCATCTCAATTCCAGCCAATTTTGCATTGAAAAGTCAAACAGCACACCTTCCCTTCCGAGCTCTCCCATGCGCCCAAACAGTGGTTTACCCCCACATATGCGGTATCAGCGTACTCAGGACAAATTATACAACAACTTTTGGGATCCAGGTCCATTTTCTCCTGTTACCCTAGGTAAAATAAAACAAATTGGAGCTTAAGTAAATTTTTTGTGAAAAAAAGTTAAATGTTCATTTTTTTTTTAAAACATTCCAAAAATTTCTATGAAACACCTGAAGGGTTAATAAACTTCTTGAATGTGGTTTTGAGCACCTTGAGGGGTGCAGTTTTTAGAATGGTGTCACACTTGGTTATTTTCTATCATATAGACCCCTCAAAATAACTTCAAATGTGATGTGGTCCCTAAAAAAAACGGTGTTGTAAAAAATGAGAAATTGCTGGTCAACTTTTAACCCTTATAACTCCCTAACAAAAAAAACTTTTGTTTCCAAAATTGTGCTGATGTAAAGTAGACATGTGGGAAATGTTACTTATTAAGTATTTTGTGTGACATATCTCTGTGCTTTAAGGGCATAAAAATTCAAAAGTTGGAAAATTGTGAAATTTTCAAAATTTTCGCCAAATTTCTGTTTTTTTTTTCACAAATAAACGCAGGTAATATCAAAGAAATTTTACCACTATCATGAAGTACAACATGTCACGAGAAAACAATGTCAGAATCACCGGGATCCGTTGAAGCGTTCCAGAGTTATAACCTCATAAAGGGACAGTGGTCAGAATTGTAAAAATTGGCCCGGTCATTAACGTGCAAACCACCCTCGGGGCTTAAGGGGTTAATACGGTAAGTTGTATCTTACTTGTAGTAGTATTTTGTGAAGTAAACAAAAGCACAATCTCAGAATCTACTGTACCCTATTCGGGCCCCGGTACACCCCATTCACAGGCGTTTTGCACTCCAGTGTAAATTTTAAAAAAAACTACGCTGGAACAAGTCATGCCAAATTAATTAACAGGAGCGCACTTTTTAATTCATTTGACCATCCTACTACTGGAATGCGCCGTGCCGGAAATGATCATTTCTGGAGTAATAAACTCCATTTTTATGGCACATATTATGACGCTCCATCCCTTATCCACCCAACTTTGGCAAAGCTGGAAAAGACACTGGCGTAAAAATAATAAAAGTTGCAAAATTGTTGCGCAACTACAAGTTGCACAAAAATTTTGCAACGTTTCAAGAAAAACTCCTTGATGAATATTGGCGATCATGTCAGACGAATTTCCCATATAGAGGGTATGGCGGCCTCCAGACTTTCCCATTACATATTATGTGGAGGATAGGGCTGTCAAAAACTGAACTCCTCGTGTCCTCTCCCTCTACTAACCTACCTTTGCCTGACATTGCCATCTCCGTGTGCGGTTCCACTATTACTCCAAAGCAACATTCCCGCTGCCTTGGGGTCATCCTTGATTCCGAGCTTTCATTCACCCCCCACATCCGATCACTGGCTCACTCTTCTTATCTGCATCTCAAAAACATTTCTAGAATTCGCCCTTTTCTTACTTTCGACTCTGCAAAAACTCTTACTGTTTCCCTTATTCATTCTCGTCTGGACTATTGTAACTCTCTACTAATCGGCCTCCCTCTTACCAAACTCTCCCCGCTCCAATCTGTCCTGAATGCTGCAGCCAGGATCATATTCCTCACCAACCGTTACACCGATGCCTCTACCCTGTGCCAGTCATTACACTGGCTACCCATCCACTCCAGAATCCAGTACAAAACTACTACCCTCATCCACAAAGCACTCCATGGCTCAGCACCACCCTACATCTCCTCTCTGGTCTCTGTCTACCACCCTACCCGTGCCCTCCGCTCCGCTAATGACCTCAGGTTAGCATCCTCAATAATCAGAACCTCCCACTCCCGTCTCCAAGACTTTACACGTGCTGCGCCGATTCTTTAGAATGCACTACCCAGGTTAATACGATTAATCCCCAATCCCCACAGTTTTAAGCGTGCCCTAAAAACTCATTTGTTCCGATTGGCCTACCGCCTCAACGCATTAACCTAACTATCCCTGTGTGGCCTATTAAAAAAAAAAAGAAAAAAACAATCAGGTTCCTCGCATCATGTTCTCATACACTTCATGCAGTTAATAGCCTCTGTGTCTGTACTGCTACATACTTAGGCAGTTAACTGGTTCATGCAGCTTTACATGAACACCCGAGCCTTACACTATGGCTGGTCCAAATAACTAAAGCAATTGTTACCATCCACCTCTCGTGTCTCCCCTTTTCCTCATAGTTTGTAAGCTTGCGAGCAGCAGGGCCCTCATTCCTCCTGGTATCTGTTTTGAACTGTGATTTCTGTTATGCTGTAATGTCTATTGTCTGTACAAGTCCCCTCTATAAGTTGTAAAGCGCTGCGGAATATGTTGGCGCTATATAAATAAAAAAAAAATATTATGTCAAACTTCCCCCAGGGAGATAACACCCTGTCCGACACCAGTCCTCATCCAATTAAAAAAAACAGCGTCAACAGTGCACCCTTGGCTAAGAGGAGCGTGCATGCTCATGTGGGCGTTATGAGAGATTTCCATCGGTCGCCCAATATATCAAGTGGAAGATTCTCTTTAAAGCAAATCTGCACCGAGCAAGAAAAATGGTACTAAAATGCAAAAAAATAAATACTGCATAAAAGTTGAAGGCAGCGTTCTCATGCAGGTCTTCGGATGAGGTTGAGGTCAGGAAGACACCGCAGTAAAGATCTTGCTCTCAAATCTTAGCATGGAAGGTTCTTTGTGCACTGTCATGTCGAAATAGGAAGTGGCCGTCCCCAAGCGGATGCAAGTGTTTGCACTGGATTCTGTACGGCAGAGGTACTGCGACAGGAGGCTCAGTCAGCAGTGGCACCTGTACCCCTGAGACACAAGGGCTGCATAAGACAGCTATAATAAGTGTCACATCCTATACCGGGGATGGTTACATATTTTGCATTGAGGTCTGGAAACTTCAAGTAGAAAAAAAACTACTATAAAAACTTCATTTTTAAAAAAAAACAACTTTTTATTGCTTTTTTTTTTTTTTGGATGGAGTTGCATTTTTCACTCTGGCTGAGTTTGTGACCATAAAGTTTAATTAACTTTCAAAAGCTCTTTATCTTATAAATTGATGAGGCTCCGAGTCCTCACACCGCACTGTCCGCTCGTAGAAATCCTATGTAACCGTGTGCACGCTGCTGCAGAACCTCACTACTTCTCAGTACTACTTCTCAACAGTGATCAGATAGGGACTCAGGACCTGGACTAATTTGTAGGACTATAAGGACCTATGACATAAAAGTTGTGGAAAGTTGCACTTTGTGCTCCAGAGACCACTGATGGCCATTTTCCCACCTGCAGAAACGCTGCTACTTTTTTGCTTTATTTTTCTCTGCCGTTGTCTACAACAAAACACGCAACAACAACCTGCTCTGATTTTTGCTTTTCTTTTTTGCTCAGTTTTTTCCTTTTTTCGTGCATTTTTGGTGCAGATGACACATTTCTTTAATGTCTTTGTAAAAAAGGTGAGTTTCTGCACTTAAAATTGCAATTGCTTTTGAAAGTTTTTATATGCGATTATTCAGACCCCTCATAAAAGTTTATAGGGGAAAAAATGCAATAAAAAATATACAATTTTAAAGTGTCTTTAAGTGCAGAGTTTTTATGAAATTTCAATTTTTCAACAAATTTCAATGCAGAAAAACTCTCATTATTTGGGAACACGGCCTCATCCTCTTCTCATATCCTGGGGTCAATATGTAAATTATTTCTACTTCCGTACTAGCAAAGACTGATCACAGTAGCGGGAGAAGCCAAAAGAATGACTGCAGAAGGCGCTTTCTACTCATTACGTAGAACGTCTCTTTCGAAGAACAGATGTACGAATCCTTCAGCAGTGGAGCCATCTTGAAGATGAAGTCTCGGAGGAGGCGCTGCATAGAACGGGAAGACTTAGACTAAGCTTGATCAGTTCTTCCCTTGGAGATCCGGGCTCCTAGGACGCACACCTGAGCCATACAGTAAAACCGGCCCCAGAGACCACCAATCCCCGAGGTCCATGCAACCTCCTCCTCGTGTCTGGTCTTTAGGAACTTCTGCAGGCAGCACTCCATGTTACGCCGGAGACACTGATATTGTTGGGGAACATTTTTGCAAAATTAATTAATGAACAATTTTCAATGGCAAAAAGGGAGTTTATATTTAACTGTTGTCTGGTTTTATCTATATTTGTTTTGCATTTGAATGAAGAACAGAATAATCATGATGAAGGAAGGTGGGGACATATATTGTGTAATAACATTAAAGGGGTATTCTCAAAAATACAAGAAATATGGGAAAAATTACTGACCACTAAAAATGGCGACCACCGTGATCAACAATGAGCGCTAAAACAGGGCTCCAGAACCAAGAACGGGGCCTGAACGGCATTATAGCAGTTATATTCTTGTATATAGGGGCAGTATTATTGTAGTTATATTCTTGTACATAGGAGCAGTATTATAGTAGTTATATTCTTGTACATAGGAGCAGTATTATAGTAGTTATATTCCTGTACATAGGAGCAGTGTTATAGTAGCTATATTCTTATACATGGGGCAGTATTATAGTAGTTATATTCTTGTACATAGGAGCAGTATTATAGCAGTTATATTCTTGTACACAGGGGCAATATTATAGTAGTTATATTCTTGTACATAGGAGCAGTATTATAGTAGTTATATTCTTGTACATAGCAGTATTATAGTAGTTATATTCTTGTACATAGGAGCAATATTATAGTAGTTATATTCTTGTACATAGGAGCAGTATTATAGTAGTTATATTCTTGTATATAGGAGCAATATTATAGTAGTTATATTCTTGTACATAGGAGCAGTATTAAAGTAGTTATATTCCTGTACATAGGAGCAGTATTATAGTTGTTATATTCTTGTACATAGGAGCAGTATTATAGTAGTTATATTCTTGTACATAGGAGCAATATTATAGTAGTTATATTCTTGTACATAGGAGCAGTATTATAGTAGTTATATTCTTGTACATAGGAGGTAGTATTATAGTAGTTATATTCTTGTACATAGGGAGCAGTATTATAGTAGTTATATTCTTGTACATAGGGGCAGTATTATAGTAGTTACAGTCATGGCCAAAAGTATTCACACCCCTGCAATTCTGTCAGATAATACTCAGTTTCTTCCTGAAAATGATTGCAAACAGAAATTCTTTGGTATTATTATCTTCATTTACTTTGTCTTAAATGAAAAAACACAAAAGAGAATGAAACAAAAATTGATCATTTCACACAAAACTCCAAAAATGGGCCAGACAAAAGTATTGGCACCCTCAGCCTAATACTTGGTTGCACAGCCTTTAGCCAAAATAACTGCGACCAAGCTCTTCCGGTAACCATCAATGAGTTTCTTACAATGCTCTGCTGGAATTTTAGACCATTCTTCTTTGGCAAACTGCTCCAGGTCCCTGATATTTGAGGGGTGCCTTCTCCAAACTGCCATTTTTAGATCTCTCCACAGGTGTTCTATGGGATTCAGGTCTGGACTCATTTGCTGGCCACCTTAGAAGTCTCCAGTGCTTTCTCTCAAACCATTTTCTAGTGCTTTTAGAAGTGTGTTTTGGGTCATTGTCCTGCTGGAAGACCCATGACCTCTGAGGGAGACCCAGCTTTCTCACACTGGGCCCTACATTATGCTGCAAAATTTGTTGGTAGTCTTCAGACTTCATATGCCATGCACACGGTCAAGCAGTCCAGGGCCAGAGGCAGCAAAGCAACCCCAAAACATCAGGGAACCTCCACCATGTTTGACTGTAGGGACCGTGTTCTTTTCTTTGAATGCCTCTTTTTTTCTCCTGTAAACTCTATGTTGATGCCTTTGCCCAAAAAGCTCTACTTTTGTCTCATCTGACCAGAGAACATTCTTCCAAAACGTTTTAGGCTTTTTCAGGTAAGTTTTGGCAAACTCCAGCCTGGCTTTTTTATGTCTCGGGGTAAGAAGTGGGGTCTTCCTGGGTTTCCTACCATACAGTCCCTTTTCATTCAGATGCCAACGGATAGTAAGGGTTGACACTGTTGTACCCTCGGACTGCAGTGCAGCTTGAACTTGTTTGGATGTTAGTCGAGGTTCTTTATCCAACATCCGCACAATCTTGCCTTGAAATCTCTTGTCAATTTTTCTTTTCCGTCCACATCTAGGGAGGTTAGCCACAGTGCCATGGGCTTTACACTTCTTGATGACACTGTGCACGGTAGACACCGGAACATTCAGGTCTTTGGAGGTGGACTTGTAGCCTTGAGATTGCTCATGCTTCCTCACAATTTGGTTTCTCAAGTCCTCAGACAGTTCTTTGGTCGTCTTTTTTTTCTCCATTCTCAATGTGGTACACACAAGGACACAGGACAGAGGTTGAGTCAACTTTAATCCATGTCAACTGGCTGCAAGTGTGATTTAGTTATTGCCAACACCTGTTAGGTGCCTCAGGTAAGTTACAGGTGCTGTTAATTACACAAATTAGAGAAGCATCACATGATTTTTCAAACAGTGCCAATACTTTTGTCCACCCCCATTTTTATGTTTGGTGTGGAATTATATCCAATTTGGCTTTAGAATAATTCTTTTTGTTTTTTTCATTTAAGACAAATAAAATGAAGATAATACCAAAGAATTTGTGATTGCAATCATTTTCAGGAAGAAACTGAGTATTATCTGACAGAATTGCAGGGGTGTGAATACTTTTGGCCATGACTGTATATTCTTGTACATAGGGGCAGTATTATAGTAGTTATATTCTTGTACATAGGGGCAGTATTACAGTAGTTATATTCTTGTACATAGGAGGTAGTATTATAGTAGTTATATTCTTGTACATTATTATTATTTATTTATATAGCACCATTAATTCCATGGTGCTGTACATGAGAAAGGGGTTACATACAGGGTTATAGATATCGTTTACAGTAAAAAGGTTTACAGTGACACACTGGTACAGAGGGAAGAGTACCCGGTCATTGCGGACTTACATTCTATGGGATAGTGGGGAAGAGACAGAAGGTAGGGGTGAGGCGGCAGCTCTGGCGGTGGCTCGGTTATTGTAGGCTTTCCTGAAGAGATGGGTTTTCAGGTTCCGTCTGAAGGATCCAAGGGTGGTGGATAATCGGACGTGTTGAGGCATGGAATTCCAGAGGATGGGGGATATTCGGGAGAAATCTTGGAGGCGGTTGTGTGAGGAACTAATAAGTGTGGAGGAGAGTAGGAGGTCTTGGGATGAGGGAAGATATTGGGAGATTAGTTCAGAGATATAGGGAGGGGACAGGTTGTGGATGGCTTTGTAGATCAGTGTTAGTAGTTTGAACTGGATTCGTTGGGGGATTGGGAGCCAGTGGAGGGATTTGCAGAGGGGAGAAGCAGGGGAGTAGCGAGGAGAGAGGTGGATTAGCCGGGCAGCAGAGTTGAGGACAGACTAGAGTGGTGCAAGAGAGTTAGCGGGGAGGCCACAGAGGAGGGTGTTGCAGTAATTGAGGCGGGAGATGATGAGGGCATGCACAAGAGTTTTGGTAGATTGTGGGCTGAGGAAGAAACGGATTCTGGCAATATTTTTGAGTTGGAGGCGACAGGAGGTGGCAAGAGCTTGGACGTGAGGTTTGAAGGACAGGGCAGAGCCAAGAGTTATCCCGAGGCAGCGGATTTCAGGAGCGGGAGAGAGCGTGATGCCATTTACCATAATAGATAGATCGGGTAGAGGGGATACGTGAGGTGGGGGAAAGATGATGAGTTTGGTTTTGTATACATTGAGTTTTAGGAAGCGAGAGGTGAAGAAGGAGGATATGGCTGACAGACATTTCGGGATTCTGGACAGCAGGGAAGTGACATCTGGGCCAGAGAGGTAGATCTGAGTATCGTCTGCATACAGGTGGTACTGGAAGCCATGGGACTTTATGAGTTGTCCTAGGCCAATGGTATAGATGGAAAAAAGTAGGGGCACTAGGACAGAGCCTTGAGGGACTCCAACAGAGAGAGGGCAGGCTGAGGAGGTAGTGTGGGAGTGGGAAACGCTAAATGTGCGGTTGGATAGGTATGAGGCAATCCAGGACAGGGCAAGGTCTTTGATGCCAAGGGAAGAAAGAATCTGTAGCAGTAGGCAGTGATCGACTGTCGAAAGCAGAGGACAGGTCCAGAAGGAGGAGGATGGAGAACTGTCTGTTAGCTTTGGCTGTGACTAAGTCATTAGTAATTTTTGTCAGGGCAGTTTCGGTGGAATGGTGGGAGCCGAAGCCAGATTGGAGGTTGTCCAGGAGAGAGAGATGAGAGGTAAGTTGACCATGGACATGCTGCTCAAGGAGTTTTGAAGCAAACGGGAGCAGTGATATGGAGCAATAGCTGGGCATACCAGTTGGGTCAAGGTTAGTATTTTTGAGGATGGGTGTGATGGTGGCATGTTTGAAGGCAGAGGGGAAGGTACCAGAAGAGGGCGATAGGTTGAAGAGATGGGTTAGGGCTGGAATAAGCGTGTTAGTGAGGTTGGGGAGCAGGTGGGAAGGGATGGGGTCAAGTGCACAGGTGGTAAGGTGTGATTTGGAAAAGAGGCGAGTAAGCTCTCCTTCAGTGATGTTGGAGAGGGAGGTTATTAGGGAAGGTCAGAGGTCTGGTATATGGAGTGGTTGGGGTGGTGGACAAGTAAAGGTTTGCCTTGTTTGGTCGATCTTGTTTTTGAAGTAGGTGGCAAAGTCCTCGGAAGAGATGAAGGGAGTTGGAGGTGACAGTGGTGGGTGGAGGAGAGTTAAATGTGCTGAACAGTTGTTTTGGGTTGTAGGATAGTGAAGATACAAGGTTAGTGAAATAGGTCTGTTTAGCAGAGGTGAGGGCTGATTTGAAGTCAAATGTAGCTTGTTTGAAAGCAGTGAAGTCGTCTGGCAGGCATGTTTTCTTCCAACGCCGCTCCGCAACCCTGGATGCTTGTCGAAGTTTTTTTGTGAGATTGTTATGCCAAGGTTGCCTATTGGTTTGTTGCACTGTGCCATGCATGAGAGGGGCGACAGTCTATGGCTGATGTGAGGGTGGAGTTATAGAAAGCGGTGGCGCTGTCCGTGTCGTGCAGTGAAGATATGGAGGACAGGGGTAGGAGAGAGTGAATCTGTGAATGTCTAGATGTGCGAGGTTTCTGTGAGGATGTGGTAATGGCTGGACATGGGGGGCAGGTGAGGAGGACAAGGATGAGGTGAGTAGATGGTGGACAGATAGGGGGAAGGGAGAGGTTGTGAGATAAGATAAGGAACAGAGGCAGGTGAAGATGAGGTCTAGTGTATGTCCGTCTGTGTGGGTGGCTGTGGAGGACCAATGGGTGAGAGTCCAAAGGATGAAGTAAGGGCCAGTAGTTTGGAGGCTGGTGGGTGTCAGTAGGGATATTAAAGTCGCCCATGATGATGGTGGGGATGTCAGCAGAGAGAAAGTGAAGGAGTCAGGTGGAGAATTGGTCGATGAAGGCAGTGGCTGTGCCAGGTGGTCGGTATATGACGGCCATTTGGAGATTGGAGGGAGCGTAAATATGGACAGAGTAAACCTCGAAAGAAGGGAGGATAAGGGAGGGTGGGGGTTGGATAGGGTTGAAGGAGCAGTTTTTAGAAAGAAGGATACTCACTCCTCCACCATGTCTGTTGCCAGAGCAAGGAGTGTGGGTAAATTGGAGGCCACCGTAACTCAGTGCTGCAGGCGAGGCCGTGTCAGGGGGCGTTAGCCAGGTCTCAGTGAGGGCCAGGAAGGAAAGGTTGCGAGAAGTGAAGAGATCATGGACCATGTGGAGCTTGTTGCAGACAGAGCGGGCATTCCAAAGTGCCCCAGAGAGGGGAAGCAGGGTGGTGGGTGGTCAGTGGCACAGGTTTTAAGTGTGAGGGGTTGCGAAAGTTTCTCAGTGTGAGAAGGATAGGGTAAGGGGTAGTAATTTATGAGGCGGGGGCAGGATTGGGGGATGTGTCGCCAGCAGTGAGAATAAGCAGAGAAAGGGAAACAGGTGGGTGAAGGAAAGTGATGATTAGTGGAGCAAAAACGGTGGGGAAAATGTGAGCATGGTTAAAGAGCAGGGGAGGAAAAGAAAGGCAAGTAAATTTAGAAGATAGTGATTAGTCTTACCGTCTGGCCGATTTCTGCTATATTTCTGATGACACTTAAAAGATGTCACTTCAAATGATGGCACATCTGACCAAGGCCATATCTGACCAGTACCATGCAACTTATACCATTTGAAGAGTCCATGCAGGGACTCATATAGGGGCAGTATTATAGTAGCTATATTCTTGTACATAGGAGCAGTATTATATTCTTGTACATAGAGGCAGTATTATAGTAGTTATATTCTTGTACATAGGAGCAGTATTATAGTGGTTATATTCTTGTACATATGGGGCAGTATTATAATAGTTATATTCTTGTACATAGGGGCAGTATTATAGTAGTTATATTCTTGTACATAGGAGCAGTATTATAGTGGTTATATTCTTGTACATATGGGGCAGTATTATAGTAGTTATATTCTTGTACATAGGAGCAGTATTATAGTGGTTATATTCTTGTACATATGGGGCAGTATTATAATAGTTATATTCTTGTACATAGGGGGCAGCATTATAGAAGTTACAGCCTTAATGCTATTGCCCAATGTGCATATGTAAAATTGCTCTTCAAATTCTAGTATCCATCCTACACCCAAACATTCTGTGCATAAAACGTGCAGATCTCTTGCAGCTGCAGGTAAGTAATATAGGGCTTGTATACTAAGACTCATATTAACTCCTCCTAGTTTCTTGGAAGTAATGCGGAGGCAGCAGGTGCACAAATAGTTCACAGCACTTGTGCTTTCTAGTGGTCAAACTAGAAATCCCATAATGACCTGATGACCAACAAACCCCTGCAAAGACCTTTCCTATTAGGTGATCTCAAGAACCAGGGCAAACATTAAGGTTACTACTTTGCGAGTCCGGTGAGAGACCGATGATTCCTCATGTTTGGTGCTAGTCAAGGAGGCGTTTGCTTGAAAGAAGATTAACCGTGATCCGATTAGATCAGGAGATTACTTTGCAGAGAGAACCGGACGGCAGCTGTGTATCACTACCTATGGATTTTGTGTCTAAATCTTTGCAGTGTGATCCTTGCGTTTGTCTAGAGAGTGATTTCTGATTAGTTAACAAGATATCGAACGAGTCTCCTTCTGAGCAAATGTGATCTCTTAATGATAAACCTAGGGTAAACTGATCCTGAAATCAGTAGAATTTACATGTAGACCTTCTTATGTTTATCATATTTGACCACAAGTTTGTGACTCCGTCAAGGATTTTATCTCAACCCTAAAAACCGGGGTACAGATGTGCCTCTTTCCAGACTTTTCCACTCGGGAGTTTTGTTTTCGCCCGTATCATTCTTTGAAGTTGGAAACCATGGTGGAGTTAGACGTTGCTTCTCCACCTTGAAAGACAGATATGGTCAAAAAAACCTAAACTGAGTCCAAAGTTGCATGTTTTGTACTCCATTTGTTAATTATGTCTATGACTGTTGAGGGCATGTCCAAGTCCTTATTTTCAGATGAAACCCCTGATGGAGTTTTGATTCTGTGGGTGAAATTTGATGTCAAACTACCTTGCCTTGGGACAAGGGATCAGTGTGGTGACTTACCTCTGCAACCTCTATATCTCCAACCCTGACCTACATTTGTTTTGTTTTTTTGCGTGGTCCTTTATTTATTTGTCCACTTACACACGTGGTCAAAGTTGTTGGTCCCCCTCGTTTAATGACAGAAAAACCTATAATGGTCACAGAAATAACTTGAATCTGACAAAAGTAATAATAAATAAAAGATCTATGAAAATGAACAAATGAAAGTCAGACATTTCTTTTCCACCAAGCTTCCACAGAATTAAAAAAAATAAATAAATAAAACTCACGAAATTGGCCTGGACAGAAATGATGGTGCCCCTGATAATGTGACAGAAGGGACATGTTAGATCGCGGTGTGTCCACTAACCAGCATCACAGGGGTCTACAATCCTGGAATCAGTGAGTGGCCTGTACATAGGGCTACAGATCCTCACTGTGCTGTGTGGTGACATGGTGGGTATCACACTCAGCATGGACCAGAGGAAGCGAAGGAAAGAGTTGTCTCAGGAGATTAGAAAGAAAATTATAGACAAACATGTTAACCCCTTCCCGACCCATGACGCCACATAGGCGTCATGAAAACCCGTGCCAATCCGACCCATGACGCCTATGTGGCGTCATGGAATGATCGCGTCCCTGCAGATCGGGTGAAAGGGTTAACTCCGATTTCACCCGATCTGCAGAGACAGGGGGAGTGGTGCTTCAGCCCAGGGGGGGTGGCTTCACCCCCCCGGTGGCTACGATCGCTCTGATTGGCTGTTGAAAGTGAAACTGCCAATCAGAGCGATTTGTAATATTTCACCTGAAAAACTGGTGAAATATTACAATCCAGCCATGGCCGATGCTGCAATATCATCGGCCATGGCTGGAAACACTAATGTTACCCCCCCCCCACCCCACCGATCGCCCCCCCCACCGCTCTGTTATGGGGTCCGGTCCCCTCGGTGCTGTGCTCCGCTGCCCCGTGCTCCTGCCCGCTCCCCCCGTGCTGCTATGCCACCCCCCTGTGCTCCGACGCCCCCCCCGTGCCCCGATCTCCCCCCCCTTATACTCACCGAGGCTCCCGGTGTCCGTCCGCCTCCACGCTGGGCGCCGCCATCTTCCAAAATGGCGGGCGCATGCTCAGTGCGCCCGCCGAATCTGCCAGTCGGCAGATTCGTTAAAAGTACATTTTGATCGCTGTGACAGGTTCTATCACAGCGATCAAAATAAAAAAAATAAATAAACCCCACCCCCTTTATCACCCCATAGGTAGGGACAATAATAAAATAAAGAAAATATATATATATATATATTTTTTTCTTTTTCCACTAGGGTTAGGGTTAGAACTAGGGTTAGGGTTACGGGTAGGGTTAGGGTTAGGGGTAGGGTTAGGGTTACAGGTAGGGTTAGGGTTAGGGGTAGGGTTAGGGTTATGGCATGTGCGGATTTGGCCGCGGATCCGCAGCGGATTGGCCGCGGTTCCGCAGTGGATTGGCCGCTGTGAATTCGTAGCAGTTTTCCATCAGGTTTACAGTACCATGTACACCTATGGAAAACCAAATCCGCTGTGCCCATGGTGCGGAAAATTCCGTGCAGAAACGCTGCGTTGTATTTTCCGCAGCATGTCAATTCTTTGTGCGGATTCCGCAGCGTTTTACACCTGTTCCTCAATAGGAATCCGCAGGTGAAATCCGCACAAAAAAACACTGGAAATCTGCTGTAAATCCGCAGGTAAAACGCAGTGCCTTTTACCTGCAGATTTTTCAAAAATCGTGCGGAAAAATCTTACACGAATCCGCAACGTGGGCACATACCCTTAGGGTTAGGGTTGGAAATAGGGTTAAGAATAGGCTTGTGGTTAGGGTTACGGATAGGGTTAGGGGTGTGTTGGGGTTACAGTTGTGGTTAGGGTTGGGATTAGGGTTGGAATTAGGGTTACGGGTGTGTTGGGGTTAGGGTTGGGATTAGGGTTATGGCTACAGTTGGGATTAGGATTAGGGGTGTGTTGGGGTTAGTGTTGAAGTTAGAATTGAGGGGTTTCCACTGTTTAGGCACATCAGGGGCTCTGCAAACGCAACATGGCGCCACCATTGATTCCAGCCAATCTTGCATTCAAAAAGTCAAATGGTGCTCCCTCCCTTCCAAGCCCCGACATGCGCCCAAACAGTGGTTTACCCCCACATTTGGGGTACCAGCGTACTCAGGACAAACTGGGCAACAACTGTTGGGGTCCAATTTCTCCTGTTACCCTTGCAAAAATAAAAAATTACTTGCTAAGACATAATTTTTGAGGAAAGAACAATTATTTTTTATTTTCATGGCTCTGCGTTATAAACTTCTGTGAAGCACTTGGGGGTTGAAAGTGCTCACCACACATCTAGATAAGTTCCTTCGGGGGTCTAGTTTCCAAAATGGGGTCACTTGTGGGGTGTTTCTACTGTTTAGGCACATCAGGGGCTCTGCAAATGCAACGTGACGCCCGCAGACCATTCCATCAAAGTCTGCATTTCAAATGTCACTACTTCCCTTCCGAGCCCTGACGTGCGCCCAAACAGTGGTTTACCCCCACATATGGGGTATCACTGTACTCACAACAAACTGGGCAACAAACATTGGGGCCCAATTTCTCCTGTTACCCTTGTGAAAATAAAAAAATTGCTTGCTAAAACATCTTTTTTGAGGAAAGAAAAATGATTTTTTATTTTCACGGCTCTGCGTTGTAAACTTCTGTGAAGCACTTTGGGGTTGAACGTGCTCATCACACATCTAGATAAGTTCCTTGGGGGGTCTAGTTTCCAAAATGGGGTCACTTGTGGGGTGTTTCTACTGTTTAGGCACATCAGGGGCTCTGCAAATGCAATGTGACGCCCGCAGACCATTCCATCAAAGTCTGCATTTCAAATGTCACTACTTCCCTTCCGAGCCCTGACGTGTGCCCAAACAGTGGTTTACCCCCACATATGGGGTATCAGCGTACTCACAACAAACTGGGCAACAAATATTGGGGTCCAATTTCTCCTGTTACCCTTGAGAAAATAAAAAATTGCTTGCTAAAACATCTTTTTTGAGGAAAGAAAAATGATTTTTTATTTTCACGGCTCTGCGTTGTAAACTTCTGTGAAGCACTTGGGGGTTGAACGTGCTCACCACACATTTAGATAAGTTCCTTGGGGGTCTAGTTTCCAAAATGGGGTCACTTGTGGGGGGTTTCTACTGTTTAGGCATATCAGGGGCTCTGCAAACGCAACCTGACGCCCGCAGAGCATTCCATCAAAGTCTGCATTTCAAAACGTCACTACTTCCCTTCCGAACCCCGACGTGTGCCAAAACAGTGGTTTACCCCCACATATGGGGTATCAGCGTACTCAGGAGAAACTGGACAACAACTTTTGGGGTCCAATTTCTCCTGTTACCTTTGGGAAAATAAAAAATTGTGGGCTAAAAAATCATTTTTGAGAAAAGGAAACACATTTATTATTTTCACGGCTCTGCGTTATAAACTTCTGTGAAGCACTTGGGGGTTCAAAGTGCTCACCACACATCTAGATTAGTTCCTTGGGAGGTCTAGTTTCCAAAATGGGGTCACTTGTGCGGGAGCTCCAATGTTTAGGCACACAGGGGCTCTCCAAACGCGACATGGTGTCCGCTAATGATTGGAGCTAATTTTCCATTCAAAAAGCCAAATGGCGTGCCTTCCCTTCCGAGCCGTGCGCCCAAACAGTGGTTTACCCCCACATATGGGATATCATCGTACTCAGGACAAACTGGACAACAACATTTGGGGTCCAATTTCTCCTATTACCCTTGGGAAAATAAAAAATTCTGGGCTAAAAATCATTTTTGAGGAAAGAAAAATTATTTTTTATTTTCACGGCTCTGCGTTATAAACTTCTGTGAAGCACCTGGGGGTTATAAGTGCTCACTATGCATCTAGATAAGTTCCTTTGGGGGTCTAGTTTCCAAAATGGGGTAACTTGTAGGGGAGCTCCAATGTTTAGGCACACAGGGGCTCTCCAAACGCGACATGGTGTCCGCTAACGATTGGAGCTAATTTTCCATTCAAAAAGTCAAATGGCACGCCTCCCCTTCCGAGCCTTGCCGTGCACCCAAACAGTGGTTTACCCCCACATATGAGGTATCAACGTACTCAGGAGAAATTGCCCAACAAATTTTAGGATCCATTTTATCCTGTTGCCCATGTGAAAATGAAAAAATTAAGGCTAAAAGAAATTTTGTGTGAAAAAAAAGTACTTTTTCATTTTTACGGATCAATTTGTGAAGCACCTGAGAGTTTAAAGTGCTCACTATGCTTCTAGATAAGTTCCTTGGGGGGTCTAGTTTCCAAAATGGGGTCACTTGTGGGAGCGCTCCAATGTTTAGGCACACAGGGGCTCTCCAAACGTGACATGGTGTCTGCTAGCGATGGAGATCATTTTTCATTCAAAAAGTCAAATGGCGCTCCTTCCCTTCCGAGCCTTACCATGTGCCCAAACAGTGGTTTACCCCCACATGTGAGGTATCGGTGTACTCAGGAGAAATTGTCCAACAAATTTTTAGGATCCATTTTATCCTGTTGCCTATGTGAAAATGAAAAAATTGAGGCTAAAATAATTTTTTTGTGAAAAAAAAGTACTGTTTCATTTTTACGGATCAATTTGTGAAGCACCTGGGGGTTTAAAGTGCTCACTATGCTTCTAGATAAGTTCCTTGGGGGGTCTAGTTTCCAAAATGGGGTCACTTGTGGGGAAGCTCCAATGTTTAGGCACACGGGGGCTCTCCAAACGCGACATGGTGTCCGCTAAAGATTGGAGCCAATTTTTCATTGAAAAAGTCAAATGGCGCTCCTTCCCTTCCGAGCCCTGCCGTGCGCCCAAACAGTGGTTTACCCCCACATATGAGGTATCAGCGTACTCAGGACAAATTGGACAACAACGTTCGTGGTCCAGTTTCTCCTTTTACCCTTGGGAAAATAAAAAATTTTTTGCTAAAAGATCATTTTTGTGACTAAAAAGTTAAATGTTCATTTTTTCCTTCCATGTTGCTTCTGCTGCTGTGAAACACCCGAAGGGTTAATAAACTTCTTGAATGTGGTTTTGAGCACCTTGAGGGGTGCAGTTTTTATAATGGTGTCACTTTTGGGTATTTTCAGCCATATAGAACCCTCAAACTGACTTCAAATGTGAGGTGGTCCCTAAAAAAAATGGTTTTGTAAATTTTGTTGTAAAAATGAGAAATCACTGGTCAAATTTTAACCCTTATAACTTCCTAGCAAAAAAAATAATTGTTTCCGAAATTGAGCTGATGTAAAGTAGACATGTGGGAAATGTTGTGACACAAAATAGTTAATAAATAACTCTCTGGTTTAACAGAATAAAAATTCAAAATGTGAAAATTGCAAAATTTTCAAAATTTTTGCCAAATTTCCGTTTATTTCACAAATAAACTCAGAAATTATCGACCTAAATTTACCACTAACATGAAGCCCAATATGTCACGAAAAAACAATCTCAGAATCGCTAGGATCCGTTGAAGCGTTCCTGAGTTATTACCTCATAAAGGGACACTGGTCAGAATTGCAAAAAACGGCAAGGTCATTAAGGCCAAAATAGGCTGGGTCATGAAGGGGTTAAAGGTACAAGTTATAAGACCATTTCCAAGCAGCTTGATGTTCCTGTGACTACAGCTACACATATTATTCAGAAATGTAAGATCCATGGGACTGTAGCCAACCTCCCTGGACGTGGCCGCAGGAGGAACACTGATGACAATCAAAGAGACGGATAATACGAATGGTAACAAAAGAGCCCAGAAAAAAACATCTAAACAGATTAAAGGTGAACTTCAAGCTCAAGGAACATCAGTGTCAGATCGCACCATCCGTCGTTGTATGAGCCAAAGTGTACTTCATGGGAGACTACCAAGGAAGACATCATTGTTGAAAAAAAAAAAAAAATCATTGAAAAGCCAGACTGGAATACACCTTCCTATGTGGCCTCCCCGCTAACTCTTGCACCACTCCAGTCTGTCCTCAACTTTGCTGCCCGCCTAATCCACCTCTCTCCTCGCTACTTCCCTGCTTCTCCCCTCTGCAAATCCCTCCAATGGCTCCCAATCCCCCAACGAATCCAGTTCAAACTACTAACACTGATCTACAAAGCCATCCACAACCTGTCCCCTCCCTATATCTCTGAACTAATCTCCCACTATCTTCCCTCACGTAATCTTCGTTCATCCCAAGACCTCCTACTCTCCTCCACACTTATTCGTTCCTCACACAATCGCCTCCAAGACTTCTCCCGAATATCCCCCATCCTCTGGAATTCCATGCCTCAACACGTCCGATTATCCACCACCCTCGGATCCTTCAGACGGAACCTGAAAACCCATCTCATCAGCAAAGCCTACAATAACCGAGCCGCCGCCTCACCACCGCCAGAGCCGCCGCCGCCTCACCCCTACCTTCTGTCTCTTCCCCACTATCCCATAGAATGTAAGTCCGCAAGGACAGGGTCCTCTCCCCTCTGTACCAGAGTGTCACTGTAAACCTGTTTACTGTAAATGATATCTATAACCCTGTATGTAACCCTTTCTCATGTACAGCACCATGGAATTAATGGTGCTATATAAATAACTAATAATAATAATAATAATAATAATTTGCCAAACTACATGTTCACAATCCACAAAGCTTCTGGGAGAATGTCCTATGGACAGATGAGACAAAAATGTCACTTTTTGGTAAAGTACATCAGCTCTATGTTCACAGACGGAAAAATGAAGCATATCAAGAAAAGAACACTGCCCCTACTGTGAAACATGGAGGAGACCTATTCTGGCGCTGCTTTGCTGCATCTGGCACAGGGGGTCTAGAATCTGTGCAGGGTACAATGAAATGTCAAGACTATCAAGGGATTCTAGAGAGAAATGTGCTGCCCAGTGTCAGAAAGCTTGGCCTCAGTCACAGGTCATGGGTCTTGCAACAGGATAATGACCCAAAACACACAGCTAAAAACACCCAAGAATGGCTAAGAGGAAAACATTGGACTATTGTGAAGTGGCCTTCTATGAGCCCTAACCTAAATCCTATTGACCATCTCTGGAAAGAGCTGAAACATGCTGTCTGGAAAAGGCGACTTTCAGACATGAGACAACTGGAGCATTTTGCTCTTGAGGAGCGGCCAAAATACCTGTCAAGAGGCGCAGAAGTCTCACTGACAGTTACAGGAATCGTGTGATTGCAGTGATTGCCTGAAGGTTGTGCAACAAAATATTAAGTTAAGGTCCCATCATTTCTGTCCAGGCCGATTTCATGAGTTTTAATTTTTTTTTTATTCTGTGGAAGCATGGCTGAACAGCAATGTCTAACTTTCATTTGTTCATTTTCATATTTTTTTTATTATTTATTTATTATTACTTTTGTCAGATTAAAATTTCTGTGACCGTTGTGGGTTTTTCTATCATTAAACGAGGGGGGAAAGGTTCCCATTGACCATGGTTGCAGCTACGATATGTTGTTACTAATCATGGCAGTTATTTTTTGTTTTGTTTTTTTAATACGAATCCACTGAACTCTATTGAAAAAGATAAATTTATGTAACCCGTTGCCTAGTTCTCTCATCCACAGGACATAACCCTTCACTTCTATTCACACAGATACTTAACCATAAACTTTTAACAAATTCTATAGGCAGGAAGGGCGTACTTTTTTTTTTTTTTTCCTTTTTTAGTACAGCCTACTTTGCACGATAGGGACTCAAAGCGATGTTTGTTCATGTCTGAAAAGCCAGCGCAGCAAAACACGCTGTGCGTATGTAACCCCGTGACTAACATATGGAACTTTTTTTGTTAAGGATATTATACAGCTTCCTTTCATAAACAGTCCATCCTCTCACATATAAATAAAGCTTAAAGCTGAACTTCGGGGTCTCTTTATCGAGGCTTCATTCCTCTTTTGACATGCAGCACTTATCTTTTTTTCTCACTGGTGGTTGAGGGTTTTTTTTTTTTTTGTTTATTTTGCTCTCACTGTTAAACCCCCATAGACATTAAACTGGAGTCAGCCAAAACCACAGATGTGGACTGGTTTGGCGGACAGTCTAATGTGTAGATCAGGGGTCCTCAAACTTTTTACACAGGGGTCCAAGTTCACGGTCCCTCAGACCATTGGAGGGCCGGAATATAGTTTAAAAAATACTATGAACACATTCCTATGCTCACTGCACAGATCTTATTTTGAAGTTAAAAAACAAAACAGGAACAAATACAATATTTAAAATGAAGAACAAGTAAAGTTAAATCAACAAATTTACCGGTATTTCACTGGGAACTCCGGGCCGGCTTCTGGCTAATGAGATGGTCCAGGTCCGGTTCCATATTTGTCACTGCTA
Organism: Ranitomeya variabilis; assembly: GCF_051348905.1. NCBI lineage: Eukaryota > Metazoa > Chordata > Amphibia > Anura > Dendrobatidae > Ranitomeya > Ranitomeya variabilis. The sequence goes on from NC_135235.1 coordinate 24,506,895, forward strand.
GTCGTAACAAGAGAAGCAATTGTTCTCTCTTTCTTGATATCATGGTTTCCTAGGGCTTCCAAATTGCTATTAGTCAAATACCAATATATACCATATACAGCACTACAAAAAAAAAAAATTATATATATATATATATATATATATATATATATATATATATATATATACACATATACATATACATATACATACACACACACACACATACACATACATACCAGCAATAAAATTGCCCACACAGACATACAGACTGCACTGCCCATCTGCAGTCTGATCAGTGCCCATCTATGCGGCCAGTCCATATCCTTTCAGCCTCACCAGTGCCCATACTGGTGGAACTCCGCTTTCACCTCAGACTCAGACTGGTGTGGTGCGAGAGTCCCCAATAGGCAGTATAGGTCCCCAAAAGGCAGCACAGTCCCCCAATAAGCAGCATAGTCCCCAATAAGAAGTATAGATCCCCAATAGGTAGGTAAATGGCCCCAATAGGCAGCACAGGTCCTCAATAGGCAGCAGTGTCCCCAATAGGCAGGTGAATGCCCCCAATAGGCAGTATAGGTCCCCAATAATCAGGTAAATGCCCCCAATAGGCAGCATAGGTCCCCAATAGGCAGGTAAATGCACCCAATAGGCAGCATAGTCCCCAATAGGCAGGTAAATGTCCCCAACTGGCATGATAGACCGGACCTGGCGTTAAAGAAAAACAAAAAAAAAAATAAACAAAAAAACAAACAAAACAGTACTCACCTATGTCCCCCCGCTGCTCTGAAGAGGCGCCCGCTCAACTCAGTCTTCTTCTGGCACAGGCGGCGTGATGTCATCAGGCCGCGCTGGTGGTGTGATGACAATCATGTAGTCTGTGCTGCATACAGAGAGGGTCGCTCATCGCCCTTCCTCGCCGCCTCGTCGTTCTGCCCGCCGGCATTCAACTGTAGTGAAGCTCAATGTCGGCCGGGGCTGGATAAATGTCCTCAGTGGACCACATGTGGCAAGCGGGCCGTAGTTTGAGGACCCCTGGTGTAGAGCTAATGTGATCTACCTCTCTGGCCCAAATGTCATCTCTCTTCTGTCCAGAATCCCAGAGTGTCTATCTGCCATATCCTCCTCCTCCTCCTCCTACTTCCCAAAACTCAATGTGGACAAAACTGAATTCATCATTCCTCCATCTCACCAAACTCCCCTACCAGATCTATGACAATAAATGTCATGCTCTCGGCAGTACCAGAAGTCCGCTGCCTTGGAATAACCCTCGACTCTTCCCTGTCCTTCAGAAGGCACATCCAAGCCCTCGCAACCTCCAACTCAAAAAATATTTCCAGTATCCGTCATTTTCTCAACCCTGAATCTACTTAAAATGTTAGATGAGGGCATGCACTCCCACCTCAACTACTGCAATATCCTCCTCTCTCTCACCTCTCTGGTCCATCATGGACTCTGCTGCCTGACTGATCCACCTTTTTCCATGCTACTTGTCTGTAAATCCTTTCATTGACTCAATTCCCGAACTTATACAGTACAAACTTCTAATCGTTGACCTACAAAGCCATCCAGGTCTCCTCTGTACATGACTGTACAACATCTTCCAACATGCAACGTCCGGCCTCCCAAGACCTTTCTCTCCTCCACACTCGATCACGTCCAAGACTTCTGCCAGGTATCCCCCATCCTCTGGAATCCTGTACCTCAACACGTCCGATAATCCTCCACTACTCAGAACTTTCAGAAAGAACCTGAAAACCCATCTCTTCGGGAAAGCTAGTCTGAGATAACCATTAACCGGTTTGTCATTGTTCACCATAATTTGTATTTTGTATGTATCCACACGAACAGCACCAGGGAATCAAACGGTGCTCTAAAAATAAATATCATTGTAGAGACCGAACGATGTGTCCCAAAAGGTTTGTTCATCATGAATGCAATAGTTCAGGCAAGGGAAAAAATAAAATTCTTATTCAACCTTTGAAAAGGAAAGCCACAAAAAAAGGAATTAAAATTCCCCCAAGAATTGACAGCAAAAAAGGGCGACAATTTACCTGCCCATGTCTCAGAACTAATGCAAGGCTGCAACAAACCCATGTAATAAAGATAGCGGCAACGCAAGTGCAAAATACAGATGAGACAACCAACCAACTCATGGAGGAGGTGATTGCTTAGTGTTAAAATTGCACACAAAAAAAGCGTTGTTTTGGGTGCTGGTCACACAAGTAGTTAAAAAGTCTGGCTTACAGTCTATAGTGACTCCCATACTATTAATTAGTGCACCACATAAGGACATACACCCTAGTTTACAAGGTCAAAAATATCACCCAATGCCTCATATAGAATAGTTTTTGCACGTTATTTGTTTTCAGGGTGCAGCCAAGCCCATCCATGTTGGCATTGTAAGCGATCTGTCCTCATGGGGTGCACTTAAATAGTGGGTGTCACTAAGTGCACAGCCTGTGTGTCACCAGCACCCTATACTAACCTTTTTTGTGTGCAGTTTTAATGCTAAGCAATCACCTCCTCCATGAGTTGGTCAGTTGTGAGTGGTTGTCTCATCTGTATTTTGCACTTGTTTTGCCGCCATCTTTATTATATGGGTTTGCTGCATCCTGCCTTAGTTCTGAGACCAGGGCAGGTAAACACTGTTGCACTTTATTGCTGTGTTAAACATTTGAAAATTTTGTAATGTAAATGGAGCTTATTTGCTTCTTCGTCAATTTGACAGATAAAAAGGGAAGAGCGGAAATTCAAGTCCTAAATGGGTATTTGTCCATGTGAACGGAATGCACGATGTTCCTATGTAACGATCGCCATTTAACCATTTCATTTACGATTCTAGTCCTGTAATAAATATTTGGCTAATGGTTTAAGCGACGTCATGAGATTAAATTGTACGATTCCTCGTTTAAAATGATTAGTTCCTCCTGTAAATGAACTCGAAGTCAGCAAGTAAACCTTTCAGGAAAAAATAAAAAATAAAAAAAGGAAAATGTAAAAGATCTAAGTATCTTTACAAGGGTCAGGTTGTGATGACTTGAGAGTCTCCAAAATGGCAGGTCCGGTGGGGTGTTTCCAATAAGCAGTGGTTAGACTACCAAAAGTGGTCCATGGAGGGAAACCCGGTATACCAATGACAGGGTCATGGACGCATGGTTTGATCCCACAACATGGCTGTTCCACAGCAGCAACACAAGCAGGGATTGCCTAACAAAAAGGCTGTGGAACAGCCACGAAACACCTTATCAGAGCACATTCGCCCATCACTAGCTGTTGCTCATGACTTCTGAAAGCTGGGATACATACTGAACACTGTCAAATACTGTCAGTTATATTCTCTACATTTCCACTTTAGCTTAGGAAAACTCCAATAAAATCTTGAAAACAGTGGGACTTAAGGCAGTGGTTTAATACCTGTGGCTTTACAGGTGTTGTGAAACGACAACTCCTAGTAATAAAAAAAAAATAGATTTCAAACAGGACGGAGAACTTAAATTTGTCACTGCATCTCAACATTTTCTGTCCTGTACTTTAAGTTTGCAAGAGATTGATTTCCTGTGTGGCAAAAGGGTTTAATATAGACCTACAGGTATTTCTGTGCTTCCATAATAAGACATGACTTAGTAAAGTAGGATACTGGGCAGAATAATTCAGCTAATTTTGTGGTTGGAATAACTCATTAATTTAGAGTATCCTCCAAAAATACTAATGTTTTCAGATAAGTGCTTCCGAAAGAAGAATTTTCCATTACCCTCCTTCTCTTCGACCAGCTGGATGTCCAGGGTTATAAAAACATAATAAAAGTCTCATAACGCTGATAATTTGTCTATATTGTTAGTTTTAGAAAATGCTCTTCCATTGAATGCAATAGAGGCCAGAACATTCTGCAGTTGTAGTTCTAGTCTTTAGGCTTTTTGGTGCTGTGTAGCTATGAGAAAGTATGCTCGGGTGCCGAGTGTCTTCAGCGTGCTCAAATGCTATGTTCGAGTCTCCGCGGCTGTTCGACAGCAGCAAAACATGCAGGCTAGGCTGTCGAATAGCCGAGAGAAATGCAGCCGCGAGGGCTCAAACATTTTTTTCGAGCACGCCGAAGTCACTTGGTTAGCACCTGAGCATGCTCCGATAACACCTTGTCCGAGAACGTTCGCTCATCCCGAGTGGTGTGCAGTCTGTCCACTTCGTTGCAAGTGTTCCTCATTTCAAACAAGCTCTTCTGTCGCTCAAGACGTCAGGTGGCTTTTCCCATCGTCGTATGTTTGCAGAGGTCCTCTACTTTTTGGTTTCCCTTGTTCAGCAGTGCATTTATTCTTCAAACCAAGTCACAAAAGCCAGTGCCAAATACTTTCCATCAAGTTTACAAGTCCAAAAAGCGAGGCAGTAATTTTTTACATCAAAGACCAGAGGTCCCATGGACCTCTTTTCAAGATGTGTCATTTATTGCTCAACCTGTGCTTTTATGCACTTAATATATTTTTTCTCTACAAGACCAATTTAAACCATTTCCCCCTGAGACTTTTTCACAAAGCAAATGTGTCGGATCCCAACTGTAAGGCAGATTATCTGTGCACGAGATTATTTCAGCCATTGACGGGCGCTGTAGCTGGAAAGTCATTATTGACGGTGCACTGGACTTGAGTCTTCCCGATTCCATGGATGGACTAAGATGGAGCCTAAGAAGTTACCATCGTCGGAACCCACTTCAACAGATGTAGAGAAGGTCATACTAAACGTCAGGTCTGCACTTTCTTAGACCGCATACAGACCACACAACACAGCAGCGTTCGATTGCAAATTTGTCATTCCTATTTATGGGCTTCCTGCTCCAAAACAACCACTCTCCCAAAGCGTGAACAGCAAGTCATTCTAAAAAACAGCCATCGAAAATCCCGCATGTATGGCCAACTTAAGTCTTCAAAGTTCAAGTCATCTACATCTCCAGGCAGCATAACTTATTAATTTCACATTTTAATCGTTTCACCGTGACACTGATAAAAGACTCATTTCTTTTGTATTTTTGGCTTGAAAATTAAGTCCAGATCACATTGAACGAGACCCCCACAACCACCGTTTTCAGAGTCTCCTCTTCCTCAAACCTTCTCTCATTATTTGCCAAGGCTTACATAAGTGTCAAGTCTTGCTCTACAAAAGAAATGGTTATGTGCAGGCTGAATATATACATCAAAAAGGACCAAAAATACAACTTTACATTTTGTTTTTACTTTATTTATGGGCACATTGCATTTAACACAGAATGTTGTAATAAGAAAAAGGTTCATTAACACCCCACAGGAAAAAAATAAAAATCTTAAAGACGACTTTTTTTCATTCATGGGAACAATTGGAAATATGCCATCAGTATTCAGATTTATAAAAAAAGGATGCATTAATGCTACCATACGTTTACAATCAATTTGAAGTCAAGGTAGATTTCATGGTTCGCGCTGAAAAGTTTTGGGTTCATTTTATCAGTTACTTGGGGAACCAAAACAGATCATTATCCAGAAACTAGTGAGGAAAAAAGTATGTACTGAATCTGTTGCAGTATACGCCGCTTACGAGACTTCTCGCTCTGGGTTTTGCCATGGTATCACCAGAATAAAGCCGACAAAGATAAATAATGCTGGAAAAGTTTCACTTGCCTTTTCTTTTCCCCATTTCTAAAGATCTGACCGTAGCATCTATAATAACTGTATGGTATGTAATGCAAACGCTCAAAACTTTCCCTAAACAAGAAGTTCCGTGGGAAAATTTCTTCATATCGGAGGAAATATCTGATGATGCTCCTGCCCACAAACTTGTACTACTACATATAGAAGGGGAAATAAACAAGTTTGAATACTCATTATACTGATAGAAAAACTTTCCATCCGAGGCCACTTCCTGTTGGAACTTATTTCTTATACGATGCTGCGATCTTCAGACTGCTGTCGCTTTCGATAAGTCTGGGCCTAGAGAATGGAGCAGAGCGACAGCTTGTGGCATCGCTGCCATCCACCTGCCCATGAGCCTTGCCTGTGACCTACGATCAGAGAAGAGACCACATTGCCAGACTAGCACAGTGGGCTTATTTCAGGCCATGGCAAAACCAGAGCCGGCGGGTATATTAGATGGGTTGTCTAAGCATACTCACCGCCAGGCATTGAGAACCGCAACTGTATGCAGGGCGCTACATCTGCAGATGTACCAGGTCCAGCCAGTACCACCCATGTATTCAATCACAAATACTCCAGACCATGGCGGGATTGCAGGCGGCCATCTTGGCAAACCCTCCAGTTGCCCCTCTAAGTGCCCAATGACTGCTCCAGCAGGAGAGAATACATAGACAACCCCCCTTTTAAATGATATTAACAATACTGCAACAGACTGAATATAACATCTTGTATTGATCCATGTCGAACAACCTGCATTTTTAGAAATATACCATATTCTCGCTCTAGTGCGACCTCTGCGGTAATTGTTTGCAGCCCTAATGTAAGATCTCTGGCAATCAAATGCCCACAAGGCCTTATACAACTAATGCAAAACAGCAACAATGCAATATATCAGGTAATTGGCACAAGACAGGGTTAGTAAGAGCAGAAAAGATCTCTAGGATTATACATTTCTTATAGGAAGCTCCTGCCAAAGCCTTACACACAGCTTTAGTCAATCCCCATGGAATACAACATTTCCCCAAAAGCTTTATTTGTAAAAAAAAAAAAAAAAAAAAAAACCAAAATGACAACATGGCCAAAAATATCATACCCATAAGGCCACAGCTGCAGACCGTGCTGACCACGACAGCCGACTGCTGCAGCTTTAGAGTTTACTATGGCGGTCCCCTATAGGCATATACCGACCTGCTGTCATGGTCAATACAGGCTTCAGCGATGGCTAAGAAGGCGGCAGAGGGTAATCAGTGGAATGGTGGCATTTAGGTAAAACCTTAGGGAAATGTGAGAGCCCTTATGGACTGGCCAAAAGCTGAACCATGTGGCATCTCTGACCAGGAGATGGTTAATGGCAGCAATAAAAGGCTGGATAGTGTGGCATTGTGCACACTCCTGTCTGACACTTTGCCTAAAATTGATCAGTCAGAACTAGATGGCAGCCGAAGTACTCATAATCCAGACCAAATGGACAAATATCAGCCATTATGGCTGCCGGTGTCTTTATTGGTGGGTTCACCAACAGGACATGTTGGAAGAGGAGCGAGGTTGTGGCATAACGTTTTAGGTAGGGCCATCCCGATTCCTTGTAGCCACGAGTTGATTTTCACAGCCCTGGTCCAGTCCTCCATGGCAGCCAGTCTCGGTGTCTTCAGCTCCTCTGGCCCTTACCAAGCCCAGCGATGTCATTTGAGGCCTAATCATGACGAATAAGCATCACAGACGATGCCGAGAGCAGGTGTGAAGACTGAGGGCCACAGAGGACTGGGCAGAGGCCGGGCAAGTCAAATTCCTCATCTTTAACCATCAATGATCACGTACTTTATAAACTCAACCAAGTGTATGATCAAAGGTAAGGTCCCTCTTTCTTGGAGGGCCATCATGTTTAACATTTGTTTACCTGAAGATCTCACTAGGTCTCATAATTGAACAAGCTTTTATGTTAGCCTCTAGCCTATGAATAGGCAATAACTTGATTATTAGAGGGTCTGATCGCCAGGACCCTCGTGATTAGGGCCGTGCAGAGACCCATCTAAATGGAGCAAAGATTGAGCATGCCGACCATGACCAGAGTCAAGTGCACATGCGCGACCTTATCCCCAGATGTCGGGGCTCTACAGAGCCTTGTCAGTAGGATCAGTGGGGACGCCAGCGATCAGGGACTCGTCTCCTGTCCTATGTACATCCCCTCTTAGAATTGGAGGACTGTTACTCTATGGCATAGGCCCAAAATATTCCAAAAAAAACGAAACATGAAAATCATCCAGTTTAGTTCTGGTGTTTTATATTTAGGGCCAATGTCACGTTACCGTTCACTGCTCACCACATGGGAGAAAAAAAAAAAGGTATTTAATTCTGGCACAAAATTGTCAAGAGATTTTCCCATGAACATTACCTATTCACAGGAAATATAAATGTACGATCACTGGGCGGTCCCGATCCTGGGTGAATGGTGTAGTACTGGGCATGTGCGACCACCACTCTTAAAGTGGTCGCACATGCTCAGTACCGCACAACTTACATAGGGATAAGACGGCCAGTGAACAGACATTTACCACTTTCTCTGAGGAAAGGCGAACATGTATAGTTTATGGGAAAACCCCTTAGACTAACGAGCCTTCAAGTGTGACACCACCTCCATACAAGCTACGGTCAGGGCTGCACAATGACGTCAACAGCAGCTAATCCCGGGGTCTTTGGCCACAGTCTACCCAGAAAGTTGTAATTGTGCGATTTAGTATTTTCAGCATTTTGTGCCAGGATTAAATCAATTACAGAATCCTTTTAGAGCTTCCAACCACATGCATTAATATTTTATTTGACAATGCAATGTACATCCCTATAGACAGTGTACCTTTGTGCAGACCCCATCAGTGGAGGTTTATGCACAGGAAACCCTTCCCAACTTATCTCCAAAATGACTAGGTCTTAAACGCAGACCGTCAGCACAAAACTACTGTTCAAACCAAGCACATGCCCCATCAATGTTGTGGCGATGTTGAGCGCACCTTCCCACCTACTAGTTTTTAATCTCTGCCTCCGGTAAAGTCAAAGTTACAAATCAAAAAAAAAGTGGAGCGGAAAGACGAAAAAAGGGTTGGAAAGTGCCCGGACCTGACCAGCCACACCGAGGGTGCATGTGCTTGGTTTGAACAGTCATTTTGTGTTAACAGAATCCTCTCAGCATCCTACCCCCACTAATACCACCTGCTGACACTTTCCATTATACAGGAGGATGGAGGAACATACAAAGGTGCACATTTTTAGGGGGAAGTACAGGTCTCCAGATAAGAGTACATGCATGCAAAAAATAGTGAACACCTTAAAGTATTATCACTGAGCGAGAGACCCGATGTGTAACTGGGTCCATCATTAGATTATAGCACGGCTCTCTAAAAACACAACTGCATGTAGATCAGATTCACAAGATAATTATAATTACCCAGCGCTCAGCACCGGAGATGCGAACTGGTAATTAATGCAGTGATAAGAATTTGCCGAAAAGCCTCGAGACTCGGGTGTCTCACCCAGTGATAATCACAGGGCGCTCCACTACACAGACTTGTGAATCTCCCCTCCAGTGAGGTCTACGCACATATTCCTCCCTTCGGCTCCCGTATTTTTTTTCCAGTGATCTTGCATGTGTCCGGACCCTCTCTAGCGCCTATGAGCTCACGTTTTGTTTTCTGGTTGCTCATCCGTCAACATTTCAGCCTCTGCGGCTCTTCCATGTGGATAAAAAGACCAACACACAACCCCATGGCTGCGACAATGCTACGTCTCCAAACTGCACACAGTCTTTCCATCGGATGAGCATTTCGGGCAGGAACCGGCAACACCATCTTCCATGAGGGAACTACAAAGTCACAAGAAAGAAGCTAGAATTTAGAAGTGGACAAAAGAAAAATACACAAGGGTCTCCCTGTACAGATTTAACCCCATACTGTTTGGTCATAATACACAAGAATCATGGCTACCCCCAGAATGGATAGAACACTGCAAACTGTTACAATGAAACGCCCATACAACCCATTATTAATAACTAAGGAGAATAAGAAAATGAGCAAGCCTTCAACATAGATAGGCAAGGCCTTGAATGTGGTCTTCGACTTCTCAAGGACACGGATGATCTCAGTGGCTTTCATTTCTTTTAGTGAAAACATCAAATTCACCCAAGTAAAATTCATTAATGAAGTTGTACAAATTGTTGACTTCGTAACCCCAGTTTTAACTTCTGAACAATTAGCTCTGCGGTTAGTCAAAGGCTGCACATAAAGCCGACAACTGAAAAAATGAGTCGGAGAGCAGCATTGCCCAGAATGGTCACAAGTCTCCAGACACGAACAGGTCAATGCAGATATTAGTTTGGGTCAGGAATCCCGGTCTGTGTACTAGTCTGTACAAAGATGTATTAATCCAACCTTAAAGGGGTTGTCTGCTGAACAGCAGTCATCACTTCTCTGCAGCGTAAAAACTTTTCGATCAGTGAGGGTCCCAGCGGTTAGATCCCCACCGACCAGCAGAACGGGGCAATTATAGGATGAGCAGTGCACATGCCCGATGCCGATTCTCTAGGTGGACGCCATAGTTGAGCACTGTACACCCTTTCTGGAAATAAGTGTCTCGTTCTTAAGTTCAGAAACAGTCCAAATTTTTAACCTACTCCGAGGATAGGTGTTCACCAGACAACCCCCTTCACAACTACACCCTTATAGTTATATATTTTATTGTAAGACCGCAATACAAATTTTTAGGAAAAAAAAAAAAATTTGGCTTTACTCTGGACCACGTTCAATTGAGAAATTGACTTTTCCTTGAGAAGACCAAAGGCCGCATTCTCGGCTTGACGTGACATTTCCTTCGCATCTTCGACCGTGTAGGACAAATCTAATTAAGTGGATTGAGGACGAATACAATTATAATTCACCCAAAAGATAAAATAAAGCCAATTTATCACAGGAACCTTAAAAAAAAAAGAAAAAAAATGGGAGGAGGTGGATTTCCATTGGTCCGATCCACGTCATTTGCTTCTCGGAACTGAACCGAATTTAACCCATTCGTCCCAGCAGCCTATCAGCACGTGAAATCATCAAAAGGCGAAATGCAGTTTCATAGTTGACAATTTATTACATTCCAGCTTTTTATTTAATATTTTTAATGTGTTTTTTTTGGCTGTTGGCTTAAATAATTAAAAAAAATATCCATATAAAAAAAAAAAAAAAAGAAAAGTATATATGGCACTGAAATGAAGGAGTGGGATGAGGGAGCGGTCCCCTGCTGCCCTCCGTAGTGCTTGGGTGTTTTTTATCTAAGGGCTGACAAAATTACTGACCAAGAAAAAAAAAAAAAAGAAGGGGACAAAAAGGAGGTAGGAATGTGAGAAACTGGCCGCAGGTCTCCCCTTCCCCCTACGCCAAGACAAAATGAGCTCCCTGCTTAGGCCCGATGGTATAGAAATAAAAGCTGCCTATAGAAGGAAGATCGGATGATTTTTTTCTTCCATTGTCCCCTCGCCCTTACAATGAAAGTATCTGGCAGCCGCTCACCCCTCCCATGTGGAAAAGACATTAATATGCACGTCAAGCCGAAGCAAACCTGCATGCTAATGGGGATCCAGGCGTTAATCGTCAGCTATACGCCCCCTCCAAAAAAAATAAAATAAAGGAGGCAAGATGATGACGATAGGTTTTACAGGATTCTAGAAAGGGGAAATGGATGAAAACCAAAACAGGGGAGAAAAACAAACAAACCTGAAATTATGTAAAAGCCACATCCAGAGACACCTGCGTTCAACCTAGCAAAGTATGTGTCAAAAGCAGGCCTTAGTACCCGAAGGGCAGTGATAACGTGGCCCATTAAAAGCGCAAAAAATAAATAAAAAGCTGAAAAGGAAGGGGGTTGGAGAATGCTAAAACCCTGCAGCCAGAGAAACGGAAAAAAAAAAAAAAAAAACACCACTATGAAGCTCCCTTATCCCACAGACATCACCTCATCCAGTGCGACATATGAAAATGAAAAGCAGCAACCTTGGTTTAAAGGGAAAAGAAAAAAAAAAACTGTTCAAATGCAATAAAAAACAGCATCATAACACTGTTACCAACCTGGCGGCTGCTGGGGCACAGCAGTGACAGGGTTAACCAATGAAGGTGGGGAAGGAGCAGAAACCCCTTCACTTCCAGAGGGCATCGTGCCACATGGTCAACCATTTGCAATGTGCCATAAGGATATTCCAGTAGTAAAGGGGTTTGTGTATAACAGTAAACCATAGTCTTGTGCATACATATATACATACACATACATATATATAGGAGATCTTACAAGGGGCGTCCGATCAATGAGCCAAAGAACAGTATGGGGAAAACTTAGGGGGTATATGGTAACTTTTGGTGCAGGCGGGTGGTGTTGCACCCGTTGCTGTAACAGCCATTGACTAAGGCCAAAGCCTCTACTGAGGGCATTGGTTGGGGAGAGGCGACACGTAGATTTAAGTAGGAGGTGGGCCAGGGCTGGTTATGAGGCACAATGGAAGAGCAAAACTGGTCGTTGTAACAAATCAGTGATATTTGGTGTCACTATTTCTTTTTTTTGGGGGGGGAATTGATGATTATTTTAACTTAAGACCTTGTAAAAGAAAAAAGTAAAGACTAAATTAGCACCGGTAAGACTTTCTTAGTAATTGCCTCCCAAGGCCCAGCCGCCACCAATTAAATAGCACTTAGACAGGTTTCACTCTCGTGTGCCCCCCTGTAAACGTTGCTGGAAAAATAAAAATGGAGGGAATACCTGTTCATGCACATGCAACCTGTGGGAGATATGGGAAAGATAGAGATATATATATATATATATATTCTCTATGTCCCCTCCCCAGGTCAGCGGGAAGAACGAGATCCTCCAAACAAGTCCCTATTCTGCATGACCGGGGCCAACATGGGACACCACACCTAAATGCTGACGATTCCCTTTTATAAAAAAAAAAAAAAAAAAAAAAAAAAAAAAACAGAAGGCCCCCATGCCGTCCCCTTCACGGTTCCATATTACAAGGCATGGCAGAGTAAAAGACAGGTCCGAAAAGACCGTGCGCTCTCCAGGAGGTGAAGTACAGTACCATCCATAAACCTCCTCGTGCCACTGAGCTCAATAGCAGCCTACTGACTGGGAGAGATGTAATTCTTCTCATTAATCTTAATTACAATACATCAGTGGCAGGAGGAAAAAAAAAAGGTTAATTGGCCACAGGAAGGTGGCGCCAATGTAGACTATGTAATTGCCTTGTGTACTTCCCTTTTAAATGTGACGTACATTGTAATATGGAAGAAGTCTCCTAGATACTGCCTTCCCCATCCTCAACTTTTAGCTCAGTGGTGCAGCCTCATTTACAACAGGGATTCTGCATTTTTCCTACCCCTGACCCTCCCCAATCCCACACCCCCCAAACACCAGCAGTAATGGCCCCTACAATATTTACACGTGCTAGACCCCCCCCCCCATCCCTCCCACCCACTTTTTCACAATCCTTCCCTCCCTCCTCCCCCCATCCCGATCTTCTATTCCACCAAAAGATTGATTTCGCTGGCAAGAAGTTGGTTCATGTTAAAGATGGCGCTCTTGGTGAGGAGCTCCCTCTCGGTGGCAGTGTCAGGATCACTGTCCACAGAGCTGGAGCTGGCACTCATGCTGTCGCCAGGTTCGTGGTGATGGAGGAGAGGAGCAGGCACATCTACGCCAGAGCTGGAGGTGATGCCAGGCAGCTCAGGCTCGCTCGTCTCGCTTGCGCTGGACACGACGGAGAGGAGAGACATTCGTCTGGTCAGTCGACTTGGCAGAAGTGAAATGGCGTAGTCGGCCACCATGGAGGCTACGTCCATGTTGCATGCTTTGTCAAACGCGATGAAGCCCACGTTGGCATTCGCCTCACAGACGCAAAAAGAGCCGTCTTCTTTGGTGAGCAAATCGATGCCGCACACATCCATGCCCAAGATGTTGGAGACTTGAATGGCGAGTTGCTTGCCCTGCTCGCTCAGCGTGCACATCATCCCAATGCCTCCTGCGAAAAAAAAAAAAAAAGAAGAGTGAGGACATGAGGTTAGAAAAGCAGAAACATAAACAGCACATGTGATCAAGGGCACCACAAGAAAAAAAAAAAACATACATACAGACACACACACACACTGTATATCACACACACTGTATATCACACACACACACACTGTATATCACACACACTGTATATCACACACACACACTGTATATCACACACACACACACACACTGTATATCACACACACACACACACACTGTATATCACACACACACACACTGTATATCACACACACACACACTGTATATCACACACACACACTGTATAACACACACACACACACTGTATATCACACACACACACTGTATAACACACACTGTATATCACACACACTCACACACACTCACACACACACACACTCACACACACACTGTATATCACACACACACTGTATATTACACACACTGTATATTACACACAGTATATTACACACACACACTGTATATTACACACACACACACTGTATATTACACACACACACTGTATATTACACACACACACACATTACACACACGCATATATATTACACACACACATATTACACACACATATTACACACAACATCCTGCGCTCCCCTATACACTATTGCTACAGCTGCTATATTTGGCACCCGACGGGCTTCCAAAACCCTTCTAGACAGGACGCAATACATCCAAATGTCGGGTCACCCTATAGGGAGCAGGCTCAGGAAGCAACCATGCACTAAAAAAAAAGTGACTGGAGCGGGCTCTGATCACTGCAGGTTAGTACGTGTTTTGTCTCACCCCGTGCTGGAGTCACCATTACACTGCTCAGTACACCTGTATAATGTCCTCCATGTTGCTACATAAATGTGCTACATAGACAGCATAGCAAGAATCCCTCATGTCTGCATATGGCAGAGATGACAGGAGCTAATATCAAGACCAGAGGCATCTGATTATAATTAGAGCCTGTAGAGGGGAAATCTGGTGAAATAAGCAGGATATAGGCCAGAAATGGTGTTATTCCTCATGTATACACATTACATTTTATTCGGAAAGTCACATGAAGTGACAGGTTCTGTACACAAAGCTATTACTGATCGAGGGCAAAAAAAAATAAATAAAAGGATATATGGGACATAGCGGCTCGTCTGTATACCTAGCGAGCAGTTGCTCTGCATCCTTCCATCCGTTGAGCATCTTAGCATGGTGCCAATCACACGGCCGCCGACTACGATGACTCTCACGTCCCGTCCATGCGACTCTTCCACATATTTCTGGAACAGGTAGGGGGCTTCATGTCGGATGAGATGAGTCAGGTCGGACAGGTGGTGCTTGTCCCGGGCCAAAAACACAGCCTTACCTATAAGCAGAATATAGGTGACACTTCTATACGCTGAGTAACATGCATGGTGCAATATCGTACACAACCGGCCACACTGCTGGCAGCGACTCACCTCGATGTCCCCGGGTGTTCTTCACCACCATAGGAAATTCCAGAACGTCTGCCTCATCGATCATTTTTGAGAAGTTATCATGACCACCTGTGGATCAAAACAGTTGCATCAGTAAGAAAAAAAAAAGTAAATGATGGCTTGCACCTCTTTCCATAACTGCAAAATCGCCAAAGCAAGACCCTCACCATAAGAAAAGGTATCCGGCAGCGGCACGCCGTGCCCGGCGAGTTCCTGAAACGTCCAGAACTTGTTGACACAATTGAGAATGGCTTGTGGTCGATTCATCAGTCGACAACCCATCTTCTCCAAGTGCCTGAGGACGGTGATATCGCTGTCACTTTGCACCCAGGGAGTGGGAACGCGGACCACCACCACCTGGGGATACGAAGTGATGAACTCTCCATTCACACGGAGACCTGAAAAGATAGAACAGACAGATGAAAAAAAATATAAATCAGGGGTAAAATAAATAAATCATGGATTGTTTAGGCCTGTGGGACATTCGCCAATGTTCATACACATCTCGACACCTTGATGTTATGGCACAAAGCCCACCGGAAGCTGCACAAAAACCTACTGCTGCTGCGCCCTAGTGACGACAGGCGAAACCTAAAATTATCAAAAATTGTTCCCGCTTATAAAGAGGTGTCATGAAGATGGTCTAAGACGAGGTTAACCTTTGCTTAATAGGAAGAAAACTAGGACAGGAAACAACGACGCTGATGAAAACAAGCACGAGTTACGAGTTCACCTTCTGGGGCCGACTGACGTGTCCTGATTTTTTTTGTTGGAATGTTGGACGGGAAAGACACAAATAGATATTTCCCACGGTGGGAAGTGACGCTAGTAAACTTACACGCTGCTCATGGGGAAGGGATGAGTAGTGGAGAAAACGGACAGTAAACATTCGAAACAAAACATCATGTGACAACCAGGGAAGTTAAAAGGAGCTGTTCAAAATGTTCACCCTTTACACGCACATCGCTTTTGTAATTGGGTCTCCTGAAATATTTTGCAGTTTGCCTCCTATATCTTTCATGTATGGCTGGTGCAGAATGAGTTAACTGAGAACTCCGTTAGCGAGGTCATTCTGAGGGTCCGGTGGGAGTGTAGTTTGTTTTTTGAGCTCCTCAGCCGATTCATTAACCACAGACCACAACAAAGTTGAATGTGCAGGAAACAGAATGTAAAAAGCAAAATTCTGCAAAAGCTAAAATAAATTAACGAAAAATTGTAAAAATTACAAAAGTCCCCAGGGAAGTGGACACTCCCTTTAAAAGGGCGAGTCTTCCAGAGAGGAGCACACAGATTCATCTAATTGGTATATATTACCGTGTACAGTCAGCCAAAGGGGCTGCCCGACTCCAGTGGCAGAGGCCTAGCGCTCCTAGTGGGGGGCTACCAACTAGATGTCCCGGGAGGTAGTGGAGTCCGCAGGGCTCTGGTCCGGCTGCCAAAACACTGACCAAGGTCCTGTGAACTGTTCAGCTCCAACATGGCGGCTTAGGTAACATGCTGCGGCTCAGTGTTCTCCATTAACAGCCCAGGAGGTCTCATGTGCGTGTTTGTGGTCGGATTCCACAAGTCTCATGATATATTATCTCATCCATAGGAAATCCAGCGAGAAAGCGACTGCTTGGTCAGCAAGGGGAACAGGAAAACATAATAGAGAGGACACCGGCCCATAAGCTGATTCACACCCGCCCATACAAACAAGGTCCGCCACAAAGCACCGCCATCACCTCGGGCCCTGCTGGGGGCTAAGCCGCTCATTGTTACCGTGACCTTTACTACTCTGCCCACCCTGCGCCTCTCACGCCACCACGATGGTCAGTCAATGCACCCCTAGATAATAGGAGAGTGCGCGTCTGGTTACAGCGCGTTTCGCACATCTGCAGCATTGCTGGCGCTGGACAGACGGGAGCTGAGGGAAGCGGACGACGCCGGAAGGTGCTAGGAATGCAGATTGAGAGTCGGGTTTCTAGAAGCCAAAGAAATTCTTGAGTGGACAGAAAAAAAATGCTATAGACAGGAGAGAGGATGAAGAGCTGACACTGCTAAAACCAGCACTGCGAGCCCTCTGTCTTAAAGGGGAAATGCACTTCTAGCAGACAGGACAGGGAGGGATAAAATCTAGTGGGGGTGCTAAACAAAAAGGGTCAGGAAACTTTCAGACTTTAATAAGACTCCACTTTGCCCCCTGTAACCACCCGCCTCACCCACAGCCTCAGTTAATCTGTAAGTGAATCCAATGTATGAACTACAAACACTGACCCTCACACCAGACGCTGCGCAGCCATAAACCGGGCCAAACACTAAACACATGATTATAGCAGCGCGGCCTCATCTGGAGGCTGCGGGGAGACTCTCCAGCCCCCTGCGACACATCATCTGGTAGGAAGTTTACATGACAGAGAGGGGCCGCTCCTCGCTCCTGTCTGGTGATGCTTATCCCCTCCACCCCCCACACATTTTCCACTGCGCCGTACAAATGGCTGCATTTCATAAACCGCAAAACGCTGCCAAGTGGGAAAAACACCAGGATGCCAGAAACCAGTGTCAAAGTAGTGTGCGAGGACCGGACTGCAAAGACGGCGGCTCTAGGACATGTGATGATCATTCTTCTCAACTTCATCAGCCTCGATTCCTTAAAATAGTCCTATAAGACGATGGGTCAGTTCAGTGCAGCTTCGTGACAGACAGGTGAGTATATACCCAGCAGAATACAGGCTGTCTGCGTGCCGCACAGGGAACCGTGCTTTTATGCTCGGGGTCAGAGCTTTAGGCGTGGGCGACCAGTGACTAATTGCAGCCCAGACCCCTGAGCCTATACTTGTTACAAGAAGCTGTATGGAGCGGGCTCAAGAGCGGTGCCTGCAGCAGATGTCTGATTTCTTACACATCAGCAGTCAGGGATGAGCTACAATCGCGCCGTCAACCACCGCACTGCAGCCGTCAACCACCGCACTGCAGCCGTCAACCACCGCACTGCAGCCGTCAACCACCGACACTCCGCTCCTGCAATCACAGACACTCCGCTCCTGCAATCACAAGGAGCCGGTGGCTTACCACAGCAGTTGGTGACCCGCTGAAGGTCCCCATGGCTGCCATCTTAGGCCTGTCCTCAGCCAGAGGTGATGGGCAATTCTACTAAATAATGCAATATTACAGTATATTGTAGAAATTACAGGTTCAAGTGCCATAAGGGGCTTATCCCCTTTCAGACAATGCTCTACCCCCGCTGCAGGTAAACACAGGCTGCACTGTACTCATCGTCCCCAGGTCCACCGGCAAGCCTCCGCTGTTCCTGCCAGTGTCTGGCATTGGATCCAGTGTTTCCTACGTGGCAGCCAGTTATAGCTCAGCCCATATGGAAAGAACACCCCTAGCAGGTTAGGCATTGCAGAGTTTGTTCTATTTTTTGTCTCTTATATGGGAACGGGAAAGGAATCATTTACAAAGCATAACATCCCACAGACAAAGGAAAAAAATAAATAAAAAATAAAAGAACAATGTGTGCTTGGGTTTTAATTGTGAATATCAGTAGATAAGAGATGGGGGAGGGATGTGTCAAGATAAGTTACCGCAAACAGCAACAACTGATAAGGCCACATTGCAGCAATATCCCCGAGGTGTGTGCGGCCACCAGAAGGCCACGCAGAGTGGTCACACCATGACTAATCAACGCATTCCTCCAGTAAAGTGGAAAGAGCAGGAAATGCAGAGAACTATCCCAAGCCGCCATATTACCGACCGGCCCAATATACACCACATGAACCCCGGGGGTTACGGAGAAATACTGAGCACCGGCCGGTGGGGAGTGGGGGGCACCGCTCGCATTGAACGCTACTGATCCCACGATCCGTCTTACCTAGGTTTCCTTGCTCGATGGTCAGGACCACCTCGTCCATGAGCAGATAGCGGAACTCAAGGTCTTCTTCACAGCATTTGGTTTTGAGCGCACGGTGGATCTCCTGCTGGGGGTAGTCGTCCTTTATCCTTCGGTCAGTCAGAAACCAGAGACGGCCATTGGAGCTGCACATTTTCACAGGCCTGGAGGGGATAGAGATGAGTGCGCTCCCTAGGTGAGTGGTCTGCAGGAGGAGAAGGAAAAAAAATATATATGGGAGAGGACTTTGTTTTAAAACACAGAACTACAGAGAAAAATGTGCAAAAGCTACCACCCCCAACATCTGCCTCCAGCAGAAGGTACAACATGGCCGTCGTGTCTTGGACACGTCTACTTGGGCGAATGCTCCCCCCCAGTCTTCCTATACATATACCGCAGGAGGCCAACAAATGTGCAGCTGCGTATGATCTAGTGCTCCCTGTTATCAGCCATGTCTGGCCAGTTGTAGTCCGAGTACACAGATGACCGATGTTAGCCGCTCCTATAACACTGCTGCACTTTCCTCATACTAAGGTGTCTATTTCAATTGGCCTTAAAGGGATTGTCCAGATGTATGGGTTTTTTTTTAGATGAACGGACCCAAGATTGCAGCAGGTGGAACATACTCATCTGTAAGCAGAAAGACCAGCAGAGGACAGCGGGAGGTAGAAGAGTGACAGGGGAGGAACCTGCTGAAATTCGACATGCCCGATCATCAGTCCCATACACAGATGGGCAATTAATCTCCAGTCCCATACACAGATGGGCAATGAATCTCCAACACCCAGCGATCCGTGATCGGCTTAGTACTAGGATTTTATGGAAATATTTTCAACGGGTTAACAGTGGGTGACATCAAATGGGAAGAAGTTGTGTAATTGCGTTAGCACGATGCCGGTATATCCCCGGCAGCAGAGGCCGCAGATGTCCAGGTACGGTACATTAACCATCCGGTAACCGCACACAGGCAGACAAGTCATGGTGCGTGGCATAAAGACGTCCCTCTACAGGGACAGAGGTATTAAGTTCCCCCTGGCTCGGCACCACCCTCCCGGAGACGCAGGCTGGCAGTGCTGACGCAGCTCGGCTTCTACATCCCCCCTCCCTCAGCTGCAGACGCAGCCGGCAGACAATAGACTTAGTGTAATGTTACACGGCAGCCACATGCCGCCCTCCCCCCTCCATCCTGCAACCTGGAGAGCTGCACAAAAGAGATGCAGGGGAGAAACGCTGGCTCCAGCCCCCTCTGCCCAAATACTCAGAGGAGAAGCCCCACCCCGCCGCCAGACACGCTCTCGGCCACCATTACTCACATGTACTGAGCACAGATTCCCGGTGTGGCGGCATCCATCGCCATCTGGTTTGGCGCCTTTCCGTGTACAAAAAAAAAAAAAAGATGAAGGTGCAGTTGGCCCCTTCCCGTCAGCGCCACTAAAGGGAAAAGACGACTAATCCCAGCAGCACACAGAGGGTTAATGTGCACCCAGCTGGACGCAAGTCACAGATGATAGGGAAGGGGGGAAAAAAAAACCTGCCATGTCGTATGCACCCGCGCCTCATTCACTCGCAGACCGGATGCGTCACTTTAACCCTTTCCTGCCAGACATCATACACCATATGCTAGCCGTGTGGTCCCTATATAATGGGGCTGTACCCCACGATGGCGGACCGGAGGGCTACACGCAGCTCTCGGCGGGGTTGGCGCCTGCATTTGGAAGTAATTCAAGGCTTGTATGTGACACGTGCCGGAGGCCGGAGCGGAGAGACGTCATCTGCTCTGCCGGTTATGGGAGGATGCCGCGCTGGAGAAGCGGCCGGAGGGTGCAGACAGGGTGTGCCACCGAGGGCCGGCCAATAAGCCTCCGGGCAGACGGGCACCGCATACAACAAGCATGCATGACATCATGAAACCGCTACTGTGGACGCCTAATGTGCGACCCCCGGGGGTCAAAGGGGGCAATGGTCAGCAGTATTCATCTCCACGGCTCATCCAATCTCCTAGAGGTGAGATCATTGCATCCGACGTACAGTCTCTAGTCTATTAGGAGACATCTATTGCTCCCTGTTATCAGCCAGTCTTAGAATTTTCAGTCTATTGGCCACAAACCGCAAAACCGTCACCAATACTGGACTATTGAGGGGAATATATTTGCAGATATTGCCTCTATCGCTGCTCCAGCACGTCTCCTCCTTTAATGGAGGCTGAATGACCACCTCAACCGTGAAACCTCCTTGGAGTGCAAGACCCCCAGAATACCCTGGGAGACTATATGTGTATTCACTGGGGCGGCCACTACAGGGCAAATGAAGCATTGCATGAGGCCACTGGCGTGAGAGCTGATCGGGTCCTCCAAGGCCTCGACCTTCATCATTCTCCACTGTGGCTCAAAAACGGAGCGGGCCTAAGTTTGAGAAGGGGCACATTGGGGCCCAATCGGTTTGGAAAATAATCTGCAGACATCTCAGAAGCAGAAGACAGCACAGCAATCTGATAATGGCGACTAGTGTCATGGTGACTACCCGATTAGAGGACCCCACTGCTGGGACCCCCATGATCATGTTATCAGAGGACTCACATCACTGCCCGTGTACAGAGCAGACGCAGGCAATAATTACAGCTGAGCCCCGCTGACTGCATGTATTCATTATGACAGAAAAATCAGAAAGCCCCCCTGGTATCCAGTTTTCATACAGGCGGCTGCTTGCTGGAAAATGGAGCGACGGCCTCAGACTGCCTAAGTTTAGCTCCAAATCCGAAAAACATGTGCGAGCCAGCAGGAAATAGGAGTCAGTCAGCAGAGCCACCAACACCGCCGTGTGGACAGGAGCCACGTACGGCCAACACGCC